>NC_134569.1:154214066-154514066 GCF_050947875.1 Dermacentor variabilis | reverse complement strand
CCGCCGGAGCACAGCACTTCGAAAGCAAGGAGAAAAATATCCCGAGCTGAGGCAGTGGGAGGCCGAAGCAATCCGGCACCGTTACCTGTGGGTTGCTTAACCGTGAAGAAGGTCAGGTGCACGCAGAATGACTAATGAAGTAAACGGAAATAGCCGACGACTCCTATCGTTCTCAGACACCAGGCCCACTAGAACAAAACATAGTAGACACTTGAAAGAGTATAGATTCCACAATGATGCATTTAGGTTCTCATTTTTTGCACGGACAATAGCAGAATGGAATGCACTACCTGAACACGTCGTTGGTAGTACTTCAACTGATATGTTTCTCTCAACACTAACCAATTATATTTTTCTACTGCCTTAGCTTGAAAAATTTGCTTTATATATCGGTGTTTTCCGTGGCAGTAATAGTTTCTGGCAAGCTTTCTTTCCTTTAAATGTGTTTATAGTGCTATTAATACCTTTGTGTAGGCGAATTCCATACATTGACATCACTTGCAGGAAAGTGTCTGTACTGCCCTCTATTCTTTGTCCACAATATTTGGAATTGCTATTAACACAAACTGTTAACCATGTTTGGTACCACTTTCACAGTTGTATTTGTGCACCAACCCTGCTACAGCCTTATATATAAGGCTAGCAATATGTATTAAATAAATAAATAAGCTTAGCTTACCTCCCTTTGCCGGTTTTGTGACGGAGCTCGTATCGGATACGCTCCAGACGCAAATCATCCTTTTCGATAGCAAATTAGTAGAAAGTTATAAGAAGTACGAATAATACGTTTATATGCCTTATAAATATTTAAACATGGGCAAACGGTCGCAGATGGCTGTTAAAATATAGCGGTCAGGGCGGGCGCGTGTGGCCGCCCGGACCACCCGGCATGGAACACACCCCACCTCCCATCCCTCCCCCTGGAGCCTCGCGCGAGATGGAAAACGGCGCGCTTGCTACTCGCTTCGCTCCCTTAAAGGGCTCCTCACCAGGCTCTTAGCAAATTTCGGTTGTACGCTGGAAGTTCTTACGTGTCCTCTAGGGAGCGTTCTGCTGCAAAAAATTTTGAAGTCGGCTCATTAATACCTGAGATAGAAATCGCGAAACCATGATTTCATCAGGCGGGCTCCACGGCAGAAAGGGACTCCCTCTTCACTCGCCCCATCTAGCCTAAGCAAGCGAAATTTCTTCCCTGCGTTCTCCCACGCCGGACCTCGAGGATGGCGTGACAGATACGTCACGGGCCCACGTCTTCACTTTTTTTTCCCCTCGCTTTTTTTTTTTTTCGGCGATGCGCACATCCGCTGGCGGCGTTGCGCGCGAGCTGCTGTCGTTTCGCGCAGCGCACGATTTTGCGCGCTGTGCACAAGGACACATGACCAGCGGTGCTAGCTGTATAATTTAGTGCTACACGTATACTGAGGCAGAACAAGCGGATCGCGTAGTGTGATCACGCGCTGGAACACGGTAGAAAATGACATAGTTTCGGTACCTGCGCACGTGACCGCACGACCGTGGGAACAAACCGACGACGCAGAAGTACATCTATCTTGCTTTGGTGCGAAGTACAGCAACAGAAACGCAGACTTTCCGTTTGTGTGTTTTGCTATTTCTCTAAACTTTAATTCGTCAGTTCAAGCAACAGATCACAGAAATAACAGATGCGGCCTTGAATAATTCGCGAAGTCACCTGTCACCACGAGCGACGCCCCCCTGCGGACACCAGCACGTAGACGCAGGTATCCGAGTACGTCATCCTCCGGCTTAGAGCGCGGCGGCCACGAGCAGAAGGAAAAACGGCGTTCCGTTTGAAATTTCACATCTTTCCGCGGCGCGTAGCGATGTAATTCTTTGCAAACGCCATCCTTGGCGCGCATTGTATGCTCCGGGCTTGTCAGCTCAAAATGGCCAGATCTGAGAAGGGGCCCTTTAAGAGCGCGAGATTGAACCGTGTTAGATAGCTCAGCTTCACACGCTATCAATCGCACATTGAGAATACGGCGAGTGGCTGCGGTTTTGTCGCCCTTAGATTTTATGCGAAACCTTATCGTCGACACCGAGGACGACGGCGAAAATTCACCAGGCATGTCCGTGTTATCGATATCGCAATAATCAATTCAATGTGTAGCTTCAAAACGTTGTTCTTTGAAAGTTGTCACAATTTTTATTCCTGAACTGTCAGGAACCCGTCATAGCAGGTTAAAACTGATCTGAACGATTATATTTTTGCTCCAAGGAGGCTAACTTCAATCGAACCGGAAAATATGCAGAAACTTTAACCCGAACCAGAACTCAAGACAAAAACTTTTCGGTTCGACACCTTGGAAAAACGTCACAAGCGTGTGTTCACATATAAAGGGAGAGAAGCCCGGAAGAAACTTTGAGGCCACAAGAAGTTTCGTTATTTCATCGTAGCTGGTTCGGCGTGTGCAGCAATACATCGTCAACAAGTTGGGATGGGCGAACGCGAGCAGCAAGGCATTCATAAATGAAACGTGCTACGAATGAACACATGAATGCAACGATCGATGAAATGTAACACCAAAGGCTCTTTGAAATATGGAGTATAACGAACAGAACGAAAACAACGTTGATATTTCATAGGCAAAGCCAAAGCCTTTTTTAACAACAGTACGGAAAGTTATATTTCTAAGAAGCGAAGGCAAAAACCACAGAAAGGCTCGACAGGATTTCTACTTCGCTGCTTATTCCCCAATATTTAATATTTGTCATCTATGGGCGCCTTAACAGATACACTGTAATTCATATAGACGGATTATTGCAAAAAGCCATGGTTTTAAGCTTTATTGCATATGCTTTTTTAGCTTCCTGGTTTTCACAACCATTTTGGGGTCTTTGAACATGTACATAACATACTATTTGCGGCATTTACTGAACTACGGCTTCGTACAAAGTAAACTAACTGAGTGCCAGCTTGACGAGCTTATTTCTTTCTTTTACACGTGTTTTTCTTGAGAGACCCAGTGCTAGATATCTCTCTATAGATTGGCAACTTGAACATCCATGCAGAATGCAAATAAGATGACGAGTTGTGCAGTAATTAAGGTGAGAATCAACACCTAGGCACGGAAACGATGCGTAATCATCCACCAGACTTTTCGAAATGCCGTTGATTAGTACTTCTTATTGCAAGCTAGCTATTCATCTCCTTTGCTGTGTTGCCTTCGCATGTAACCGTCGAGGCGTGAATGCGGTTCTTCTGATTCCTTGATCGCGCTTAGTTAATTTGTTCTGAGGGTATCTTTCCTTACTTTCCCTACCATGCTACTACATACGTATATTTAGATGGAAATAACTATTCTTTACCTAATTTTAAAAAATTTATTCAGCGTGACGAGACATTGCTTTCTTTCAATGGGGCACACTGAAAGGGGTTTTTGACGTCCAGAGACAGAGCAACGGTCTTTCTTTTTCTTTCTTTTTGTTGATGGCATTTTTATAAGGCGCTGAATATAGGCGATATGGGAGAACGGGGGGAAGCTACATACTGTGAAACGTTTTACTGGAGTGTCTTCATTGCAGCACTTTCTCTCTCTCTCTCTCTCTCTGTCCCTCTATTTGAAAACCAGAAAATTTAATTTCTGTGCTTATGAAGGATAAGCAGAAAATAAAAAAAAACAATTTGGGGACATCTAAGCACTTCTATGTCCAGGAACGCTGGACAATGTCAGAATGGGCAGAGTTTTTACTAAATCCCATTTTAAGATATTGGCCGACTGCAAACACATTTCAACTTACAGCGCCGATGGGGTATCCCCTTTTCAATTAATAGGCGCTTACAGCACTAAGTTGAAACATTGGTGCTGCATGAAAGCAGTCTTGTGGTAAAGGCTGGGCGGTGAGGTCGCGCGAGAGGAGCAAACCGTTCTGCAATCCCCCGGCACAGGGAGTATTCCCTTGTAGAGGCACCTAATTTCAGCCGTAAAGCGATTTGCTAGAGCTGGCCTTGGAACGGTAACGGTAGAGGGAGTGTTATATCCCCTGTTTGCACTCACAGGTTTATGAGGGGCAACCGGGGGAGTGGGCAAGGAGAGGAAATATATGTGTGCACCTCTTGAGTGTACGTGCGTATGCTTGTATGCGTGTGTCCCCATGTGTCTGCGTGCTTGTATGTAGCTGCTTATTTACATTTGCGTGCGCGGAAGTTAGTTAAGCGTGTGTGGCCATTCGCGACGTGTGGACATGTGTGTGCATTGGCGTTTGCGTGCGTGGGTGCGCGCGTGTTACTATATGTGCACGCGCACGAGTACATTTGTGTGAGACTGTGAGTGCGTGCCCTAGCTTTAGAATTGCTTGGTGCAAGCTGTGCATTCTAAGCGGGTGTGGATGTGTACGTGTGCGAACTCGTGTGTTCGTGTTTCGGCATGCGTGCGTATGAACGTGTGTGCGTGTGCGCGTGTGTGTGTGTGTGTGTGTGTGTGTGTGTGTGTGTGTGTGTGTGTGTGTGTGTGTGTGTGTGTGTGTGTGTGTGCGTGTGCGTGTGTGTGTGCGTGTGCGTGTGCGTGTGCGTGCGCGTGCGCGCGCGCGCGCGCGCGCGCGAGAGTGTGCTTGTGTAGTTTTGTATTTACTTGCTTCCGCCTACTCTCAGAGAGACAAATGGGATATATTGTTTATTGATGGCACGAGCACCATATGACACTCTTGTTTCTTATGCAGCACATCGAACCCACCCTCCTGAGACAACCGGGGAGGAATTCAAAATAAATCAGACAAAAATGAGAAAGAAACAGTACAGTAAACAATTGATGGGTTTCATTATAGACATTATGTCAGAGCATAAGCTTAACTACAAGTTGAGTTACTCAAGTGTGTGGAATAATTAGAAATTATGAGAAATCACTCATTACTGCAAACCAACGCACAGAATCGTACATTTTAGAAACCCGCAAGCGTGCACGATTGGTGAAATTCCTGCAAACACGGAAGTACAGACCGCAAATAAAGACCTCACTAATGACGTAACACACAAAAAGGTGGTATTACATGGAACCGGCTAAATAATGAAAATAACAGATGTCTTCATGTTCGGTTCATGCATTGCGTTCGTTTAAAATTAACCTAAAGGCCACCTGAATACACGTAAGTCAAATATTAGGCGCGGCTATCATTATCTTTCTTTAAACAAATACACACAAGGTTGACCATCCCTTCAGGGCAATTCTCTCGGAAGATGGCACATGGCAAAAATCAGTTGTCCTATTTCTTCAGGAAAAGTGCCTTTTACAAATTTTTGACCTGCTCCAGGTGAAGAATTGCGATGCTGTTTTGGATTATAACAAGTCGTCAACACACAACAGCCTAATATCAAGTATTTGTTCAGTTCGCTGCCGCAATCTGACGTGCTTTCGTGTGCTCAAGACTGTGTAGATAAATTTGGAAATATAGCTGTCCAGAACGCGCGTGGAACGTCGTGCATGCAGTGGGTTTTTGGAACTTCTCAATCTTTACCTTCTATCTACTTTTATACGGTGGAATCGGTGGCCATATCCGGAAAAAGAGGGAATAAGTATAGGTTCCTGTATCGTCCCACTCGCAGTCATTTGTTTTTAGCCCAACATGACAGCGGCCTTAGCTGCCGTCTTACCGAATTCAATGCAAGAAAGCTTTTAGGTACCTAGATTACATTTAAGCATTCCTTGACTGCGGCTGCGAGTCACTTGAATCACCAGCCAAAGACACATTAACCTTAGTACGCGCAGGCCGCACGCTGCTAGAAATAACCCACGAGATGACATCCGAAGATAGTACTAGATTCTTGTACATTAGGTTTTTATTTAATGACGAAAAGGTTTACTCGAAGTACGAGCCAAGCGCTAATAAGCGTATGCCCCCGTACGTATACTCATTCAAACTGGTTAAACGTGCATAGCGAAAATGTGTCTTTCAAATGCACTGCATAAGTCTTGTCCGGAATCAACGATTGCCAGCTTCCATGAACATAAACTCCGGCTAACTGCTTCTAGGCACTTCACTGACGTACTAATCATTATTGCTGAAGGCATCCTAAAATGTAAACTATCAAACCTGCCTAATTCATTGCGGGCTTCTAGTGGGAAGCAGAAGTTTGCGGTCATTCCGTACACTCACGGCTTGTCACATCGACTAAAGAAGATTGGGGAAAGGCAAACGTTCTAGTTGTTTTTTTCTGCTCCCGACAAGCTCCAAAAAATTTTCAAGATGACCAATACTGGCGCCTCTCACAATAATGGGTGCAATAACACGCACATGTTCGTCAAATGTACGGAATCGATCGTGTATAGTATACCGATTTCTTGTGGTACGAACTATATAGGCCAAAGTGGAAGGTGTGTAAATCATCACCTCCATGAAAACCGTAGAAATGCGAGGCACACGTGCTGAAGAGAGAGAAAGACAGATGAAAGAGGAAAGGTAGGGAGGTTAACAAGAGGGGAAGATCCGGTTTGCTACCCTACGCTCGGGAAAGAGGGGAGGGGCACACACAAGTGCCGAGGGTTTCCTAACCTCCACTATAGGAAGCGTGAGTCTAGTGATGATGCTAGTGCTGTTCACAGTTTAAACAACCAGCACCAGCTGCGGTATAAAAATTGAGCTACCTTCCAATCGACGAAGTTTGCACCATTGTGCCGAGACGGAGCTGCCAACTGACGCCTGATATTATCGCGGCCGAGATGGTTGATAGTTCAGGGATAACTGTGTCCTGACCGTCGATTGCTTTAACTTGGAAAAGATCACGAAACTTGCGTCGTCACTGATTGTTTTGCTAGCTGCGCTCGCGTGATCTTCGTCCCAAAAATGCCTTAAAATCCCTGCCTCGCGGGTCTCAATAAATTGTTGCAAGTTAGCGCTCGTGTGTCTCAGTTTTGAATCACCGTACTCTTCTGGATGTGCGCTTAAAGTTTGTTTTTCACCTTTCGTGGTTTGGATAGCACATCATAGTCACTGCACTCAACATAAGTGCAAGCCTTCTTATGGTTTACCAAGCAGAAAGCATCTACGAAACTGCCGAATAGTTATGCGCGCAGTACACTGAACTTCATCACATGTGTATGGCTAACTGCTTGATCTAGCATTTAGCCGGATGTGCTGCCTCTGCGCCTCCTTATCGCTATCATGTATCGCCTCGAGGAAAGCACATCGGTGGGGTTAATCGCCCAACCAACGCCTGCCTCACTGATCTGTCGCGTTTTTAAGCGGCAGCAAACCCTGCGAGATGCCCTGATCGTTTGTACGAGAAACCCTTGGGAGCGCTGTAATCACGACTCAGAAGAAGACATGTCACGTCGTATTTTTTTTTTTATTTCCTAGGCATCTGCAGTAAGCGAAAACACACTTGTACTAATAGATAGAAAGGTTTAATCAGACGTTTGGCAGAGCGCTCTGGAAATTTGTCATTGGAATATTTTGAGTAACTTTGTTGCTTCCGAAGTTGGTTAATTAATCGTGACTAATTATGCAATGAGGCAGAATACAAAATAATAGTGTGACTTACACAATACAATAAAAAACCATACAATAGACAGCAACAAGCATTTGGTCGCGTGGCCTTATAATCTATCGGCATATATTTAAAATCTGGCTAAAGTTAGCTGGGGCGTCCTGAATAGTATGCGTGGTTCGGGATGATTTCCTCGGTCGCGGAAACCGGCGCCAACGCCGACGCCAGATTTTCTGCGACACGGTGCCCTTAACGCTGTTGCGTTAAACTGGCCCTAAAGAAAAACACAATTTTACCCACTACCGCCAACAACTGTCGGACTCGGGCTCCTGTGATGTTTAAAGGCGCACGCACTAGCCCTGAGCATCAGGATGCCATTGCAGGGCAAATTGTTATAGCCGCGCCGAAGAATTTACGAGCAGGAAGAACTTCTCATCCGCCGCTAATATGAACGCAGCACCTCGCATTAGCTGTTGCGTAGGGCCACGCCGGCATTGCTACAGCCTAATCGTTGCATCTCAGGTATAGCATTTCAGAACCGTTTACGTGGCTAGTTCCGCGCAGAATGGAATTTTTAGAGGAGGCACGTGCACAGCAGGCACTTGTCTTGTTTTCATTCCCCTGGCTTCGTTTCTGGCATTGAAAAATTGTATTGCTTTATAGCCTTGTTCAGCTCACTGGTTCCTTATTTTACGTCCGCATAGCGTGCCACCTTTTTGCTACACATCATTTTCTTTAAAAGAATGACGTGAAATTTCATATTCCGGCTGTTGTGAGAACCAGAACTCAAGAAGAAAAGGTACGAATTCCCGCACATCTTCACTAGCCCTTTGGGGTGCAGGAGTACAACAAATGCTTACATGTGCCTTATTTCTCATAAACACGATTACGGTCACATACATGTATGCGGCGTCTACGTGCACCGTGATGCGTCGGCGTGCTATGCAATATCTCGAGTTTAACGAGAGCCGCATTGAGCGACGAACCACGTAGACAGATGTGCACATCAGGTATGTGTGTAGAACTGCGGAGCGTTGCGTAGACCGAGCTGAAACCACAGATAATGAATGTTTCAGCTCATGCAGAGGAGGAGGAGGAGAAACATTTATTAAAAAGAAAGGACAAGCAGGTGTCTTTCTGCTTGTGCGGGAGGCGCCCTTAGTCCAGGGCTCCTGCGGCTCTTGCTGTCTCCCGGGCCCGCCGCACCAGTTGCTGCTGGTTACGAGGGTCCGAACTAGTCAGCACGGCCTCCCACTGCTCGGGTGTGGGGTTGGGTATTTGCGGGGCCGCCTTCACGTTGGGGCACGCCCATGTGGTGTGATATAGGGAGGCGTAATCATTACAAAGGGGACATTTGTATGAATATAGTGTAGGGTGCATTGCGTGTAGTCTGCTTAGATGGGGGTATGTGTTGGTTTGTAGTTGTCGCCATGTTACGGCGTCTTCACGTGAGAGGGTCTTGTGTGGAGGCGGGTATTGTCGTCTGTTCAATCTGTGGTGTTGTAGTATGGCGTTGTATTGTAAAGGTACGGGCTCCATGGAGGCGGCCGTATCCCTCTCTTGTGGCGCCCGGGAGGCATGAGCTCGGGCTACAGCGTGCGCACGCTGATTTCCACGGAGGGACTCGTGTCCTGGAGTCCACACTATTTCAACGTCCGGCAATTGGGAGGCTTGTTTGAGGAGTCGGTGGGCTATTGAAGATATTCTGCCTCTCGCGTAGCTACGGCAAGCTGCCTGGGAGTCAGTAATGATTGTGACGTACTCGTTGGTCGGACTAGAGGTGATGGCCAAGGCGATGGCTGTCTCCTCCGCTACGAGGGCGCTGGCAGTGCGGACCGTCATCGAGACCACCTCTTGTAGGTTACAGTCGACAACGCTGGCCGTCATGGCTGCCTTTTGGGGGTACTGCGCGGCATCTGTGTATAGTGTGGTGGGGAGACTGCCATATTTTGTCTGTAGAGTTTTTGCGCGAGCTTGGCGACGATCGGCATGATGTTCCGGGTGCATGCTTCTGGGGATAGGGGCTACCTTGATGTGTTCCCGGAAGTTGGGGGCCAGATGAATTGCTTGTTCGTGGCCTTTGCCGTGTGTGGGGTAGCCTAGGCGCGCTAGGACTGTCCTTCCTGTTGGTGTGAGGGCTAGTCGTTCTCGTTGGCTTGTGAGGTGGGCGTCTATAATTTCTCTTATAGTATTATGGACTCCTAGGGCTTCAAGCTTGAGTGTCGCTGTTCCTGGTGGTAGGCCGAGCGCTTGCTTGTAGGCTTTCCGAAGAAGTACGTCTAATTGATCAAGTTCCTTGGGAGTGAGGGGCAAGTACGGGGCAGCGTAGGCAATGCGGCTGATTATCAGGGCCCGGACGAGCTGTATTATGTCGTCTTCTTTCAGTCCGTATTGTCTGGTGGTGATACGGCTGACCATTCGCATGATTTGGAAGGTGGTCTGCTTGAGACGTTGAATGGTGTATGCGCCTCCGCCGTCCTGTTGTATGTGGAGTCCTAGAATGCGGACGCGGTTTACTGTGGGTATTTCTTTGTCGTCGAGGGTGAGTGTGATTTGGGGTAGTTCAGTGAGTTTTCTTCGTGATTTCTGTCGAACGACTAATAGTTCTGACTTCTCGGGGGAGCACCGGAGACCACTTGTTTTTGCATATTGCTGGACGGCGTCGGTCGCTTGTTGAAGGGCGTCTTGTTTCTCTCCTTCGGAACCAGTGGTGGTCCAGATAGTGGTGTCATCGGCGTATATTGCATGCCTGATTCCTGGTATTGCGTTGAGTTTCTCAGGTAATTTCATCATAGCAATATTGAAAAGGGTGGGTGATAGAACGGCACCTTGTGGGGTTCCTTTGTTGCGAGTAGGTAACGTCGGGGTTCTGAGTGAGCCAATGCCTATTGTGGCCATGCGGTTGCTTAGAAAGGCGCGTATATAATTGTAAGTATTACGACCACAGTTCGTGAGGCTTAGGTTTGTAAGGATGGTATGGTGAGCCACATTGTCAAAAGCGCCTTTGAGATCGAGTGCTAAAATCGCTCCGGTGTTGTGCGGTGAGATGTGTTCAAGGACTTGTTCCTTCAGCTGAAGAAGGATGTCGTGGGTAGAAAGATGGGGCCGGAAACCGAACATTGTGTCGGGAAAGAGGTCGCTGGATTCTAGGTAAGGTTGAAGCCGGTTCAGAATGACATGTTCCAGAAGCTTGCCTAGGCATGAGGTCAGTGAGATTGGTCTCATATTTTCTAAGCTGGAGAGTTTGCCTGGCTTCGGAATGAGTATGATGTCCGCGTGCTTCCAGTCTGCTGGTAGCGTACCCGCTTCCCAGTGATGATTGAAGAGGTCAGTAAGAGATTGAATGGTGCCATCATCCAGATTGCGCAGGAGCTTGTTATTTATTTTGTCCTTGCCTGGGGTGGTGTTTCGTGTGAGTGCATGGAGTGCTTGTTGCACCTCAGTGATGGTGATCGGCTTGTCGAGGTCGTAATTGTCGCTCCCGCTGTAGGTTGGAGGTTGTCCTTGTGCGGGTTCGAAATCGCCTATGTACCGCGCCCGCAACTCCTCCAGGATTTCGTCATCAGAACCCGGATGGTTGTGCAGGATACGTTGAATTGTTTGCTGGCTAATTGCCTTGCTTTGTGTGGGTCAAGAAGATGGCGTAGCAGCGACCATGTTTTGGCCGTGCTAAGATTACCCTGCAACTTGTTGCATAGTTGTCGCCAGTTGTGACGGGTGAGCTCCTCAGCATAACATTCCGCGGTTGCCGTGAGTTTCGCTATACGTAGTTTCAATTTACGATTATGTTTTTGGCGCTTCCATCTCCTAACAAGGCCTCGACGTGCTTCCCAGAGATGAAGAAGGTGCGGGTCTACGGCCGGTATGTCTGTGGTGAGTGTGATCTGTTTTGAATGTCTGGCTACGTCTTGTTGGAGCTCTCGTACCCACTGCTCGAGATCCGTAATACTGGTTGAGGAGTCATCCGCTCGCTCTTTGCGAAAAGCTGTCCAATCTGTGAGTGTTGTCTTTTTTATCGGGTGTCGTGCATGCGTAACGTTCAATGTGGTGGCAAGTATGCAGTGGTCACTGCCCAGAGTTTCCTCCGTGTTGTGCCAGGAAGCTTGCTGTATCCCTTTAGTGAGGGTGAGGTCAGGGCATGTATCTCGGGAGACGCTGTTTCCTAGACGTGTGGGGTATGCGGGGTCTGTGAGGATGGTGAGACGGTGCTGCTGTATCGTGTACTGGAGTGCAGTGCCTTTTGATGTGGCTGTCGTGTAGCCCCATGCCTGGTGAGCCGCGTTGAAGTCGCCTACAATCAGCAGACTATTATTTTTGGCTATGCCAATCGCTTTAGTCATCAAGTAGTCGAACTTGGCCTGCTTCTGCTTGGGCGGGCTGTATATATTCAGTATGAAAAGGCTCTTTCGGCCTCGTTGGAGCGGCAGGATCTCAATTAGGTTATGATCGACATCACTGCCGTCTATAGTGTGTTGTGTGGTTGTGAGCGTTTTAGCTGTAAGTGTGGCCACGCGGCTGTCAGGCGTGGTGGTATGTGTGTTGTAGCCAGTTTGAGTTGGGTGTGTGCCTGTTTCCTGTAGTGCGATTACGCTTGGTCTCATTTTGGCGTTACTTATGTACTGTCTCAGTGACCCTTGCTTGCGTTTGTAGCTGCGACAATTCCATTGCCAGATTATGAGTGGGTTTTCGTTCCTGTGCTTGGTTTTGCTATTCGTTCTGGCTGACGGGTGGATCGGCAGGGTGTCCCTGCTCTACTTCCTGTTGTACTAGTGTTCTAACTTTCTTGCGTCGCTGATCTTTTGCGAGCCGTGTTTCTTCAATAACACTTGCCAGTTGCTGGATGCTTTGTTGCATTGCTAGGAGCTGCCGTTGCAGTACATCAACTTTCTCCTCGACTTGTGCGATTTCTGTCGGTTTTGCTGATTCCGCGAGAATCATCGGTTCAGAACGTTCCGAAGATGATGGCATTGAGGGTGCGGTCATTAGTGTGGAATGCTGAGTGGCAGTACGAGTGGCGTATAGTTCTGCAATCTGCGTGCGAAGTTTGTTGTTTTCTTCATGAAGGCGTTTGTTTTCTTCTCTGATGGCCTTTAGCTGAGCTAGAATTTGCAGTTGAACGTCAGTATTGTTTATGGGTGAAGAATTGTGTAGGGTGGGTGCTGTGTGTAGACGCGATGACAGGGTGTTGTCTTGGTGGGTTGTGTGAGAGGGGAAAAGCCGCGCTGACCAGCTCACCGCTTGTGATCCCGGTACAGCAGGTCCGTTGAGGTTCCGTGTCCCTCCTTGTTGGTTCCGCGAGCAGGAGCGAGACCTGGAGCGGGAACGCCTCCGTTGCTGGTCTGTACGTGACTGAGACTTCGACCTTGAGTAGTCCCGGCGGCTGGTTCTTCGGGATGCTGAAGATGCCTTCTTCAGTCGATCAGGGCACTCCTTGGAAGCCGTAGGATGAGGCCCCTGGCATAAGGCGCACCGGAGGTGACAGGGGTGGTCCTGAGTTGGGTTTCGTGTACCACACTGGGGGCATACGTTTGCTTCTGGAGTTGGGCATACATCGGTCCGGTGGCCGACTTGGTGGCAGATGCGGCAGAAATGCGTGGTTGGTCGGTATGGTTTGCATCGCACTTCACCGCTGTAGTATCGCACGTAGAAGGGTACAGCCTTGCCAGTGAATGTGATCACTACCGTAGCGGTTTGTCCGAGCATACGGGCATGTAAGATTTCTCGGCCAGGTGCATAGAGTCCGTTAAGGAGGACTTCTGTGGGAGTTCCTGCGGGAATGCCATGAATGACCCCTTTGACGGAGCTGTCGGGTGCCGCCACGTATGCCGTGACTGCGAATTCTCGACCGCCCAGGTGAATTGTAGTGATGCGACGGATGCTCATAGCTAGCTCTTCGTTTGGTGTGCTAGCAATAGCGATGTTTTGTACTGGGTCAATTCTTACAGTAAGGGTCCGCACGTGCTCAGTAGTGGGGTGCTGACATGCCAGCTTGATGCCTTCAGCAACCTGTGGCGTGGTCCAGGTGGCAAGGTTGAGTCCTTCTCGGGGGCGGATGATTACCTTGAGGTCATTTCGGGGTAGCGGTGGGAGTCGGGCTTGTCGGGGAACCGATGGGTGTCGGGGTTGGAGAGGTGGATTGGTGGGAGTCGATGTTTTCTTCCGACCGTACTTAACAGTCAGCCAGTCTCCGCCGGCAGGTTCATCAGGAAGTGGGATTTGCGCGTGCTCGAGATTCATCTCGGTGCAATCATTGGTGGCCATTGGTGCGCCGAACTGGGCCAAGGTCGTCGGCTAGACCGTACCCGTCGTAAGGCTTAGCTGGGCGGGCGCCTCTTGCGAAGTTCAGAGTCCGGTAATTCGTGAAGCAAGCGACTCACAGTATTGCTTTGGGTGTCCACGTGTTCCTCTCGACGTAAGGAGTCGAGTGAGGCTGGTTGTGGCGGCGCTGACGTCAATTATCCAGGGTTTAGCGATGTAAAGGCGGAACCCATGTGCAGTGCAACCGTGCGCAGCCTCTTCTTCTTCTTCAGTCCAGCTCATGCAGTAACGCTATACGTACAGGACAGCACGGAAAAGCTGGCGTGCTCGCAATATCGCCCAATCCGAGCCTAATACTGCCCTTAATTGCCCAACGCCATATAGAACAACTATCGTAGGTCAAATTTCTTTTGAACGAGGGTCGCCTCTTCACGGTGGTTCCCAAACCTCGTATCAGCATCTGACCCAAGAACCCATTAAAAGAGAGCTCCTAATGTCTGAAAAGAGTGTAAGGAAGAGAGAAAGGTAACGTAGTTAACAAAAGACGTGCCCATTTGGCTACCCTTCACTAAGGATAGCCTTCATGAAAAGCGTCTAGAAGATGTTTGTGCATACAGCGCACCAATCATAAGAGCGTGGCTCTGTTTCTTCTTTTGTATATGGATACTTACTACACGATCCGGTGCAGCAAGCTGATGGTGTGCTATATTCATACTTGAACTTCCTAATTATATCTAACGCCGGAAAAGCAGTCGACATTACAGTAAAATTATGCTTGATACTGCATGCGTCTAAAAACAACGTCTTCGTATCGCTTTCGTATATTACGAAGCGTCTATGCGACATTCCCTGAAGATGCAAACTTGACATGGTTTCCATTCATAATTTTTATTTGCGCCTAGCTTCCCACCAGCTTTTACGAGGAAATTCAAAGCAGGAAGAGGAATTAGACGCAAGAAGGTATTTTGATTTTCGTCGGGATCTATCGCCTAAGCCTTTGCCTGTCCTTATCTAATAGTGTGCTATTAATTTCGTCTTTGTGACGTTAACTTTCTGGTGGCTTCTGAATCAGAATTTTGCGCACTTAGGACTTCATATGACTTTCTCTGGCTCACAAAACAGTTTCAACATTTCCAGCATTATTTACGTGCAGTCTGCCGTAATCTAAGGATTCACGGACAAATTTACGTCAAGAGAAGTACAATATGCTGTGCCCATACGCTGCGCGTGCTCTTTGGTGCCCACCATCTTCTTCAGTACCATCCCTCTTTCTTCTTTTTTTACTCACTCTTTCGGCTTTAACACTATCGAAAGATAAGAAATGAAACTTTTGTTTTGATTATGTTGACCACTTTTGTCATTATTGCTTTCAGTTCTGCTCTTTGCAAAGGCATGAAAACGCAACACATGCACACAGGAAGATGAGTGGATCTTTGAAGCGATCAAGAATGGTCGAACAAGGAACTTTACTGCAGCTTCCAGAGACATTCATGGTTGTTAATCTCTTCGCAAGCGGGTGCGTTTTATTGCACGCCACCTCAGTTCTTTCTACGATCTCTGACATGACCCACTCCCTTTAGTGCTGAGCCACTAAAGGGAGTGGGTTATGTAGCATAGACCCGACGTGCGACAAGAACTCAACTCAGCATTTTGCGCTGCATCTCGTCGGTAGTGCCACACGACGTCTGGGCGAAAGACACCTAATACGTTTGAAAAGCCGACTTCCACATCATTGCGCTAAGCCTTCTTCATATAGTATATGTGTGCCACTGCTTGTGCTGTCTTTTGATCTTTAAGGTGCTCTACTTACTCTGCAGGGACTCAATAGGCGGAACTGTTGGTCCATATACTAAACCAGCGACTTGCTAAATGTGCTACACTGCAGCATAACGAATACGTTTTCAAAAACAGCCTGCGCATGGCGGCCCAGGAGATTACGTGGTCGTTGACGATGCGGTTGGATTGGCGTTTTTGATTGCAAGTTTAAAGAGAGAGAGAAATAAACTTTATTGTTAGACCAGGCTTCTTGAGCAGAAAGGTGGGCGGCCTCCTCAGTCCAGGTAGCCATGGCTCGCTGCCGCCGCCCGAGCCCTGTTCGCTAACCGTAGCTGGCTGTCAGAGTCTAGCGTCACCAGCAGAGCCTCCCACTGGTCTTCCGATTCTTCCTCTATATCCGCTTCTTCCTGCATGTTATCGCATGGTGGTGATGATGACGTGGTACTTCGCGGTTATTTCTGCACTCCAGCACCATATGGCGCAAGGTGTTGGGCGTGTCCGGCAGGCAGAACTTGCAGTCTCGCCTGTAGGTGCCCGGATACATGGCGTGCAGCAATGTTCTATACGGGTAGGTTCCAGCCTGGAGTCTTCTCCAGGTTACCGCTTGCTCCCTACTCATCGTCTTATGCGCGGGCGGGTAGCGACGCCTCTGCTTCCTGTAGTGCGCAAGGATATCCGAGTACTTCTTGGATATCCGTTCATCATCCTCGGCGTGCATGATCTCGAGCCGCGGCGTGCGCCGCCTGGTTCCCCGCGAGAGACTCGTGTCCCGGCGTCCAGAGGATTTGTGCTGTTTCTATCTCGGTGTCGGTCAAGACCTGAAGTGCTGCCTTTCCGATCCTTCCATTCACATACCTCCTGCATGCTTCTTGCGAGTCCGTCACCACAGTAACCAGGGTCTTCTTGCACGTTGCGATGGCCAGGGCTATGCCCAGCTCCTCCACTGTGCTCGCGTACTTGGCACGTATCGATGTGGCTGTAAGTTGTTCGCCCTTCTCGTCGACCACGCTGATTGCAAATCGGTCATTTGTTCTGTACGCGGCTGCGTCCGTGTATCTCACATTTTCTTCTTTGCTGTTGGTGCGTTCCAGTATGTGCTTGAGCACCTGTATTCTCGCCTGTCTCCTTTCCTTGTCGTACTCGGGATGCATGTTTCTGGGAATGGTACTTATGCGTAGCTTGTCTCTGATCTCGTGTGGGATACGCTGACGTAGGTGCCTCTCATCTTCGATTTGGTAGCCCAGATCTTGGAGCAGGGCTCTTCCCATTTTTGTTAGCTTTAGTCTCTCCATTTGGTTGACGTCGTGCGCTTCCACGAGCTCTTCCCACGTGTTGTGAACTCCCATTTGAGTAGTTTCACTGTGGATGTGGAAGGGGACAGGCCCAACACAATTTTGTAGGATTTTCTGATGAGGGCGTTTACTTTTTCTCGTTGACTTTTCTTCATGTCTAAGTATGGGGTACCGTAGGTGACGATACTCGTGAGCAGCGCTTGTATTATTCTCGTGCAGTCTTCTTCCTTGAGTCCGTGCCTTTTGCTCGTCACTCCTTTGATAAGGTGGATTATTTGTTGCATTGTTCTCTGAATTTTTTCCAACTCTGCTCTCCCGGCCCCGTCCTTTTGAATCAGGAGTCTCAGGATGCGGAGCCTCGTTACCTGCGGAATCACGATGCCTCCCACCTTTACTTCTGGGTCTGGTATATGCTGCGGTTGGCGGCCTCTTGTGCGCTTTCTTAGCACCAAGAGCTCTGACTTTTCTGGTGCGCAGGTCAGTCCACATGCTTCCAGGTACCTCTCCGTTGTGTCAATCGCTTCTTGCAGAGCGTCTTGCTGTTTACCTGTCGACCCTTCCTGAGTTCAGATGGTGAGGTCGTCAGCATATATTGCGTGACCAATCTCTTCTGTTTGCTTCAGTTGTTTGGGTAGCGAGCTCATCGCTAGATTGAATAGCATCGGCGAAATGACGGAGCCTTGTGGCGTTCCCTTTCGCGGTATGTCAAATTTCTCAGAGCGTAAGTTGCCTATCCCCACTGTGGCTGTCCGTTCTTTCAGAAAAGCTTTGATGTAATTATACATATTTTTACCGCAGTTATACACGTTGAGGTGTTCCAGTATAGCTTTGCGTGACACGTTGTCGAAAGGCCCTTTCACGTCAAGTGCGAGGATGGCTCTTTTGCTGTGCCCGTCCAGTTTGTCGATGACTATTTCTTTGATCTGCAGTAACACGTCTTGTGTGGACAGGTGAGCTCTAAATCCGAACATGGTGTTTGGGCCGTGTCTGTTGTCTTCGAGATGTTCGATCATGCGGTTGTGCACCGCGTGCTCGTGGAGTTTTCCAGCACACGAGGTGAGGGATATAGGTCGAAGGTTCTGCACGCTGATGGGCTTGTTGGGTTTAGGTATCATGGTTACCTCGGGATGTTTCCATTCCGGTGGTACTTTACCGTGTTCCCAGCACTCGTTGATGTATTTAAGAGTGCGTCTACAGAAGGTCCGTCAAGGTTCCGGAGTGTCTTGTTTATTTTGACGTACCCCGGCACCGTGTTGCGGGTGAGCTTCCTCAATGCCCTCTCGATTTCTGCTTCTGTGAAGGGCCGATCCAGTTCTATATTTGGATTGCATCGATACTCGTCAAAGTGCGAATCTACAGTTATGTTCCGCTCTGTACCGAGGATCTTCTCCTTCACTTCTTTGATGATGTCTTCCTCTTTCCCCTGGTGGTTGTGTATAAGTCTCTGCACTTTCTGTTTTGCGGCGTTCTTGTTCTCCTTCTTTGATAGGAGAGACTTGAGCACCGCCCAAGTGCGCTTGTTGCTTAAGGTCCCTTGAAGCTTGTTACATGTTTCGCGCCATATCTGCTTTTCAAGTTGTTCAGAGTACTCTTGCGTTTCCTTGATCAGCTTAGAGATTCGAATTTTAAGTTTCCGGTTGCATTTGTTACGCTGCCAGCGTTTCGCGAGTCCCCTCCACGCCTCCCACAAGTGGAGTAAGTGGGGGTCGACCACGGGGGTGACTTGCGACAGCTGGATTGTCTTCGTATGCTTCTCGGCTCTTTTCACGACTCCTCTGATCCATATTTCTATGTCGTCTATCGTCACATTAATGGCGCTCTCGTCTTTGCGAAAGGCCTGCCAGTCCCTGATCTTGGCTTTTCCAATCTTCATCGTCGCTTTGTGGTTCGGGATGATCGTTTGCACTATATAATGGTCGCTACCCAAATTCTCGTCCATGCAGCTCCACTCATACTGTTTGGGTCCGTGTACGTATGTGAGGTCGGGGCTGGTGTTTCTAGATACACTGTTGCCGATGCGCGTGGGTTTGTGCGGGTCGTTGAGTAGCGTGACGAGGTGTTGTTAGGCTACGTTGTGTACATTTTCTCCTTTTTTTCTTTCAGGCCGCCTATCCCCAGGCCACATGGGGAGCATTAATATCCCCAACGACTATCAGTCCGTTACCCTTGCTCAGCTTCTTCACTTCTCGCATTAGCTTGTCTAGATCTTTTAGGTGGTCCTTTGGCGGGCTGTACACGTTTAACACAAAGAGGCTTTGCTGCTGTTTCTTCTCGGGTACGATTTCGACCAGTGTGTGTTCGATGCGGTGTTGTATGTCGTGTCGTTGAGCGATGATGGCCTTCTTGGTCAGAATTTCTGTCCTCGTGTTACCGTCGGTGACGTGAGTGAGGTAACCACTGGCCTTGAAGTCTGCAGCGTCGGCTTCCTGTACGGCTATAATGTCCGGGTTAAACTGCGAGCGGAATTGTACAAGGTTGCTTCTCTTACTTCGGATAGAATGACAGTTCCATTGCCAAATTCTGAGCCGTGGGTCTTGCTTGTAGTCATCTTTCTCTTTAGTTAGCCTCGCCATCTTGTTCGCTTAGGGCCTGCGTTATCTTGGCTTCTCTCACAGGGTGCTTAAACTTCTTGCGAGTATTCTCTTTCTTCTTGCATGTGGATGCGTTGACTGAAACTTTCTCCCGATTTAGTCATTTTGTACTGTAGGGCCTGAATCTGGTTGTCCATTTCGCTCTTAAGAGATTGGAACCCGGTCTGTATCATCTGGGTTTCCGAGTTTTGCATAACCTGTGTTACCGTAGACGTTGTCGTTTCCATCATGGCGGTCACGCTGGCGTTGATGCGGTCTTCAAGTGTCTTGAGGTCGTTCTGGGTTATCACCGCTTGGTTCGACAGTGTTGCTGGCTTTTGTTGTGTTGCTGAGGATGGTGGTGGTGGGAATGAAGGTCGCGGTAGTGGTGTTTGCGATTGCTGGCCGTTTTCTCTTCGTAGTTGTTCTATTTCTCGCATGAGGTATTCGAGCTGTTTTTCAGTGATAGCTTCCTTCTCTTGTGTCTTCTTTTGCTGTTCAAGCTCTCGCTTCAATTCATCGTTCTGTCTTCCGAGAATCATTATCGTGTCCTCGTACCTCGAGCGTATTGTGGTTTGAACGTCATTATTTTCCCTCGACGTATGATTGTGCCCTGTGATGACGTTGGCCCAGCTTACCATGCGCTGGGTGTTGTCGTGTTCCACGCCCGTTGCCGGTATCCGGGGGATGCTCTGTTCTCTTTCCCTCGATCTCGATCCCGACTTGGATCTGGATCATTTTGTCTGTTCGGTCTCATTCGGTGACTGTGGCGATAGTGACATGGTCATCAGGTGCTCGTTGTCGTCTGTAGTTACTACGCTGACCAGGTACCAGAATCTTCTCTGTCTCGTTCTTAACCGCTCCATGACTCTCAAAGGCGGCGGGGTCGGTTTCAGCTTCCTTCGACAGTCTCTACTCGCCGTTTCATGGGGCATTCCGCAGAGCTTACATTTCGGCTCGCATTGGTGGTTGCTTGGATCAGCGTTGTGTTCTCCGCATTTGTCACATAGTTCGTCGTTTGGATTAGGGCAGACGTCTTGTCTGAGTCCTATCTCTCCACAAGATCTGCAGTACTGGACTGACTTTCTGTAGGGTCTACAGCGGGTGAGCGTACATCCAACTTTAACGTAGAACGGCTCGTGCGGGCCCTCAAAGGTGATCGCTGCCGACGTCGATCTTCCCTGCATTCTAGCGTAGAGCATTTTGCAATTGCTGGTCGTTGCTAGTAGACCTACTAGCTGCTCGTCGGTGGTGCCTTCCTCTATTCCGTGAACAACGCCACGTACAGCCGTGTTCCATGAATCCTGGTGATGCTTTTGGCGCCATTGTTCCTGGGATGTGAACAAACAAGCGAGCTGTCGACATTCTTCGGCGTGTGCAGCCGCTCTAGAAACAGTTCTCGATTCCAAAGCATCTGGCCGGTAAGGTAGAATCGTGTCCATAGTGCATGAAGGTTCGTATTCGTGATGGAGAAAAAAAGGGGAGAACCAAGTGGTGCTTTGCGTGGCAGTATTGTAAGCGTAGATGACGAAAGGGCAGAATGCGATCCCAGTTCGAGTGATTAGGTGAAGCATACATGGCCAACATGTCGCCAAGGGTGCGGCTAAAACGCTCTGTCATACCATTAGCTGGAGGATCAAATGCCGTGGTAGTACGGTGAATGATGCGACACTCCTCCAACAATGCTGAAATAACGTCGGAGAGGAATACGCGACCGTGGTCGCTCAGTAACTCTCGAGGGTCTCCATGGCGTAAAATCAAGTTTTCAAGGATAGAACTGGCAACGTTTATTGCTGGGGCAGGAGCTAGGGCTGAAGTTTCAGCGTACCGCATCAGGTGGTCGATAGCACCAATTATCCAGCGGTTGCCGCTTGGAGTGCTGAGAAGCGGACCGGACAGGTCAATGCCGACGCGATCGAACGCTCGCGCGCGACATGGTAAAGGTTGCAAGGGGCCGGCGGCATGTTGAGGTGGCGTCTTGCGTCGTTGGCATATGTGGCATGACCGGACATACTGGCGAACGAAACAGTACATACCGTGCCAGTAGTACCGAAGCTGGAGGCGAGAGTACGTCTTTAATACACCAGCGTGGCTGCAATGTGGGTCGTAGTGGAACGTGGCGCAGATGTCGGAGCGGAGTTGTCGGGCAATAACAAGCAAGCACTTGCGGCCGCTAGAGTCGTAGCTGCGGCGGTAAAGCAGGCTATCCTGAAAGATGAAGTGCCTGGCTTGGCGACGGAGCATCTGAGAGATCGGCGCCGGCGACTGGCTAGACAATAGACAAAGAGAACCATGGGTCTTTGCGCTGCTCTGATGGCATGTCGGAAAGGTTGAGCACGAAGACACCGCAGGTGCAAATCGACGAGTGGACAGTACCAGAAGGCAGGGGGGACCGGGATAGAGCGTCTGCGTCTGAATGCTTTCGGCCTGAGCGATAAACAACGCGGATGTCGTATTCTTGTAGGCGCAATGCCCAATGAGGGTGCCGACCAGTTGGATCTTTTAGTGAACCAGCAAAGGGCATGGTGGTCGGTCACGATGTCAAATGGACGCCTATACACATAAGGAAGAAATTTTCCGGCAGCCCAAATGATGGCCAGGCATTCCTTCTCAGTAACTGAGTAGTTGCCCCGGCATTGGTAAGGGTGCGGCTGGCATACGCGACGACGAACTCTTCGAAGCCATCCTTGCATTGTGCAAGAACAGCGCCAAGCCCGCCACCACTAGAGTCCGTATGGATCTCAGTTGGTGCAGAGGGATCGAAGTGTCGCAGTACTGGAGGCGAGGTGAGAGTGCGTCGCAGATGGCCGGAGGCACGAGAGCATCAGCCTGGGATGGTCCCGGATCATCCATTTCAATAGCTGCTGGTAGCCTCCGACTGCGGAGTTCCAGGATCCAGCACCTCCACCAACCAAAACTAACGGGGTGTTCGCCTAGCAGCAGTAGTTCTAGGCTTGCTGCTGTAGGCTGGAATAAGTCGGTGCTATAGCCAAACGAGCAAGCCAGCGCCTCTCGTCGTCTTTCTCTTTTCACCAGCACCTTGCCCACTACCCAGTGCGTTCAGTATACATCATTTACTTTCGAACGGAAAGCAAGAAAGGAAACAAAACAGCGCTTCCTTACCGCGTAGAACCTGCATTGTCAGTGGCTGTTTCACCGTATTCATATAATTGCGGTCAATGATCTACCATACACGAGTTTTCAAAGGTGCAGTACCGGGATGAGGAGGTAAAAAATTGGAGGACGCTTAAGCTTCGCCTTCAAGAGTGGAACGCGATGCGGTGTTGCACCCCGTTCGCACCGCCCACTCATTCGCTCGGCATGCTCTTGAGTCACACAAAGACATAGTTTTCATATACAACACTTCTAAGTCCACAGCACAACTTTTTTGTAATTATTTGTTCCAGGAGCACCACGCAGGCGCATGACTCCTCGCCAGCAGCACGGCACACATCGCAGGTTACGCTTTCCCACCAGACGCGCTACGGCGCAGTGATAACGTCAGCGGCGTCCCGCATCGGACGCTGCACCTAGAAATCGCGCTGTGAGCGGAAAGAGGAGCCGCGTCCCCTAATCACGAGGGTTCGAGTGACGCACGCTGGAAGCTGAAAGGGAGAGAACGAGAAAACTTTTTAAACGCAAGGTTATTGGGGCAACCTCGCACCGGTCCGTGCACGGCCCCAATGCGCTCAAACGAGACGAAGGGGAGAAGCGGGCGAGTGGCGCGCCACTTGTCAGGGCAGCGCCGTACATTGCGAGGAGGAGACGTATATATATACGTCTTCTGTGTTTGCCGTAAGATGGCTCTGCGTGTGCGCCAAACGCAGAAGAAATGTAACGAAAACGTACTTCGCTACTCGTTTAACTGCGACTTCTGTAATTTACATGCTCATAATTACCGATATACACCGCAGTATAACTTTCTACTGCACATTTCTAAGGCAACACCGCATTCAATAGAGGCGCTTTTGCCCCGCTTTGAACCATCAAACTCATGGCTGAGTGGTAGCGTCTCCGTCTCATGCTCCGGAGACCCTGGTTTGATTCCGACGCAGCCTATCTTGCAAGTTGTTTTTATTTATGAATTGCCTTCCGGGATTTTTCGCTCGCGGCCAACACCGCCGACGCCGAAGCCGACGACACTGGCTTTTCTGCGACACGAGCTCCTTAGCGCTGTCGCGTTAAAATGCGCACTGAGAACTATACCTTGTTGCTTTGAACACTTATATCTAGAAGCGGTTATCGACCGTTCAAAGCAATGGTAACCCTACAAAATCCTAATAATTTTGTGCATCGTCATTTTAGAAGCAAATTGGGCGCTCTTCGTTCTTATTTGTAATGAATTTTTGCCGTGTGCGTGCTTCGCTTGATTTCTTTTTGTGTGAGCTCGAAGTGTTTGACTGTTACATGTGATAGATTTCTCGCGCAATCTATTCTGCATAAATATTTACTGCCAGCTCACCATATGGCTGTGTTAATGTATCAATCTTTTTTAACAGCCTCCATTGATAATCTCTCTATACACAGATTGTCACATTTTTTTTCATACTGCTTTCTAAACATGGAGGCACTGTGACGATAATAAAACGCTTATTACAAAAAAACTGCAAATAAGTCCAAATAACATCTAATTACTCCAAGTCACAAGCACGTTCCAAGCGCTAATGATGCTATTTCGACAAATTAATTCAGTGTTTGTCATCTTCGATAGTTGGGCCGCACAACAGATGGCAAAGAAGGGAACGTCACGTGTACTGAGGAAGCGTCACGATTTGGTGCAGACACGATATCCTTTGTCATCGCTCCAGGACGTATTCATTTGTGTTCCCTCAGCAAACCTAGTCTGTAAAAGAGGATGGTATATATCGTAATTTCCTTGATGCACTCTGAAGCTTGCCAATTCACTTCTTTAGGGTTTTGCTTCACAAGAAAGTTACTATACTGTATAGCTGTTCGTAAGAGCAGATGCGAGATGATGGTAATGTCGGACACATCATTATCCAAGGCGACCGGACCCTGGCAAATACAACTCGCGATCAGAATTCTTCGTTAATTCCGTCCTGGGCTTTGTTTAACGCAAAAAAATAGCGGCACTTGAAAAAGTTCCTGTCAGTTATAGTAATCTAAAAATCTTTCATTATTATGTAATGAATACTTAAAATACTCAACCGCATCGAAAACGGGTATATATACACTATAGTTGAGCGAGATATAGGCTCGACTACAGCGTGGCATTATTTGTTCGTGTTATCCACCTGCTCTCTTTAGAGCTTAAAACAGTTTTTTTTTTACTTCACAGAAATACTATTGTCATAAAGTAATACAAAGAAGGCTTCAGCAGGGCGCTATTCCTTCCACTGATAAGGTGAAACGCCTGTGTTGAGTGATTGTTGAAACATTTTGGTTAGCATAATAGAACAGTACGCGGAAGTTTTTTTAGGAACTTAGTGTTAATTAAGTCAAAGCCAGCAGAAGAATTGTAGTCGAGTTTGTGAATAAGTTTAGTAACGCCAAATGTATGAAATATTACTGGGAACGTGTCTGAATAATCATAGTTCCGTAACTCGGAAAGTTGCTTACTAAGAGCTCCAGAAAAAGTTTTGAGAAAGGCCTCGTTAAGGTGAGTTGCAGCACCATTTTTAGGAACAGGCTGCCCAGTAGAGTCCTCTAATAAGATTTAGTTAACAGAAACAGGTCTAATTATTTTCCAAAATTTTGTAATGCTAGATTTAAGAATAGATGGAAGAGTAACAGCAAGAAAAGTACTTTTAGCAAGTTTTAATGCCTGGATATATTCGTTAGAAGCCAACTGATATGCTGTCCAACGAGAAGCACTCGAGGACAATTTAGCTGAGCGGCTTTTTATGGTTAGAAAGTTGTTTATTGCGAGTGTTATAACAGGGGGCTTGTGGGTTAGAAGTTAAGATACGGCTGGGAACATATTTGTTCATTAGTTCATTTACTTTATGAGCAAACATGTCCCAATTAGTTTGCACAGAACGGCCATCAAAGTTATTCAGGAATGTGTCATGAAACTTATGTAACTCACTATTGATAGCCTCAAAGTTTGCTCTCCTCTGGTCGAGTATGGTTTTCTTTTTCTTGATATTTTTTCGTATGGTTGGCACTAATGGTAAAATGCATCGCAGAATGGTCACTTAAAGGCGGAAAGAAGGTAATGTTGGAAGTTAATTTGGGTTCAGTAGTTAGTACTAGGTCGAGAGTGTTTCAGATACAAGCAGTATTCCGAGTTGGTTGAGCGACCACCTGCGAAAAGGAAAAAGTGGAACATAAATCTAAAACTTCTTTTGCCTGAGACGAAGAAGGGAATAATGAAGGAGGCTTAGTGTTAGATTTAATGTTCGGAAGGGTAAAGTCTCCTAATAAATAAAGGGGCGATGATGGAAAGCATGATGATGCGTTATTAATTACATCGTGCAATTCGACAACGTATGTGGGTGAGCAACATATATGCCTATACCTCTAGTGATGAATGTTAAATGAAGCCCAGATGATTTCGAGGTCCGTGGCACGAGAAATTCATGAAGAAGGAACATCATTAGAAATGGCGAGTAGGACGCCGCCGCCACGACTCCCAACACGATCCATCCTATATATATGGGCATCCTCAAAGATTTCAGAATCATTAATGTTGTTCGAAAGCCACGTTTCGGTTAAGGCGACAATGTGTGGAGAACAAATGTCAATCGCTCACGATAAGGAAAAAAATATTTGTTTAGCGTACTTCTAATGTTATTAAAAAAGATGGACACATGGTGTTGTGAAGCCTGTCCACGTCTCCTCTCACTCCGCTAAATGAAATTACCTGCAGGAAACATGTTTCCTGTGCGTTGGCCCTGCGATAGTTTTTTTTCCACACATTTTATTTCGGCATCAAGAATATAGCACCTGTCGTTCTTAAGTAGTTTCTCGCATCTTAGTTTAAACGCAGGTGCACCTGGTTGACTTTTTCCAAACGCGATTAGATTTCCCCGAGCGAGACAGGTAGCGGGGGAGTGATCTTCGCTATGAGGGATATTGCTTGTTTTGAGATGATTACGTAGTGAAAGAACAGTTTCTTTTGTCTTAGAATTCGACAAACTTACAATCACGGGTCGGCATTTTCCCGGTGAAAAAACGCCTAAGCGATGAGCACGTTCAATTGAGTCGGATGAAAAAGCTGGAAGTATGGTTTTCAAAGCATATATAACTTTGTGCTCGGTTTGTTCTCATGTTTCTTGCGCGTCTGGAATGTGGCGAATGATTAGGTTGTTTCGCCGAGATCTCCCTTCGAGCTCAGTGGCGCGAGCCCGCAGAGTTGCATTTTGTTCTTTTAGAGCCCCGACAGTGCTCATCATAGTAGACTGTACGACACCCTGTGCCTCTAAATTATTGCATTTTTCTTTCATGTCGTACATCCGTTTGCTCAATACTGTGAATTTCACTTCCATCTTTTTTTGGCCATTCTTGATAGCTTCGTATGAGCGGAGCTTGACGCCACCTAGTTCTGTAACTTTAGTCAAATTTCTCAGCGCAGTCTTATGTGTGACGTCGATAACCAACACATGTTTTTCGTGTGTTGACTCTAACGTCTGTTACCTGATTTGGCGCCACCGCTTCAAGTTGCACCGATACACACTGTCTGTTGAGGCGCCTCAGGATGTCTGTAGCGAGCTCTGGTACAAATAGAATTGTACTGACTGCAGTATTCTGAGTTGGTCCTACCGTTGGCGTACTCAAAGACATAGATGCCCTGGTGATGTGTCTCCGTTTCGCCTTGCGGCTCCGCACAAACTCCAAGGCTCGTACATCTTCCTGAGCTGTGGTTCCACTACTGGTGTCATCTAGGACGTGGACGTCTCCATCTCCAGCGCTGACTTGTCGATTCTAGTGAAGCCTGCCGTTGATGGCGTCGCCATAACACATGTGTATCGCCTCGGGACATCGCGCTGTGTGAAAATCATTTTCAAGGGCGAGACTCCCCCTTCAGACGTCAAGTTGGGCCACTTTAGACACAATGTGCGACCACTTATCCCAAGGCCACTGCAATGCCGCAATTGTATGAGGCTGGGACACGTGAGCGCTGCATGCGAGAACACGACAGTTTACACACGCTGCAGCGAGCCCCACGCTGCAGTGTGGGGCTCGCTGCCTGCGCCATGCACCAATTGCCTTGGTCCCACGATATTTCCTCGAAGGACTACCCCAAAATGAAGAAGGAAAAGGCGATATTGAAGCAGATGGCGAGGGACCATTCGTCTAGTCGAGAAGCTGTTGCGGCTGTTAGAAAGCGACGCTCCCGACGCCGTCGGACTTTATAGAACGCTAATGCCTCTATACGGTAATGCCTCTGTACGCCCCATCCGACAAGACCTCCTCCTCTGCCCCCTAGGCCTAGCTCAATTCAATCTAAATCTGGCAAAGTCATGCCGGAGAACAGTACAACTTGGCCCACACGACTAAAGCAACAGCCAAGGCCAGAACAACAGCGGAAGTCACAGCCGAA
The DNA here is from genome assembly GCF_050947875.1 of Dermacentor variabilis. Taxonomy (NCBI): domain Eukaryota; kingdom Metazoa; phylum Arthropoda; class Arachnida; order Ixodida; family Ixodidae; genus Dermacentor; species Dermacentor variabilis. The sequence continues at coordinate 154,486,226 of NC_134569.1, read as the reverse complement.
GGATCGTCAGGCATGGCCGTAAGCTCTGCTTCTGTCCTTTGCAGTTGTGTACTGAACTTCCCTTATACTCAAGAAAAAGTGATGACCGCTTCTTAGGGCTGTTCCCGTGCCCGCGGGTGTGCTTGAGTTCCCACGCGTAGTAGCGGTGTTTAATGGGCTAGTGCCAGTGTCAAAAAGTGCGTCCGCTCTAGTATTAAGGCCAGTGTTTGTCTCAACATCCCCTGAACAGATCAACAATAAGGCAAACAACGAACTCAAGCATTCACAAATGGTCTCACAGAACACCCGTGGGCAAGGGAAGAGCCATAAGAAGCGGTCATCACTTTTTCTAGCGTATAAGGGAAGTCCAGTACACACCTGCACAGGGCAGAAGCAGATCTTACGGGTCATGCAGGAAGTGCTGCTCGAGTGCCTACTGAAGGTGAAGTTTCCAGGGAAGCCATTTAAACGTGCCTTGATGGACGATGCAGCGGTCGTTGTGGTTGGCGCACGGAAGACGAGCCTTACTGATGATGACATCACGGCAGGAACATGCGCGTCGACACCGTTGTAAACACAGGTTGCGTTAGAAAGATGCGCGGAAACGCTTTCTAAGTTGGTGAGTGTGTTCGCTGCTAGCGCCAACACGAATGTGATAACAGTCTGCACAGGAGAGAAGCAGAGGCTACGGGTCATGCCTAAAGCGCTGCTCGAATGTCCACACGTAGTAGCGGCGTTTAATGGGCTATCGCCAGTGTCAACGCAGCGCCGGCCGGCCCGGTATTGCACTGTCTTCGGGATCGGCCCACGTATGGCAAGTGCTTAACGCCTGCTTTACCTCCGTCGCTAGTCGGCCCGGAATCGCACTATCGTCAGGATCTGCCCACGTATGGAGAGTGCTTAACGCATGTGTCACCTCCGCTGTAGGTCAGCCTGGCAGTGCACTATCTTCGGGATCTGCTCATGTATGGTAACCGCTTAACGCCTGCTTCACCTCCGCCTAGCTGGCACTATTGTGTTGTCATTTGGCAGAAATTACACAGTCACAACCGGATAATGCCTTTCTGATAGCTGGCACTATTGTGTGGTCGTTCCTTTGTCTGAAGAGTAAGTTTGACACCCATAACGAATAAGGATCTCTCTCTTCTTACAACAGCGTCCATTCAAGCGGAGGGCAGCGGCCCTGTTACGCTCACTGCACTCGAACATCTGAGAGAAGTGAGGGGCCGAAATTACACACAGTCACAACCGGATAATGCCTTTCTGATAGCTGGCACTATTGTGTGGTCGTTCCTTTGTCTGAAGAGTAAGTTTGACACCCATAACGAATAAGGATCTCTCTCTTCTTACAACAGCGTCCATTCAAGCGGAGGGCAGCGGCCCTGTTACGCTCACTGCACTCGAACATCTGGGAGAAGTGAGGGGCAGAAGTTCTACATAGCCACAACCGGATAATGCCTTTCTGATAGCTGGCACTGTTGTGTTGTCGTTCCTTTGTCTGAAGAGTAAGTTTGACACCCATAACGACTAAGGATCTCTCTCTTCTTACAACAGCGTCCATTCAAGCGGAGGGCAGCGGCCCTGTTACGCTCACTGCACTCCGACATCTGGGAGAAGTGAGGGGCCGAAATTACACACAGTCACAACCGGATAATGCCTTTCTGATAGCTGGCACTATTGTGTGGTCGTTCCTTTGTCTGAAGAGTAAGTTTGACACCCATAACGAATAAGGATCTCTCTCTTCTTACAACAGCGTCCATTCAAGCGGAGGGCAGCGGCCCTGTTACGCTCACTGCACTCGAACATCTGGGAGAAGTGAGGAGCAAAAATTCTACATAGCCACAACCGGATAATGCCTTTCTGATAGCTGGCACTGTTGTGTTGTCGTTCCTTTGTCTGAAGAGTAAGTTTGACACCCATAACGAATAAGGATCTCTCTCTTCTTACAACAGCGTCCATTCAAGCGGAGGGCAGCGGCCCTGTTACGCTCACTGCACTCGAACATCTGGGAGAAGTGAGGGGCAGAAATTCTACATAGCCACAACCGGATAATGCCTTTCTGCTAGCTGGCACTATTGTATTGTCGTTCCTTTGTCTGAAGAGCAAGTTTGACAGCCATAACGAATAAGGATCTCTCTCTTCTTACAACAGCGTCCATTCAAGCGGAGGGCAGCGGCCCTGTTACGCTCACTGCACTCGAACATCTGGGAGAAGTGAGGGGCAGAAATTACACACAGTCACAACCGGATAATGCCTTTCTGATAGCTGGCACTATTGTGTGGTCGTTCCTTTGTCTGAAGAGTAAGTTTGACACCCATAACGAATAAGGATCTCTCTCTTCTTACAACAGCGTCCATTCAAACGGAGGGCAGCGGCCCTGTTACGCTCACTGCACTCGAACATCTGGGAGAAGTGAGGGGCAGAAATTCTACATAGCCACAACCGGATAATGCCTTTCTCATAGCTGGCACTGTTGTGGTGTCGTTCCTTTGTCTGAAGAGTAAGTTTGACACCCATAACGAATAAGGATCTCTCTCTTCTTACAACAGCGTCCATTCAAGCGGAGGGCAGCGGCCCTGTTACGCTCACTGCACTCGAACATCTGGAAGAAGTGAGGGGCAGAAATTACACACAGTCACAACCGGATAATGCCTTTCTGATAGCTGGCACTATTGTGTGGTCGTTCCTTTGTCTGAAGAGTAAGTTTGACACCCATAATGAATAAGGATCTCTCTCTTCTTACAACAGCGTCCATTCAAGCGGAGGGCAGCGGCCCTGTTACGCTCACTGCACTCGAACATCTGGGAGAAGTGAGGGGCAGAAATTACATACAGTCACGACCGGATAATGTCTTTCTGATAGCTGGCACTATTGCGTTATCGTTCCTTTGTCTGAAGAGTAAGTTTGACACCCATAACGAATAAGCATCTCTCTCTTCTTACAACAGCGTCCATTCAAGCGGAGGGCAGCGGCCCTGTTACGCTCACTGCACTCGAACATCTGGGAGAAGTGAGGGGCAGAAATTACACACAGTCACAACCGGATAATGCCTTTCTGATAGCTGGCACTATTGTGTGGTCGTTCCTTTGTCTGAAGAGTAAGTTTGACACCCATAACGAATAAGGATCTCTCGCTTCTGACAACAGCGTCCATTCAAGCGGAGGGCAGCGGCCCTATTACGCTCACTGCACTCGAACATCTGGGAGAAGTGAGGGGCAGAAATTACACACAGTCACAACGGGATAATGTCCTTCTGATAGCTGGCACTATTGTGTTGTCGTTCCTTTGTCTGAAGAGTAAGTTTGACACCCATAACGAATAAGGATCTCTCTATTCTTACAACAGCGTCCATTCAAGCGAAGGGCAGCGGCCCTGTTACGCTCACTGCACTCGAACATCTGAGAGAAGTGAGGGGCCGAAATTACACACAGTCACAACCGGATAATGCCTTTCTGATAGCTGGCACTATTGTGTGGTCGTTCCTTTGTCTAAAGAGTAAGTTTGACACCCATAACGAATAAGGATCTCTCTCTTCTTACAACAGCGTCCATTCAAGCGGAGGGCAGCGGCCCTGTTACGCTCACTGCACTCGAACATCTGGGAGAAGTGAGGGGCAGAAATTCTACATAGCCACAACCGGATAATGCCTTTCTGATAGCTGGCACTGTTGTGTTGTCGTTCCTTTGTCTGAAGAGTAAGTTTGACACCCATAACGACTAAGGATCTCTCTCTTCTTACAACAGCGTCCATTCAAGCGGAGGGCAGCAGCCCTGTTACGCTCACTGCACTCGAACATCTGGGAGAAGTGAGGGGCAGAAATTCTACATAGCCACAACCGGATAATGCCTTTCTGATAGCTGGCACTATTGTGTTGCCGTTCCTTTGTCTGAAGAGTAAGTTTGACACCCATAACGAATCAGGATCTCTCTCTTCTTACAACAGCGTCCATTCAAGCGGAGGGCAGCGGCCCTGTTACGCTCACTGCACTCGAACATCTGGGAGAAGTGAGGGGCAGAAATTACACACAGTCACAACCGGATAATGCCTTTCTGATAGCTGGCACTATTGTGTGGTCGTTCCTTTGTCTGAAGAGTAAGTTTGACACCCATAACGAATAAGGATCTCTCTCTTCTTACAACAGCGTCCATTCAAGCGGAGGGCAGCGGCCCTGTTACGCTCACTGCACTCGAACATCTGGGAGAAGTGAGGGGCAGAAATTACACACAGTCACAACCGGATAATGTCTTTCTGATAGCTGGCACTATTGTGTTGTCGTTCCTTTGTCTGAAGAGTAAGTTTGACACCCATAACGAATAAGGATCTCTCTCTTCTTACAACAGCGTCCATTCAAGCGGAGGGCAGCGGCCCTGTTACGCTCACTGCACTCGAACATCTGGGAGAAGTGAGGGGCAGAAATTACACACAGTCACAACCGGATAATGTCTTTCTGATAGCTGGCACTATTGTGTTGTCGTTCCTTTGTCTGAAGAGTAAGTTTGACACCCATAACGAATAAGGATCTCTCTCTTCTTACAACAGCGTCCATTCAAGCGGAGGGCAGCAGCCCTGTTACGCTCACTGCACTCGAACATCTGGGAGAAGTGAGGGGCAGAAATTACACACAGTCACAACCGGATAATGCCTTTCTGATAGCTGGCACTATTGTGTGGTCGTTCCTTTGTCTGAAGAGTAAGTTTGATACCCATAACGAATAAGGATCTCTGTCTTCTTACAACAGCGTCCATTCAAGCGGAGGGCAGCGGCCCTGTTACGCTCACTGCACTCGAACATCTGGGAGAAGTGAGGGGCAGAAATTACACACAGTCACAACCGGATAATGCCTTTCTGATAGCTGGCACTATTGTGTGGTCGTTCCTTTGTCTGAAGAGTAAGTTTGACACCCATAACGAATAAGGATCTCTCTCTTCTTACAACAGCGTCCATTCAAGCGGAGGGCAGCGGCCCTGTTACGCTCACTGCACTCGAACATCTGGGAGAAGTGAGGGGCAGAAATTACACACAGTCACAACCGGATAATGCCTTTCTGATAGCTGGCACTATTGTGTGGTCGTTCCTTTGTCTGAAGAGTAAGTTTGACACCCATAACGAATAAGGATCTCTCTCTTCTTACAATAGCGTCCATTCAAGCGGAGGGCAGCGGCCCTGTTACGCTCACTGCACTCGAACATCTGGGAGAGGTGAGGGGCAGAAATTACACACAGTCACAACCGGATAATGCCTTTCTGATAGCTGGCACTATTGTGTGGTCGTTCCTTTGTCTGAAGAGTAAGTTTGACACCCATAACGAATAAGGATCTCTCTCTTCTTACAACAGCGTCCATTCAAGCGGAGGGCAGCGGCCCTGTTACGCTCACTGCACTCGAACATCTGGGAGAAGTGAGGGGCAAAAATTCTACATAGCCACAACCGGATAATGCCTTTCTGATAGCTGGCACTGTTGTGTTGTCGTTCCTTTGTCTGAAGAGTAAGTTTGACACCCATAACGAATAAGGATCTCTCTCTTCTTACAACAGCGTCCGTTCAAGCGGAGGGCAGCGGCCCTGTTACGCTCACTGCACTCGAACATCTGGGAGAAGTGAGGGGCAGAAATTCTACATAGCCACAACCGGATAATGCCTTTCTGCTAGCTGGCACTATTGTATTGTCGTTCCTTTGTCTGAAGAGTAAGTTTGACAGCCATAACGAATAAGGATCTCTCTCTTCTTACAACAGCGTCCATTCAAGCGGAGGGCAGTGGCCCTGTTACGCTCACTGCACTCGAACATCTGGGAGAAGTGAGGGGCAGAAATTACACACAGTCACAACCGGATAATGCCTTTCTGATAGCTGGCACTATTGTGTGGTCGTTCCTTTGTCTGAAGAGTAAGTTTGACACCCATAACGAATAAGGATCTCTCTCTTCTTACAACAGCGTCCATTCAAACGGAGGGCAGCGGCCCTGTTACGCTCACTGCACTCGAACATCTGGGAGAAGTGAGGGGCAGAAATTCTACATAGCCACAACCGGATAATGCCTTTCTCATAGCTGGCACTGTTGTGGTGTCGTTCCTTTGTCTGAAGAGTAAGTTTGACACCCATAACGAATAAGGATCTCTCTCTTCTTACAACAGCGTCCATTCAAGCGGAGGGCAGCGGCCCTGTTACGCTCACTGCACTCGAACATCTGGGAGAAGTGAGGGGCAGAAATTACACACAGTCACAACCGGATAATGCCTTTCTGATAGCTGGCACTATTGTGTGGTCGTTCCTTTGTCTGAAGAGTAAGTTTGACACCCATAATGAGTAAGGATCTCTCTCTTCTTACAACAGCGTCCATTCAAGCGGAGGGCAGCGGCTCTGTTACGCTCACTGCACTCGAACATCTGGGAGAAGTGAGGGGCAGAAATTACACACAGTCACAACCGGATAATGTCTTTCTGATAGCTGGCACTATTGTGTTGTCGTTCCTTTGTCTGAAGAGTAAGTTTGACACCCATAACGAATAAGGATCTCTCTCTTCTTACAACAGCGTCCATTCAAGCGGAGGGCAGCGGCCCTGTTACGCTCACTGCACTCGAACATCTGGGAGAAGTGAGGGGCAGAAATTACATACAGTCACGACCGGATAATGTCTTTCTGATAGCTGGCACTATTGCGTTATCGTTCCTTTGTCTGAAGAGTAAGTTTGACACCCATAACGAATAAGCATCTCTCTCTTCTTACAACAGCGTCCATTCAAGCGGAGGGCAGCGGCCCTGTTACGCTCACTGCACTCGAACATCTGGGAGAAGTGAGGGGCAGAAATTACACACAGTCACAACCGGATAATGCCTTTCTGATAGCTGGCACTATTGCGTGGTCGTTCCTTTGTCTGAAGAGTAAGTTTGACACCCATAACGAATAAGGATCTCTCGCTTCTGACAACAGCGTCCATTCAAGCGGAGGGCAGCGGCCCTGTTACGCTCACTGCACTCGAACATCTGGGAGAAGTGAGGGGCAGAAATTACACACAGTCACAACCGGATAATGCCTTTCTGATAGCTGGCACTATTGTGTGGTCGTTCCTTTGTCTGAAGAGTAAGTTTGACACCCATAACGAATAAGGATCTCTCTCTTCTTACAACAGCGTCCATTCAAGCGGAGGGCAGCGGCCCTGTTACGCTCACTGCACTCGAACATCTGGGAGAAGTGAGGGGCAGAAATTACACACAGTCACAACCGGATAATGCCTTTCTGATAGCTGGCACTATTGTGTGGTCGTTCCTTTGTCTGAAGAGTAAGTTTGACACCCATAACGAATAAGGATCTCTCTCTTCTTACAATAGCGTCCATTCAAGCGGAGGGCAGCGGCCCTGTTACGCTCACTGCACTCGAACATCTGGGAGAGGTGAGGGGCAGAAATTACACACAGTCACAACCGGATAATGCCTTTCTGATAGCTGGCACTATTGTGTGGTCGTTCCTTTGTCTGAAGAGTAAGTTTGACACCCATAACGAATAAGGATCTCTCTCTTCTTACAACAGCGTCCATTCAAGCGGAGGGCAGCGGCCCTGTTACGCTCACTGCACTCGAACATCTGGGAGAAGTGAGGGGCAAAAATTCTACATAGCCACAACCGGATAATGCCTTTCTGATAGCTGGCACTGTTGTGTTGTCGTTCCTTTGTCTGAAGAGTAAGTTTGACACCCATAACGAATAAGGATCTCTCTCTTCTTACAACAGCGTCCGTTCAAGCGGAGGGCAGCGGCCCTGTTACGCTCACTGCACTCGAACATCTGGGAGAAGTGAGGGGCAGAAATTCTACATAGCCACAACCGGATAATGCCTTTCTGCTAGCTGGCACTATTGTATTGTCGTTCCTTTGTCTGAAGAGTAAGTTTGACAGCCATAACGAATAAGGATCTCTCTCTTCTTACAACAGCGTCCATTCAAGCGGAGGGCAGTGGCCCTGTTACGCTCACTGCACTCGAACATCTGGGAGAAGTGAGGGGCAGAAATTACACACAGTCACAACCGGATAATGCCTTTCTGATAGCTGGCACTATTGTGTGGTCGTTCCTTTGTCTGAAGAGTAAGTTTGACACCCATAACGAATAAGGATCTCTCTCTTCTTACAACAGCGTCCATTCAAACGGAGGGCAGCGGCCCTGTTACGCTCACTGCACTCGAACATCTGGGAGAAGTGAGGGGCAGAAATTCTACATAGCCACAACCGGATAATGCCTTTCTCATAGCTGGCACTGTTGTGGTGTCGTTCCTTTGTCTGAAGAGTAAGTTTGACACCCATAACGAATAAGGATCTCTCTCTTCTTACAACAGCGTCCATTCAAGCGGAGGGCAGCGGCCCTGTTACGCTCACTGCACTCGAACATCTGGGAGAAGTGAGGGGCAGAAATTACACACAGTCACAACCGGATAATGCCTTTCTGATAGCTGGCACTATTGTGTGGTCGTTCCTTTGTCTGAAGAGTAAGTTTGACACCCATAATGAGTAAGGATCTCTCTCTTCTTACAACAGCGTCCATTCAAGCGGAGGGCAGCGGCTCTGTTACGCTCACTGCACTCGAACATCTGGGAGAAGTGAGGGGCAGAAATTACACACAGTCACAACCGGATAATGTCTTTCTGATAGCTGGCACTATTGTGTTGTCGTTCCTTTGTCTGAAGAGTAAGTTTGACACCCATAACGAATAAGGATCTCTCTCTTCTTACAACAGCGTCCATTCAAGCGGAGGGCAGCGGCCCTGTTACGCTCACTGCACTCGAACATCTGGGAGAAGTGAGGGGCAGAAATTACATACAGTCACGACCGGATAATGTCTTTCTGATAGCTGGCACTATTGCGTTATCGTTCCTTTGTCTGAAGAGTAAGTTTGACACCCATAACGAATAAGCATCTCTCTCTTCTTACAACAGCGTCCATTCAAGCGGAGGGCAGCGGCCCTGTTACGCTCACTGCACTCGAACATCTGGGAGAAGTGAGGGGCAGAAATTACACACAGTCACAACCGGATAATGCCTTTCTGATAGCTGGCACTATTGCGTGGTCGTTCCTTTGTCTGAAGAGTAAGTTTGACACCCATAACGAATAAGGATCTCTCGCTTCTGACAACAGCGTCCATTCAAGCGGAGGGCAGCGGCCCTATTACGCTCACTGCACTCGAACATCTGGGAGAAGTGAGGGGCAGAAATTACACACAGTCACAACCAGATAATGTCCTTCTGATAGCTGGCACTATTGTGTTGTCGTTCCTTTGTCTGAAGAGTAAGTTTGACACCCATAACGAATAAGGATCTCTCTATTCTTACAACAGCGTCCATTCAAGCGAAGGGCAGCGGCCCTGTTACGCTCACTGCACTCGAACATCTGAGAGAAGTGAGGGGCCGAAATTACACACAGTCACAACCGGATAATGCCTTTCTGATAGCTGGCACTATTGTGTGGTCGTTCCTTTGTCTAAAGAGTAAGTTTGACACCCATAACGAATAAGGATCTCTCTCTTCTTACAACAGCGTCCATTCAAGCGGAGGGCAGCGGCCCTGTTACGCTCACTGCACTCGAACATCTGGGAGAAGTGAGGGGCAGAAATTCTACATAGCCACAACCGGATAATGCCTTTCTGATAGCTGGCACTGTTGTGTTGTCGTTCCTTTGTCTGAAGAGTAAGTTTGACACCCATAACGACTAAGGATCTCTCTCTTCTTACAACAGCGTCCATTCAAGCGGAGGGCAGCACCCCTGTTACGCTCACTGCACTCGAACATCTGGGAGAAGTGAGGGGCAGAAATTCTACATAGCCACAACCGGATAATGCCTTTCTGATAGCTGGCACTATTGTGTTGTCGTTCCTTTGTCTGAAGAGTAAGTTTGACACCCATAACGAATAAGGATCTCTCTCTTCTTACAACAGCGTCCATTCAAGCGGAGGGCAGCGGCCCTGTTACGCTCACTGCACTCGAACATCTGGGAGAAGTGAGGGGCAGAAATTACACACAGTCACAACCGGATAATGCCTTTCTGATAGCTGGCACTATTGTGTGGTCGTTCCTTTGTCTGAAGAGTAAGTTTGACACCCATAACGAATAAGGATCTCTCTCTTCTTACAACAGCGTCCATTCAAGCGGAGGGCAGCGGCCCTGTTACGCTCACTGCACTCGAACATCTGGGAGAAGTGAGGGGCAGAAATTACACACAGTCACAACCGGATAATGTCTTTCTGATAGCTGGCACTATTGTGTTGTAGTTCCTTTGTCTGAAGAGTAAGTTTGACACCCATAACGAATAAGGATCTCTCTCTTCTTACAACAGCGTCCATTCAAGCGGAGGGCAGCGGCCCTGTTACGCTCACTGCACTCGAACATCTGGGAGAAGTGAGGGGCAGAAATTACACACAGTCACAACCGGATAATGTCTTTCTGATAGCTGGCACTATTGTGTTGTCGTTCCTTTGTCTGAAGAGTAAGTTTGACACCCATAACGAATAAGGATCTCTCTCTTCTTACAACAGCGTCCATTCAAGCGGAGGGCAGCAGCCCTGTTACGCTCACTGCACTCGAACATCTGGGAGAAGTGAGGGGCAGAAATTACACACAGTCACAACCGGATAATGCCTTTCTGATAGCTGGCACTATTGTGTGGTCGTTCCTTTGTCTGAAGAGTAAGTTTGATACCCATAACGAATAAGGATCTCTGTCTTCTTACAACAGCGTCCATTCAGGCGGAGGGCAGCGGCCCTGTTACGCTCACTGCACTCGAACATCTGGGAGAAGTGAGGGGCAGAAATTACACACAGTCACAACCGGATAATGCCTTTCTGATAGCTGGCACTATTGTGTGGCCGTTCCTTTGTCTGAAGAGTAAGTTTGACACCCATAACGAATAAGGATCTCTCTCTTCTTACAACAGCGTCCATTCAAGCGGAGGGCAGCGGCCCTGTTACGCTCACTGCACTCGAACATCTGGGAGAAGTGAGGGGCAGAAATTCTACATAGCCACAACCGGATAATGCCTTTCTGATAGCTGGCACTATTGTGTGGTCGTTCCTTTGTCTGAAGAGTAAGTTTGACACCCATAACGAATAAGGATCTCTCTCTTCTTACAACAGCGTCCATTCAAGCGGAGGGCAGCGGCCCTGTTACGCTCACTGCACTCGAACATCTGGGAGAAGTGAGGGGCAGAAATTATACACAGTCACAACCGGATAATGTCTTTCTGATAGCTGGCACTATTGTGTTGTCGTTCCTTTGTCTGAAGAAACGACAACACCCATAACGAATAAGGATCTCTCTCTTCATACAACAGGGTTCATTCGAGCGGGGGGTAGCGGCCCTCACTGCACATGAACATCTAGGAGAATTCACACGCAGAAATTACCAAAAGCATAATCACGCTGGTGCCCTGTGCATCGCCATTGGAGCCAAGAACTTACGCATCCTGACTTATTGTTGTCCCAAGGAAACCACGTTATTAGGCTGTATTTCTGAATTATATTTTACAATCTAGCTTTCAGAATACATCGCTGCTTTGACGAATAAAAGAATATTTCAAATAATTACGTGCAGCGTGTAAATCTTTTATTTCAGCACCTTGAAAACTCTAAATATTTCTTGAAAAATTTTCATTTACAGACAAAATCGCGACCTTTTGCACTGGTGAGAGAGAGACTAAATTGCTACCTTCCTTGTTTCCTTCCGTCCTTTCATTATCTGATCTTGTTGCCACTTCCGCTGCTGCCATGAGCCGTATTTTGAAACATTTGAGCATCACGCTTTTAAACCAAAGCTTCTATTGGCTCCTAAGAGGCGTTGGCATGGTCACGGAAGAAAAAGCCAGTTGCTCCTAGAACAGAGCAATTGGGTAAAGGGCGATCTGATGAGTTCAAAGGTGCGCCGGTGCTGGACCGTGAGTCATTAGCAAGGATTCCAGCTGCATATGTGCGCGATCAGGCAACACGCGCAACCAATCAGAACTGTTTCGCTTCCGCCGGGGAGGGAAAGGGCAGAAAAAGGTTTGGAGTTTACTCTGTTGGCTTCGTTTTTGCTCAGTTAAGTCTAGGAACACGGATGGGGCGGCCACTCATTGTGTTTTCCCCGGAGGAACGGGCAGCGCTCGACGAGCGGCACGGAGAACTTGCCCGTGAAAGGGCTCGCTGTCTGCGTGCCGATCCAGGCGTTAGAGTCGCTCGAGCCCAGGCTACCCGATAGCAAGGAGAAGATCCGGAGCTGAGGGAGTGGGAGGCCGAAGCAATCCGGCACCGTTACCTGTGGGTTACTTATCCGTGACGAAGGTCAGGTGGAAGCAGGATAAGCTTAGCTTAATCCCTTTTCCGGTTTTGTGACGGAGCTCGTATCGGTCCGCGTCAAGTAAGGCTAATCTCTAAACTCAAATCATCCTTTCCAGATAGCAAATTAGTAGAAAATTGTACTAAGTAAGGATAATACTTTTACGGACCGTATAAATTTTTTAACACACACAGACGGTAGCAGATGGCGGTTAAAATATAGCGACCAGGGCGGGTGCGGGTGCCCGCCCGGGCCGCCCGGCATAAAACATGTCCCACCTCCCTGCCCTCCCCCTGGAGCCTTGCGCAACATGGAAGACGGCGCGCTTCCTACACGCTACGATCCCTCAAGCGGGCGAGACTGAACAGCGTTTGATAGCTCACCCTCGCACTTCATCACTCGCACATTGCGAATACGGCGAGCGGATACGGTTTTGTCACCATTATATTTTAAGCGAAACCTCACGTCGACACTGAGGACGACGGCGAAAATTCACCAGGCATGTCCGTATTATCAATATCGCAATAATCAATTCAATGTGTAGCTTCAAAACGCTGTTCTTTAAAAGTTTTCACAATTTTTATTCCTGAACTGTCAGGAACCTGTCATAGCAGGTTAAAACTGATCTTAACGATTATATTTTTCCTCCAAGGAGGTTAACTTCAATCGAACCGGAAAATATGCAGACAGTTTAACACGAACCAGAACTCAAGTCAAAAACTTTTCGGTTCGACACCCTGGACAAACGTCACAAGCGTGTGTTCACATATAAAGGGAGAGAAGCCCGGAAGAAACACTGAGGCAACAAGAGGGTTCGTTATTTTGTCGTAGCTGGTGCGTCGTGTGCAGCAGTACATCGTCAACAAGTTGGGATGGGCGAACGCGAGCAGCACGGCTTTCTTAAATGAAACGTACAGCGAATGAACACATGAATGCAACGCTCCACAAAACGTAACACCAAAGGCTCCTTGAAATATGGAGTATAACGAACAGAACGAAAACAACGTTGACATTTGAGAGGCAAAACCGAAGCCTTTTTGACAACAGTACAGAAAGTAATATTTGTAAGCGCAGACAAAAAGAACACAATAGGCTCGACAGGATTTCTACTTCACTGCGTATTGCCGAATAGAAAATATTTGTCATCTATCGCTGTCCTAACAGATACATTGTACTACATATATAGGGAGTATTGCAAGAAGCCAAGGTTTTAATCTTTATCTTTTTACTTCCTGGTTTTCAGAACGATTTTGGGGTCTTTGAACATGTACATGACAAACTATTTGCGACATTTAGTGAACTGCGGCTTCATATAATGTAAACTAACAGAACGTCAGCTTAACGAGATTATTTGTTACTTCTACAAGCGTTTCTCTTGAGAGACCCAGTGCTAGATATATCTCTTCAGATTGGAAACTTGAACACCCTTGGAGATTGGAAAAAGGATGACGCGTTTTGCAGTCATTCGAGCGAGAATCAACACCTAAGGACGGATAGGGTGCTGTAATGGTTGGGGTCGGGCATGAAATCGATGGCAGCTGGCCCATGCCGTCGTCTAACTCATCCACACTGAGGACGGTGTTGAAGGGAGAAACGTGAATGTGGGATTTATTTACATTAACTACATGAGAACATTACAGTTCATCAGTCTAGCATGACTGAAAGAGAATGCACATCCAGCAGCTGCACCACGGCTGCTTATAAACACTCTGTCCTCCCTAGATCCCTAGGAGAGGGAAAACGGCCGCTCAACCGTTGACCAATTCGGAGCGCCCAAAGTCATCGTAGCCGACCCGCCTTTGAGGGGGAGGCGCTAACTTCCACACAGGTTTCGCTGACCACACCAAGGTGGGAGGGTTTTCGCGGACACGGGTCTTGCCCTTAGCAGGCGCCTCTTGGTCCCATAGTTGACCCCGCAGACAGTGGCCGCTGCGTCTCTCCATTGACTGACGACTTCTAAGGCCCGTGAAACGGCGCAGCAAAACACCTCCTTCCAAGAGTTCCCCCGCTCTAGACAAACCGTGACGGTGACGGCGAATACACTAACAAAAACTCGTCCGCCGACTGCGTCTAGACATCCCGGCGTGGCTCGCTTGGGGACACGGCGTATTGTCGTCCTTAGAAAGCGAGTCGCCGCAGCAAACATGCCAGCGCCAAGGAGTTGTTGACGAGGCGCATTCTTGTTTTCCCAAAGCGCGTCATAGCAGCGGGCCGGGCACAGTTCGACGGTCGCTTTACCGAAGATTGCCAGCCTCCGCAGGTCAAATGTAACAGCTCCTCCATGACCCGGAAAATGGCTGTTAGCAAAGGGGGGGGGGGATACCTGGGCTCGCTTCGATCAGCTGAGAAATGATGACACCGCCCCAAAACAGCCAACAAGGACAGGCAACTGCAAAACAAACCCCACAACACGGCTCTACGCCGAGATGACGTATGTTGGATCTCACTTTTGACCCACTAGGCTTCAAAGAAAACATAAGCACAGAAACAAAAGAATGCTGCATTTCTCTACGCCAATTTTTCGAAGGAATTTCGTGCTGACATATTGAGCAATCATGGAAGGAGTTCTGCTAAATGAGAGGGGATCTTCTTGGCTTAACAAAATTAACGATAACAACCCCTAACTTTAGGGCGGTATCCCTAAACGCAGAATTGAAATTAGCCTGCTAAAACCATCCGCATTCCTACGCAACTTTCCCTTCTTATATCTAACGGAGAAGTCGTACTTTGGGAGAGTGAGGCTCCATCGGAGCAAGCGGCCATTTTTGTTTGACATTTGATTGAGCAACGTCAGAGGACAGTGGTCGGTCTCAAAGATGAACCTCGCTCCGTACAAGTAACACGACAACTTCTGGGCGGCCCAAACTAAACAAGCGCATTCTTTCTCTGAAGCGCTGTAGGCTTCCTCTTTTATAGTTAGTTTACGGCTGGCATAGAGGATAGGATGTTCCTCATTATCGTTGCCGACCTGACTAAGTACCACGCCCATACCCCTGTCACTTGCGTCGTACTGAACTATGAATTCCTTTGCGTAGTCTGGCGCGCGAAGCACAGGAGGATAAACCAATAGCGTTTTCAAACTTTGGAAAGCGTTCTCTTTGTCCTCATCCCAGGGCACGCTATTCTGTGCTCCCTTTCGTAGGGCGCCCGTTAAAGGACTTGCTATTTGCGAGCAATGTGGAATGTACCGTTGATAGTACCCCACAAGTCCCAAAAATAAACGAATGTCTGTTTTCGTGCGTAGCTGAGAAAAATCTCCAATCCTAGCTATTTTCACCTCGGCCGGCCGTGTCGTGCCCCGACCGACGCCTAGGCCCAGATAAGTAACCTGCGAGCAGCCAAACCTACACTTCTGCGCCTTCATCGTTAAGCCGGCTTCCCTCAACCGTGAAAAGACCTGTTGAGGTGCGATACGTGCGGTTAACAGCTGTGCGTAAAATGCTACATCATCAAGATGTGGCAAGGCAAACTCCTGCAAGTCTTTTAGGACAACATACATTAACTTAGAGGAGCTAACTGGCGCGTTCTTCAGCCTGAAGCTAGGGCAAGAGGGCGAAAAGTGCCTACGGAGGAGATAAATGCGGCATAGCGGCTGGCACTTTTTGAAAGGGGAACTTGCCGGTATCGCCGCATGATATCTATAGTTGAACTGTATTTAGCAGCGCTAACCCTTTCGATTCGTTCCTCAATGTTGGGTATCGGCTACAGCTGATCCCTAGTGATGACATTTACCTTCCTGCCTGTAATCAACATAAGGAGAAGGGTAATTATTAGGGGTTTGTACAAGTATTAGCGGCGGCGTGCAGTATCTCTCGACAGGCTCAGTAACTCCCAACTCTAGCATGCGCTGTATCTCTACCTCCATAATTTCTCTCTGTCGTGGGAACACCCTCTACGGCTCTACGGGTTCTGTTGATGTCAGCTCTGTTTCATGCATTATTAGTTTGGTTCTACCTGGTCAATCGCTGAATCTATCGAGATATTTTCCTAACATCCCTTTTAACTCATCTAGCTGTTCGGGTCTTAGAGCGTGCGAGTTTACCGAATGTTTTACCACTTCTTTCAGGCTGATTTCAGAGTTGGAGGTTGCCTTATACTCATTAAAATCGATACTAGTGTCATCCTATTCCTTGATGGTAAAGTTAATGACTCCGCTCCGCTCTATGTACGGCTTCATGAAATTGCAGTGGTACATCCTCACCTCCTTCCTGCGACCGAGCATTTTTAGAGCATTGTTAGTATCTGAAAGTTTGTGCAACACTTTAACGGGTCCGTCCGAGTGAACTTCAAGCTTGTTGTTTCTTGAAGGTTTGAGGATCATTACCTCTCCGGTGTTAGACGTACGAAGCCTTGCATTCTTGTCATAATAGAACTTGGCGTTCTTTTCAGCTACCCCCATGTCCTTTTCGACTAGTTCTTGGGTTGTACTTAGCCGTTCTAGCAGATTTAACACGTATTCTACCACTGTTGGACTCTCTCTTCTTTCCTCCCACATCTCTCTTAACATTCTCAGAGGAGAGTGGAGTGTCCTCCCATACACTAATTCTGCTCGCGAGAACCCTGTAGCCTCATGAGGAATCGTTCGCAAAGCAAAATGGCCGGAAGGCAATTCTACCAGTCCTCCTTGTGCTCGTAACATAGAGCCCGCAAAACTTCCTCAAGCACTTAAGCACACAAGCACTCTCTACACTATTTGACTGAGACGGAACTATCAGACGGAACTGTGTATCAACTTTACCCTGCACTTTTGTAAGAATGTGGAAGTCAGTGAGCTGGTGAATACTGACCCTTGATGCGCCTGAATTTCGGCTGGAAACACAACTTGTGCGAATAAAGCGCGTTAACAGCACGTATACTACTTCGGTGGAGCTGAGCTCTTTCAGAGGGATTGCTTCCGAAAACTTTGTAGCCAGACAGGGCATGGTAAACAAGTACCTGTAACTCGATTTTGTCTTTGGTAGAGGCCCTATCGTGTCTATCACAAGTCGTCTCAAAGGTTCTGATATTAAGGGCACTACTTTTAAATTAAATTAAATTATGGGGTTTCACGCGCCAAAACCACTCTTTGATTATGAGGCACGCCGTAGTGGAGGACTCCGTAAATTTCGACCACCTGGGGTTCTTTAACGTGCACCTAAATCTAAGCACACGGTTGTTTTCGCATTCCGCCCCCATCTAAATGCGGCCGCCGTGGCCGGGATTCGATCTCGCGACCTCGTGCTCAGCAGCCCAACACCATAGCCACTGAACAACCACGGCGGGTGGCACTACCTTTAGTGAAGCTTTCCATGATTCTCCTGGTTTACTTGAGCGCCTTGTCCTGTCGTCTTTCTTGTGTCTGTTATTTTGCGCTAAAAAAAGTATTCATGGATTCGCAATAACTAGCCCGCCAACGCATTGCGCTGACAGGTGTTGCGTGATCTTACAAAGTTTTCTACTTCTTCGAAACAGTCAGGCCAGTAGTATTCCATAAGCAACCTTGGATTTGTTTATGCCTAGGTGGCCAGACCACCCATTTCCATTAGAGAGACTCAAAAGGTCCTCCCTCTACTTAGCTGGTACGACTAACTGATCTAGAATCCTGCCATTTCGGTCTCTCTAGTGCCGATACAATAATTCTCCTCTCTCTTGTATCGTCACGCTGCGCCTAGCGATGCCTTCCTTAGCTGTTTCATACAACTTAGCTAAGCTTTCGTCATTCTTTTGCTCGGCTGCCTGTGACTCCGTGTCCACACGTAAGAGCTGATCAAAGTTCTTTGAGGCCGCTGACAGTAACTACCCTGTCTCGCTTGTGAGTGCGTCAGCTGGCTCTTTCTGCAGACATGAACTTTGACACCATAGTGATACGCTCTCATTGAGCAAGTCTACTGGCAGTGTTTCCTCAACCATTTTTTTTTATTTCGAGCCTAGCTCGGATTCGGTTACTGAAGTTACCTATTTTCCTATTTTTGCTGAAGCAGCTTTTGCATTTTCAGCCGAAAGCGACGCGATTCTACTAGCTTGGCCTCGCTTCAACGCCTGCACTACACCCTCTCCCAGTTTAAGCCCTTTGTCACGCAGAAACTGATCGGACTGATTCGAAAAAATGTAAGGGTACTGCAGCGACAGAAATTTGGAAACTGCAGCCTCGGGCACGAGCTCAACGAACGGTCCACTGATTTTGACTTTGGCCATGGGCAGACACAGGCTGTGTTCTTCTACAACCTGTTTGATCCATGCTACTTCTCCAGTGAAGTCATGTACGGTCACGTAAGACTGATGGACGACGTCCAAAGCGGCAGCACTGTCTCGCAGCACCTGGCATGGTTTGCCATTAACTTGCAAGTCGTGAAGATATGGGTTCCATATTCTCGTCTTTTTCATCCACGTAGGAGAAGCTACGCTAGGCTTCCCGCAGTTTCCTGCGATCATCATTCGACACCATCATCCGAATTCACTAACACCTTATTTTGCACGGACGGCTGTATTCAAGTATTCTTTTTTTCCCCGAACTATAACAGACTGGAATAACTCGTTGTTGCCTGTTTCAATTGTTTGACTCATTGTATTACTGTTGTGTCTTACCACCTTACTTAATTGAATAATGCATTGTAATATTGTTGTGTTTAACCACCCTGCTTGGACCTGTTTTAGGTCTGCAGTATGAAATAAATAAATAAATAAATAAATATGTCCGAGTTTGTGCCACTTACAGCCGCGGATCGGTCTAAAAGATTCCAATGTTCTTTTCTGCTCTTTTTGCTCGGTTTCCCCATTTGATTTATACTCGCACTTTCCTGAGGTCTTTTCCTCCACGTCTACAGGCTCCGGTCGTCTAGTCTGCGAACCCTGTTTGATCGGAAACGGTTTGCGCGGTCCAATTTGACCGTCCCAATTTCCGTCCTCGGCGTTCAGCTTTCTACGCATTGCGTACTTCTCGGCTAATTCAGCCGCCCTTTCCACACTGTTTACATTTCTTCTACCTTGCACCCACAGCTTCACAAATAGTGGGATGCTTCTGTAAAACTGCTCTACACACATGCATTCAATAATCATGTCTCTGCTCTTGCACGCTTCCTCGCATTTCAGCCACTCGATTAGGTTGGCCTTTAAGCTATATGCAAACTCCGGATATCCCTCGCTATCCTTCTTGCCTGTGCTTCTAAACCTTTGCCGAAAAGCTTCGGCTGAAAGGCGGTGCTTCTTCAAAAGACTAACCTCAACCTTTCCATAATCATATGCATCCTGCGCACTGAGTCTGGCGATTACTTCCCCAGCCTCACACGGCAACATAGACAGTAACCACTGCGTCCGTGTAATCGGACCGAAGGTCATCTTCCCGCAAGTTCTTTCAAAATTTCCTAGGAACAAGCCTGTGCCGTCCCCGACCTCAAATGGCTTTAATAGCCTGTCCATGCTATGTGATTCTGCCTCACTTGATCGTACCAGAGCTCCTTCACTTCCTTGAGACAACTCCAAACGTTTTCTTTCAAGCTCAAGTTGCATTTTTCTCGACTCTCGTTCCTCTCTGTCCCGTTCTTCTCTCTTTCTTCCATCTTCCCTACTGTTCTAAACAGAAAAACTACTAAATGAAGCCTAGAGAGCCAAAGCAAGAACGAGTGCCAGAATGAGTACCTGCTGTCGTCGTGGTCGCTTATGTACTCCTAATGTATGCTAGGTGCAGGCACAGCAGTGCCTCCGGTGGGCCAGGTAAGATGACTTGGTGCAAGTACTGGGTCAGGTATGCTGACTTGTATTTTGGTGCGTTCTCCAGGAAAGGCTCAATACACCTGGTACTTGATTGCAAGAAACCGGGACTACGGGAAACCACAGGGGCGACGGATGCTGCTAGCCTGCAGATGCAAAGTAGCTTGATTTTTTGCTTGTGCTTTCTGTCGCAACCGCTGCCAGAATGAGCACCCGCTGTCGTCATGGTCACTTATCTAGTGTTCGTGTATGCTAGGCGCAGGCGCAGCAGTGCCTCCGGTGGGCCAGGTAAGA
Organism: Dermacentor variabilis; assembly: GCF_050947875.1. NCBI lineage: Eukaryota > Metazoa > Arthropoda > Arachnida > Ixodida > Ixodidae > Dermacentor > Dermacentor variabilis. Next base: position 154,465,984 of record NC_134569.1, on the reverse strand, counting down.
TGACTTGATCCAAGTACTGACCTAGGTATACTGATTTGAATCCTGGTGCGTTCTCCAGGAAAGGGTCAAAGGGCGTGGTACTTGATTGCAAGAAATCGAGACTACAGGAAAGCACAGGGGTGATTGATGCTGCTAGCCTGCAGATGCAAAGTAGCTTGATTTTCGCGTGTGCTTTCTGTCGCAACCGCTGCCAGAATGAGCACCCGGTGTCGTCATGGTCACTTATGTACTGTTCGTGTATGCTAGGTGCAGGCGCAGCAGTGCCTTCGGTGGGCCAGGTAAGGTGACTTGGTCCAAGTACTGGCCTAGGTATGCTGATTTGAATCCTGGTGCGTTCTCCAGGAAAGGGTCAAATCACGTGGTACTTGATTGCAAGAAATCGAGACTACAGAAATCGAGACATTGCAAGAAATCGAGCATCAGTCACCCCTGTGTGACTGATGCTGCTAGCCTTCAGATGAAAATTAGCGTGATTTTTGCGCGTGCTTTCTGTCGCAACCGCTGCCAGAATGAGCACTCGCTGTCGTCCCGGTTGCTTATGTACTCCTCGTGTATGTAGGCGCAGGCGCAGGAGTGCCTCCAGATAACCGCCAGCGCCTAACGTCGTCAAGCACTCACCACTTCCCTTATCATCATCATTCATTCCCTTCACTTCGCAGACTACAGCACATTAGCTAAGGTGTCTGTTCTCTGTCTGTTCTATCAATAAAATCTGTATCTACACAATTTCCAAGGAATGGACAACAGGCGAACAACAGCGTGTGAGGAGACAGAGCCCCATCCGTGCCATTTCCGCACGGAATGTTCTGCTCTGTGAGCTATTATTAGCTTCTTAGCAGATCGCTCTCGGACGAAAATATCCTGGAAACTTGGCCTGAGTACTATTGGATGCACAACACCACAAAAGACCGACTGTGATTCTTCACGATGACTGTATTGCGTGTACGAATGCTTGGGACAGTTAGCAGTCATTCCTCTCTCGCTTTCTCACTCTTGTTTCTTTTTCTTGTTTTGTTCCCACTGTCACTTGCACTTCGCACCTCCAAGAGGCAGGCTTTGTGTTAGTGAGCTGCTTAACAACTATAAGTATTTTTATATGGTGAGCGTGGTTTCACTCATGGAGCCGGGACCTAATAGAAGAGGTGCTACGTAATGCCTGGCGCATTTCTCTCACATTTGTCACTAAATTGCGATTACATTTTTTTCCCCTTCCGATGTGTATAGTAGCCAACCGGACCCTTCCATGTTTATCCACCCTGCCACTCTCCCTTCCATTCTTTTGTCTATGTCCTGCCTCTTCTCTTCTAGGACGAGGTACGAAGTGAAAGAAACCTAGTTGGCTGTTAGCGGGCGGATCTTTTCGGATTCGTAATGCGTCCACTTAAAACCCACATTTCGTGTTTAGCCCTAAATTAGAGCGATACAGGCTTGATGAGTTCCTTAGCTCGTGGGTTAGGACTAACCGCGCTTTTCACGAGGAACTTTCGTCTTTTTCGCGGATGTGAACCGGAGTGAAAGGCTGGAGGGTAACATGCTTTCCCGAAATAAAATGTTCAGAAGAATAACCTTGCATTCGTCGGTTGGACATGTGTCAAGAATCCACGACACGAACCATCTTCAAGTCGGTATCAGCTTGCAAAGGCCTAAGTGAGATGAAACATCTTCAAGCAGACAGGCTTTTAGTCATATTAAGAATATCTTTATGAAATTTTCCGTTTTCGCGTTCGGGTTAAAGATGACTAATAAGCGCCTAAATTTTCTTTAGTATCGCCACCTCCTTTTAATTTCCGGTTTGCTTTCTTTTACAACCTCTTAGATTAAATGCTCAGTTGTAAGCAATAAACTGTTTGGTTAAAAGTGAGAACGCACACGCAACAATATTGTCTACGCTCTTCCCAGTAATCATTGAATGAACATATAGCACATCTATACCATCACGTTCTAGTAATCTGAAGAAGAAGCTGTTTCCAAATGAGCGAGAAATGAATACAAAGGCGAACGTACCTTGGAAAAGAAGTAACACTCAAAGCGCAAAGATGGCTGTGTGCAAATTCGTCTTTCGTCGGAATCTCATCTATGGATGAATTCATCGGTTCATGAAGCTCTAATGCACGAACATTGCCCCACAATCGCTGGCACTCAAATGTGATCGATAATGTACGCCAGTATTCGCTTCACGCACGTAAAATGACTAGACAGCGCTATTTCGCTATTGAATCAGTGACAACGTTCTAGACATTTAATATACTTGCAAGCAGGCCTTGAGTCAGGTCACCACTTTGGAACAGTGATTAGAAGTTAAACAAAGCTCACCTCAAAAAATAAAATGTAATGTACAGTTGCTTTAAATATCAGCTGAAACACAGTGCACGTCTTAGAAGGGTTGCCCATGACTGCACAACGGCGTCTACATAAAAAAAAATCAAGACCTTAATACGTTTCCATGACTGCTGTTAAATAAACCAGTAGTGCTCGCGTCAAAGTAGCCCTGTAGTCCGGGGGTCACTTCATCCACGGGCGCTGAGTAGGAGCTCATATTTCATGTGATGATTTGTGTCAGAATGTTTATGTAAAATAAATCACGTTATTTTTTTTAGGTATTAAAGGGACACTAAAGATTACTATGAAGTCAAGTTAAAGTGATAAAGCAATGCTCTAGAACGTCTAAGGCGTCAGTATAAACGCGAACAGAGCTTTAGTAACCGAGAAATTGAGGTAAATGCATGACACGATTTGAGACCCCCCAGCGACATTCCGGTACTAGCCCGATGACGTAGGCACTCCTCATCATAATTTATGTCACTAGTACTCAACTACTCGTATTAAAAAGATTTTTTCATTAGGTTATAAGACCGAAGAAAATGCTACTTGTCTACTTCTGTTCGATTCTAAGAAAAAATAACATTTTGACGTTACCCTTCAGTAGAATGGGTGGTCGAAAGCTTTCGTTTTCGCTCGACTCCGCGCGCTCGACTCTGCGCCGCGCGCGTTTTGGAGTTTCAGTTGTTTCGTTATCGCGTCGGTCTGCGCTGGTTCTGCTGGCTCGCGAAACTTGCATTTTGAAGGATCAGCGAGAATGCCACGTCCATGTGATGCAGTGGGATGCGCGAATGGTCCGCGGAACTTGGCGAAGGGCAATTGCAGTGGCGAATCCAACGTTACTTACCACTGTGTGCCAACGAGTGAAACTCTCCGTTGGAAGTGGTTGAGGGCTGTACCTCTGCCACAGCGCGTTGGCAAAGAGCCGAAAAATTGCATAGTGTGCTCGCTGCACTTTCGTCCAGAGGACTACGAGTTCAACGCCGACTTACTGAAGTCGTGTGGAGTGTCTTTCGAAGCAATGCTTTCCCGTAGCGCTGTTCCGTCGGCCTTGCCTGCATTCTACGATGCGCAAGAACTGCAAGTCGATTCCGGGGCGGTGAGGGCGGCATTTGGTTTTCACGAAGGAAAAGCTGCAAATGTGCGAATATGTACAGCTATGACATACAGTTGCCGTAGTACGCAACGACGCCAGCAGGGTGAGCCCTCAGCAGCAGGTCACATTCATCAGTGCTTAAATCGCTGAAGTCGAGCCCAGCATCGCGAGCCAATGTGTCGTTATCAGGGTCGTCCATTGCGACGATCGTCAAAGTTGGCGTCCTAAAATATAGAACTAGCTTATCGTCGCGCGCTTTCCCTACCGCTAGCCACCATAGTTTCCTTTCCGCGCTGCTGTCGGCTGTGTCTTGGCTCTGTTTCTGGCCGAGCGTTTGCATCTTGCGCAGAAAAGCCGTAGCGTCACCTGCGGGCGCCGTTTTATTCAACGACGGCGCAACGTCACTATGAGACCATGACGACACCACTCCACGATGGGAGGGCGGATGATTTGAGCTGTGCTAGAGGTACGCGGACGCTTCAGAACGCATTTTCTCTCTAAATAAGTCTCTCCTTCGCATGAAACAACCGTTTCGAGCTTTCTGGGATGGTATTTCAACCGTCCACGTTGACTTAATATTAACCTTTAGTGTCCCTCTAACATTACACCTCCAAAATACATGCCGCCGCAAAGCACTCATCATTAAATTTGAGTACTTTTTGTTCTAACTCACATGTCCGCACTGCCCCACCTGTCACAAAGTATGGGACGCTTATACAATATACGTCCAGGCAGCTATTATTCCTAATGACATGGCTACGAAAACTGATCTAAAATCGAGACCGCACACAGTGTTCTCACGCACCTTTTGTGATTTATACTGTAGCGCTTAGCCGTTTCTTGTATACTGTAAGAGCACTGATTATAAAATCAGAAGTGCGTAGTTGGGCACATGCGTTTAAGTTTAGGGGCCTAATTTACGCCACGAAAACCTGTTTAAGCTTTCACATTTGATTAATAAGAAGCCTACTGCACCATCCCCCGCAGGGGCGTCTGCGTCAGCAGGCGTTTGGTGTGTTGCGACACCACGTACCCGAGCACACGAGGGTTGGACCCTCCCGCGTGTAGCCGTGCGCGGCTTAGCCATGTCTGGGGAAAGGGGGATCCTGGGGGTTGAGCCGATGCTGGGTGCCTGGACCTTTAAGGCCCCCCGGCGGACGCAACACACCCCTTTGGCCTCTGCTTCACATAGACGGCCCCCCCGGACTGACCCACCCGGGGGAAATCGGTAGTTGCCTTTTCCTGTCTCTCTCTCCCTCCAGCCTTCGTCTTTCTCTCACTTTTCATCTTTCCTGTCTTCTCCTTCCTTCCGCTTACTTCCATAGTTTCCAGGCAGCAAGGGTTAACCTTGTGTGATTAACCAACCTAGGTTATTTCATATTTGGTTATAGTGATGACGTACAGCTGGCGTTTACAGGACCTGTTCTTACAGTCTCTGTAGCGTCCCCTTGTAGGACTCCATGGTGGGTGGCTGGCGTTATTGCCGAAAATTCAATTCCTTTATGGCAACATCCTTCCCTCCACTTCCTGATCGCCCTCAGAAAAGAGGGCGCACCGATGATTTATTCCAGTTTTTTGGTCGACAAAAAGAATCCTTCCCTCGTTTTCACGTGATCCACTCTGAAAAAACCAGCTAAACAAGTGCGAACAATCTCCCCGTTCCTTGTATCTAAGTCTCTTACCGAAGTTTTTGGTCCAGGATATAAGGTGTCGAGGATGGCTAGCGGAGACCTCCTCCTGGAGCTCCGCGATCAGAAGCAATTTGGAAAACTGCCTCAGCTAGTATCATTTGGGGAGACCCAAGTAGTAGTAACCCCGCACCGCACGATGAATACTTCCCGCGGCGTTGTCTCGGACGATGATTTGCTGGAGCTCTCTGAGGCTGAGCTCTTGGAGGGCTTCAGCGAACAGAATATCATAAATGTCAAAAGGATCAAGATAAGGCGAGACGGTAAAGAAATTCCGACCAAACACCTAATACTCACCTTCAATTCAAGTGTCCTGCCCGAGTCAATGGAGGCCGGGTACATCAAGCTTCGTGTACGCCCGTATGTGCCAAATCCCTTGAGATGTTTCAAATGCCAACGTTTTGGCCACAGCTCGAAGAGCTGCCGAGGCCGCCAAACATGCGCCAAATGCAGTGCCCTTGAACACGCAACTGAAGAATGTAAGAACTCTCTACACTGTGTAAACTGTGATGGGGATCACGCCGCGTACTCACGGTCGTGCCCATTCTGGAAGAAAGAAAAAGAAATCGTAACGATCAAAGTGAAAGAAAATATCTCATTTAAGGAGGCACGCAGGCGGGTTGCATACCTGCCAAGGAAAAGCTTTGCCGAAGTGGCGCGTCAGGGGGCAGCGTCACAACGGCCTCCGGCGGCTGTCCGACCCACAAGCAGTGAGTCGGCAGTCACGCCATCTGCCCCCGCGACGGTAGCAGCTAGCGCTGCTCCGTCAACCGAGTAGAAGGAACCATCGACCCCGAAGGAGGGCGCAGCCGAGGCTGCCTCAACTTCCGAGGTTCCTTCATGCGCTGGCAACGGCCGGCGTAGCCAAGTCCCTTTGGGAGCCCCATCGACCTCCGGGCTGGTGGGCGCAGGGGTCTTGCCCTCCAAGGCGGGACTCCCTCTGAAATCTTCCCGCTCGCAAGAGCACGTGTCCGGCGCCTCACAAGAGGCAATGGACACTACACCCATCCTCAAGGCGCACCAAGCGCCTAAGGAGCGGCGAGGTTCCCTCGAACGCTCCAGAAAGAACGAAACCCCTATTACAGGGCCTCGAAAGGGTTCTGTAATCTAAGGCATCCCGTCCGTTTCCGTAAACACAGCACCAATTTATTTTAAATATGGATACACAAATCATTCAATGGAACATTAGAGGTCTCCTTACAAACCTTGATGATTTGCAAGAACTCATCCACAAACATAATCCAAAAGTGCTGTGTTTACAGGAAACACATTTAAAATCCAGACACGCAAACTTTCTCCGTACGTATGTTACGTTTCGTAAAGATCGCGATGATGCCATCGCATCATCGGGTGGTGTTGCGATTCTCACACATAAAAGTATAGCATGTCAACCTTTACAGCTTCGAACGCCCCTTGAAGCAGTGGCAGTGCGAGTTGTTCTGCTAAACAAACTCATCACTATTTGCTCGCTTTATATAGCCCCACATTACAAATTAACTAAACATGAATTTCAGTCCTTTATAGATGAACTGCCAGAACCCTATGTTGTTCTTGGCGACTTCAATGCGCACAGCTCCCTGTGGGGCGACTCTCGTATAGATGCGCGAGGTCGTCTTGTTGAACAGTTCCTCTTCTCTTCTGGTGCATGCCTGCTGAATAAGAAGGCACCCACATATTATTCTCTCGCCAACAGAACATTTTCATCAATTGACCTCAGCCTAGTTTCCACATGTATACTGCCTGAACTCGAATGGGAAGTTATGAACAATCCTTACGGGAGCGACCACTTCCCGATACTGATAAGAACATCTAAAGAAAACGAATGTCCTCCACAAGCTCCTAGGTGGAAGATAGACACAGCCGACTGGGAGAAATTTCGAACTCTCACTAACATCTCATGGGCCGACATGTCTTCTCTAGAAATTGATGCTGCTGTAGAGTATCTTACATCATTCATGATGGATGCCGCATCAAAATGCATATCCGAAGCGAGTGGTCTGGCATGCAAACGACGTGTGCCGTGGTGGAACAGCGAATGTCGGACCGCCCGTAAGAATCAGAACAAGGCGTGGGGGTTGCTGCGAGCTTCTCCCACCGCTGAGAATTTTGTCAACTTTAAAAAAATAAAATCCCAAGGTAGGAGAACCCGCCGACAGGCCAGAAGAGAGAGCTGGCACAGGTTTTTATCGAGTATTAACTCGTTTAGGGATGAGGCCAAAGCCTGGAACAGAGTTAATAGGATTAGAGGGCGGCAAACACATTCACTCCCCCTGGTGAACACACAGGGCGATACACTGCAAGACCAGGCAGACTGACTTGGGGAATATTTTGAGAGCGTGTCAAGTCCAACAAATTATACACAGTCCTTCCTCAAATACAAAGAAACAGAAGAACGTAAGCCATTAAGAAGAAAAGGTCGAGAGAATGAGCCTTACAACCGTCCTTTTTGTATTGCTGAATTAAGAGCTGCCTTGAGCGTATGCAACAGCTCCGCACCAGGATCTGATAGAATCATGTATGAAATGCTCAAAAACTTACATAATGACACGCAGGTTACACTACTCACACTTTTCAACACCATTTGGGATGCAGGGTACCTTCCAACCGCATGGAAGGAAGCCATTGTGGTCCCTGTTTTGAAACAAGGCAAGGACCCTTCCTCAGTGGCAAGTTACCGCCCGATAGCCCTCACAAGTTGCATCTGTAAGGTGTTTGAAAAAATGATTAATCGGCGACTCATCCATTTCCTTGAACTGAGCAAAATCCTTGATCCCTATCAGTGCGGCTTCCGAGAAGGGCGCTCCACAACTGACCATCTTGTACGTGTAGAAGCAAATATCCGGGACGCATTTGTACACAAACAATTCTTCTTATCCATATTCCTCGATATGGAGAAGGCGTACGATACGACGTGGCGTTACGGAATCCTAAGAGACTTGTTAGAAATGGGTATCCATGGAAATATGCTTAACCTAATAGAAAGCTATCTGTCCAGTCGTACCTTCCGGGTAAAAGTAGGAAATGTACTTTCGCGTCCTTTTACGCAAGAAACTGGTGTACCGCAAGGAGGCGTGCTCAGCTGCACACTCTTCATCGTGAAGATGAACACGCTTCGCGCTTCATTACCACCGGCAATCTTTTATTCTGTCTACGTGGACGACATACAAATAGCTTTCAAATCCTGTAACCTCGCAGTGTGCGAGAGACAGGTACAGCACGGCCTGAACAAAGTCTCAATGTGGGCAGACAAGAATGGATTTAAGATCAATCCTAACAAAAGCTCTTGTGTTCTTTTTACAAGAAAGAGAGGCCTGGTTCCGGATCCTTCCTTAGAACTGCGTGGACAACGAATACCTATCAGCAAACAGCACAAATTCTTAGGTATCATACTTGACTACAGACTCACTTTCATTCCACACATTAAATATCTGAAAGAAAAATGTCTAAAAACAATGAACCTAATGAAACTCCTATCCCAGACTACATGGGGTAGTGATAGGAAGTGCTTAATGAACCTATACAAGAGCCTAATTCGGTCTCGATTGGATTATGGTGCTGTAGTATATAACTCTGCCGCCCCGAGCGCACTAAAGATCCTAGATCCTGTCCACCATCTAGGAATCCGATTGGCCACTGGCGCTTTCAGAACGAGTCCCATACAAAGTCTATATGTAGAATCAAATGAATGGTCTCTCCACCTACAGAGATCATACATTAGCTATACATATTTCCTTAAAGTACGCTCTAATCCTGAACATCCATGTTTTGATACCGTTACTGATATGACGTGCGCTACACTTTTCAGCAATCGTCCCTCCATAAGACAGCCTTTCTCGCTGCGTGTGAAGGAGCTTAGCGATGAAATGCATGTCCCACTCATCGAGCATCGCTTAATGCACCTAACCAAGCTCTTACCTCCTTGGGAGTGGCAGGTGATACAATGTGACATATCCTTTATGAAAGTTACAAAGCACGCTCCTGAGGCCGAAATCCGAATGCATTTCCTAGAACTCCAGCACAAGCACTCCTGCGCAGAGTTCTACACAGACGCTTCGAAATCAATTGCCGGGGTATCCTATGCAGCCGTCGGCCCATCGTTTTCGGAATCCGATGTACTGCATCCGGAAACAAGTATTTTTACGGCCGAGGCCTATGCATTACTCTCTGCTGTAAAGCACATAAGAAAATCGAAACTTCCAAAAGCGGCGATCTATACAGACTCTATCAGCGTCGTGAAGGCCTTAATGTCACTCAGCAAACATAAAAATCCCGTATTTAATGAATTATATTCGGTCTTGTGCAAAGCGTACTCATCTAACCAGAATATCATAATATGCTGGGTCCCTGGCCATAGGGGAATTGAAGGTAACGTTCTGGCGGACGAGATGGCCACGTCAATCACATTGCAAGCGGTTAACCCTACCGCTGCGGTGCCTGTCACAGATCTGAGGCCTTTCCTGCGAAGGAGGCTGCGAGATCACTGGCAACGCATCTGGGACGCGGAAACAGATAATAAGCTCCACCTGATAAAACCACAGTTAGGATTCTGGCCCTCTACTACAAAATCACGCCGAACAGATGTCCTATTCTGTCGTCTCAGAATAGGACACACGTTTGGCACACATAATTTTCTACTAACCGGAAGAGAGCCTCCAGCCTGTGGTAGATGCGGGGAGAGGCTGACCGTACTCCACGTCCTCCTGGAGTGTCGGGAAGCCGAATCTGAGAGAAAGAGACATTTTCCCTTAGCATATCGGCAGCACATTCCCCTTCACCCATTAATGTTACTCGGCCCAGAACCGCTATTTGACACCAATGCACTTTTAAGTCATCTGAAAGATGTTGTATTGCATGTTGTTAGCCCCACATGTTCGCAGCGCCTCCTCTCTTCAGAGGATGCCGCTGTGATAGTTCTTTCGTATAGCACGTGCCTCTAGGCCCTTGTGTTTCAAGGGCTCCGGCGAGGCAACAGTGCTTCAGCTATTTTAACCATCTCATATACTTTCAATTCTATGTCATTCTTTTACGATGGATTTTAATGTTCATAGTATTCGTCATTAGTCATCGCCATAATTTTATATCACGTAGATTTTATGCACTTTACAGCAACTATTTTTAGGCCACTTTACAGCCAAGTCACATCTCCATAATACATCGCCAACATCACCACTTGTCATGGCGCTCTTTGGCCACACCTGGCCCTTGCGCCATTAAACACCACATATCATCATCATCATCACTGCACCATCTACAGCGCCGTTGTTGTAGAGTGCTGCTCCTAGGCGCTTGTTTCTGTGGCGAGCATCGGCGTTCGGCAGCGTTGGCCTAACAGAGCAAACGAACGCCGCGAAGAACGCAAGCTAACGCGGAGCGCCGCGGGAGAAGAAAGGAAAGCGAAAGCGCAGAAGGAAGGCGCAGCAGAACTTTGCCGCAGAAAGCGGAGGAAGACAGGACGGTAGACGGCTTGCGCATGCGTAGAGTTGATGGCAGGCTAGGCATCCGCGTGGGTTATCTCATCTATACGCTTCCGATGGGGGAGGAGTGGCAAGGGTCCGTGAGGTGGGAAGGGCTACGCTCGTCCGCGGCTTCAACTGCTGAGGTCAGTGCGGGGTACCAGCGTGTGTGAAGGGGATCACTGCTCCTGAAAGAGGCGATGGCCAGCGGCTACTCAATAAGGCTCGATTGGACGCCCCCTCGGGCGTTCTCACCACTTACACTGGTGGCACGATCTCCCGCGACGAAGGGTCACTCTCAACTTTGGTAGAAGGAATGCATGAGAATAAAAGCATAGCGCCGCGCAAGACGGGCTGCGCGACGACGATGGCTACCATACGGCGCCAGAGTAGCGCGCGTCGTCTATAGACCTTTTTCATCCGCGGTGTGGCAGCAGTGCGTGCATGACCCCACAGAACTTCTGGTCAGTCATTTTCGGAAGTCCAGTTAGCCAAGAAAAAAAGAAGTATTTTGCCGCACAGTTTAATGTAGGCAGATAGTCTTGATGTTTTCAGATATAAAAAACGTGCGCCCTATGTCGAGCTCATGTATACGCGTTTTTTGTTGCATTTAACACTGCAATTCACTTGTCAAACACTCCTACACTGCCACAAAACTGGTGCCAGATGTAAGGTCCTATAAATTTTTAGGCTATTGTAACTTACGTTTCTCCGGACTGTTTAACCGGAAGTCTTCTGGGGACTATGTGTGTAAGCATGAAAAGGGTCTATATGGAAACACAGAGCTCGATGAGCGGAGGTCTGCGGCGTCTGGCGCCAATCGCACCCACACGTTTCACACGCCGTGCCACTCGCGATCTCTCGATTAGTGAGGCAGACGTGCCACACTTCGCTCCGTTTGGAACGTGCCCCACGAGCCAGAGTGTCCGCGCCAGCCAATATATCGCAAAACGAAAACATGCATAGAATCGCTATCAAATTTGGCATTAGGGAGCATCATAATTGTAGGCGAATTTTTTAACGGCACCAATAAAAATATTGAGCGAATATAAATCTTGGTGACACCGCTTCACCTTTGCAGTGTGCAGATGAGGACCTCTAGACACAGAGTAAGTTGAGCAGTTGTGTACGTAATTAACCAAGCTATATTAATTAACTCTTCAATAATTTAGGCGGTCAAAGCGAAGGAGTAGCTCGTAGCTCGTCCTGGAGATCATGTAGCCATGTAAAGAAACTTTCATTAACCATGCGTTTGTAACAGCTATGCAGACAAACATTCTGCAATTAAATGGGCGCTGAAATCGTAACTGACGCGAAAAAAGAACGTCGGTGAGGTCGACCTGATTGCGTCCCGACGCTTTTGTGATACTTTCATCAGAGGTACGGTTCCGTCAGCATGTTCCTTTCGGCCAGTCCTTCGAAGGCAAGCACTTTATAGCTGTAATATTAATATAGTGGCGAACATGTTCCCAGGACAGCTTGCTTAGTCGCAGAAATTATGCACGACGCAATGACGGTGCATATTTAGCGCGGCACAGGCCTCATAACACTGCGCTGCCGCTGACTGACGGAAGGCAACTAAGGTGGGCCGCTTCACTGCCGTTCCCTGACAAAAATACTGTATTAACGTACCTCCAATGTTCTCACTAAGTACCATCAAGGCTTATGTTGTTAGAAGGGATTACCCTCTCCGCGCAGTCAATTGAAGATTATTGATACTCGGCCGATATTTTGAACGTATATTATTTTGTAAAAAATTTGGCCATTGCGTGGCCGTGCAGTTCCACAGAAGGGTGAAGGCGAGATGTGCAGAATTTGTAGATATCTTATGGGTTGTGAAAGCGAAAGCATTAATGTCCAATTGAACGCCACTCAGCGGTCATGCTAGGTATGAACAAATCGCGGGTAAGCAAGTTCATTTGGGCGCTTGGCTAATGCGTCCTAGGTAGCACAAGGTTAATGCACTTCGATCAGTGAAGTGATGCTACTTTGCCCAACTGCTGCAGAATCTAATGGGGATGCTTCAGAGTAAGCCGTGGCGATTTTGATGTCAACGCTTTCGTCAAGTCAAGCTTGGCAATGAAAATTTCGGTTCAAGTGGCATAAATTCATACAGATTAATGCAAAGGCCTGCTATCTTGGAGGCGATGGATTAACCCAGTGGGTGAAACCCTCGGCTTCTAAGCGTAGTGTCATTGGTTCGGAACTCACTACCGGCAACGTTTTTGCTTTTAATTTATTCTGTTTCTTATGGATTGATTTCTTAATAGCTATTACCTAAACAAAGTTAGAACGCAGATGAGAGATTTCGCGGCTAATGCAAGGCTCCGAGATGGAGAGGGAGCCTAACTCGGCGATGCCCTCTCCCCTGGCGCTGCACCTAGCGCACAACTGCAGCGACAGGTGTACCCTTTCACCCGCTCTGCTCCATCAAGGCTCGCACGTGACTTACCGTCGCAGCCAATAGGTGTCGTCTCGTGGTACGGATGCCGATATTTTCGCTCAATGGGTCATTTGATGTTTTCGCCTTGAAATTGAAAAAAATAGACATAAACTATCAGCCTGCACTGAAACTGTAAATTTAAATTTAAGATCGCTGCCACTGTCCCCCCGCACCGCTGTTACCAACCGCCCTTCGGGCTTGGGTTGTGTGACTTCAGACCTAGCGGGGCCACCTCTGGGTTGTCTATATTACGGGTCACGAAAAAGTGTATGAGGAGTCATAGATTACCGCCTCATAAAGAGTTGCACTTTTGCGGCACCCAGCTGAAGTAGAATTTGACATTTAGGCATCAGTAAGCAGGTCCTAAAACTCAAAACATGTCAACCCACGCCTCTGTAGCAGTCAGCGAAGGGCTTACTTTCTCTAAGAGTGATGCTATTTGTAAACCAAAGACATGCAAATAATCCTTTAATAACTGAAATATAGGCACAAAATGACGGAAGCGAAACGTAAATTTACAGGCATCTACGTAGCTAACTCCATTAATGTTATATTGTCGCCTTTTTTCTTCTCTGTCGTTGAATGCTTCTGAGCCAATGCACGCTTTGTTCAAATTTTGTCCGCTTCACTTCTTCCTTCAGTTCTTTGTAGCTGGTTTTCTTCGATTTGCTCTTGCCGACTTTCCATCTTACCAGGTCAACGCTCCTTGCTCAGTGCACGCTTTGGTCCCACTTTTCTAACTTCATTTGTTTCTTTTTTACTCACGGTTTCTTTCTTTGCTGGCTTCGTCCCTTCGCTATACCCGAATTGTACAAGCATCTGTTGCAGAATTCTTCCCTTTTTGCCTCCTATTATGCTTATCCAATCGGGCGCCTACCTAGCAGCACAAAAATAATGGAAATTTTAAAAATAACCTCATTGGTGGATCGGATGTCGAACCACCGTTCTCGCATCCTTAGCATTGCTGAATGATTTACAAAATGGGTGTACACGTCAACGCAACAATCTTAGTTCACTCTGCTTATATTTTCCTGGTATTAAATGTGTGTTATGTGTGAAGAATACACCTCGCGGAATGGAAGCGTACTCTCGCACTTCAATTTCTCATGCAAGTAAAAAGCAGTACGCGCTTCTTTCCCAGTAGTTTTCACGATGCCTGTGCTCGAGCACGTCATATGGTCACCGTAGGTTATAAATGTCATCCGTTTACTTGACGCGTATGTAGTGCCCAGTTGACAAGTGGAGAGTAGAGCTGTTCCATTTATTTCCCAATCTGCTCTTCGCATTTCAACAATGGCCGCGTTGAAATTGTTTAAGCACACGGATGTTTCATAGATCATCTGCCAAGCGTCAGTGAATCACAGCGCTTCAACCAATCGTAATTCTTCAGGGACATGTTCCTCCCGGCGCAGTATCAGCACCATCGCAATATTACGGGCAGTAAGCGCCTTGCACTGTTTCATACAGTATTAGTTGGAAGAAACATTCGTAGTTACATGCGGAGCAATCTACTCGACATTTATTGAGGAGATGGTGTGCCCTGGTCGTAAACTGAGCAGACACAATAATATTACTGCGAAACCATTACATGTTCCATGAGGAAGAAAAGCAGTCGTGCTAACAAAAATTGTAATAATTAGTGACTTCAACAGCGTCTTCGACGACGTTGTAGTAATACAGAAATAAAATTAGAACAAGAGCAAGGTGACGTTACTTGGAGTAAAGAGAATTAAGGTGAAGTGAGGTGAATAAAATGGAAATAAAGTGGATTAAGGCAGATCTGAGGGGATTAGCTTTGGTTCAGATTAGCGGAAGGTGAATTAAGAAAGAGTAAATAGGTTTATATTGGATTAAGCTGGATTAAGGTTGGTACCGATTGCGGCAATGTCCATAAAACCTAAGTAAGATGGTAGAAATTCGAGCAAAGCGGACTGAGGTAGAGTTGTGAAGATCATGTGACAATATATGACGTCGCCTATCATTGATTTACGCGATTATCAGAGAAGTCATAATGATTCAAATGACGTAACGATACTTACGTGACTCAAATTTTTGTCCTTCTCTTTGCATACATCCTGTGCTTCGGACCTTATTGATCGCTTCGCCTAAACCAGAACCTTGGTTCTGGTTTGTGGACAAACTGAAGAGCATGGTGTCAGACTACCATACGACCTGTACGTCAATGCATTCTTTAGGCGCTTTCTTATTCGCTGTGTAGGGCTAGCGTAGTGGTCTAGTCCTATACAAAAGACCATTGACTGCGATGATGTGACGTGAATGTTCGTTGTTTAAACACACATAAACCGACTGTGACCTACGATACGATCACACTTCCAGCCAAGCAGCGAAACGAAGCAAAATTGGTCTGCAATACAATGTAGGTGGGGAGCCAGCAAAGCTGTGGTATTACCTGATCCGATGAAGCAATGTTACTTACCCACAGAAAAAATGAAATCAATTGCTACGGGGGTTCGTCTTTTAGATATGAAAGTGTAGTGACGTCACGCCCTGCATCGTATGCTGCAACTGCCGCTTCCCGGCGACTGTAGCTTATTGAACCGTAATATTTACCGGAGAACGCTTGCGGCGAACGCTATACGTGAAGGCGAGCTTCCTGGTTCCTTTTTTCTTTCCCCCGCACGGCCCGCAACGCCGCTGCCGCGGATGCGCGGAGACGAGCGCTATCTGGTGGTGCTGCAACGAACCAGCGGCGCACGCGGCTTGCACCTTTCGCTGCGATGGGTTCAATTTTCTGTCAAACGAGTCATAGAAATCCCGGGATTCTAGTCATACACAGCGTCGCTGTGATAAAGAAAAAGCGGAGTGGACGAAAGCTAACAGTTCCGACTGGCAGTCTCTAGGTCCACAGCTGGAATCTCAAACAAGTACTGGGTATTCTTAAAGACATGAGGGAAAGAACCTTTGAATTACTTCAGCGAACATCCGAAGAAACTAGAGTAGTGACAGAACAAGATATATCGCTGTATATAGAAAATTTAGCGTGTGTTTGGGCAATACACGCCATGGGTAAAAGGGTGCAATAAAGAAAATGGAACCCATTCATATGAGTTCGCTCAAGCATTATTTTCTTTCGGGGTAGAGGATTCAGTTATAGACATAAGAAAAAAATCACCGCCCCTTCCAGTCCGTGAAGATGGTCTAACAGCGAAGCTGCGTTAGTTACTCCGAGTGCTACACCAAGAAAGTCAAACTCCGCAAGCAGTCTTTATTGCAGATCTGTTCTTTCACCATTCTTTCACCTCATTCTCGCTTTCGCGCGCTTGGCGTGATGAGCATGTTTTAGGTGCGCTTTTTTTTAGATTCTCCCAGTGTTTTTTTTTTTTTTTTGCGTGAGGCTTCTGTCTGTGTTTCGCCGTACTTTCTCTTATTTTTTTGCGAGCAAGTTGCTCTGTCTCTTTTTTGGCTCGCCAGTAACGAGAGCGAGATTGAGCATGAAATGAAAACCATCTGATTGTTTTTTTTTATTAATTTTGTGTCTAATGTTGTATTTGCTTGCTCTTGTGTTGTCTGTTCTACCACTTGACCTTGAGCTGTCGTCTCTTGTGTCTGCACTGCTGGGTGTGCCTCCCTCGTTTGCAGTGCTTTCTCTGGAGACGTCGCCTCTTGCATTGCTTGCTCTTGAGTTGACCGCAGGCGCCTGCGTTTACATTTCACAATAACAGCCTGGTGCTGCAAAATTAAATTTGTCCATTACGTAAGACAATGAATGACTCTTGCCCCCGTAAGCGTGGCCTCCCCATTACGCTATTAAGCAAAGGTTCGCCCTTTAAGGGTATATTTACCACACAAGAATAATCGTCATCTGTCTAGCTTGCGTTTCCTTCCTAGAGAACACCCGCCGTGGTTGCTCAGTGGCTATGGTGTTCGGCTGCTGAGCACGAGGTCGCGGGATCGAATCCCGGCCACGGCGGCCGCATTTCGATGGGGGCGAAATGCGAAAACGCCCGTGTGCTTAGATTTAGGTGCACGTTAAAGAACCACAGGTGGTCGAAATTTCCGGAGTCCCCCACTACGGCGTGCCTCATAATCAGAAAGTGGTTTTGGCACGTAAAGCCCCATAATTTAATTTTTCCTAGAAAACACGGCGCTCGCTATTTCCTGTCGAAAATGCTCTGTCATGCTGATAGCGGGCATGCCGATCGTGACTTGGAAGTACCGGGCTCGCCGAGTTAAAGGACGGAAATGCGGACAAGGCAGATGACGATTATCGTTACGCGGTAAAAGGGTCTAATTTCGCTTAAGAGCGTACGACGACACAAGAGAAGTGAAATTTTACGCTACTGATGATGATAGCTTTAGCGGACACCGACAACGACGGCACAACGTACGAATAAGTGGCTTCGCTGTAAAAGTACTGGTGAATGTACCGCGTTACAACAGCTATATCGAGGTATCCCTCAAGTTTCCACGAAAATCACTAGCCACCGTGAAAGAACTCAACAACAAAGGCTTTAGAGTAAAGTTTCAGTGGATTCCCTCCCACATCGGTATTTCTGGCAACGAAAAAGCTCATCCACTTGCATACGCAGCGCTCTATCATCCTCCCAAAGTCAAGGCTCCAAAGAATAAACAAGTGAAAAAAATCTGACATTCGAAATCACTTTGGGTCGCTTTAGGCTCCACCGCATATACCCTGCGTAAAAAAGAGATTTCGCCGAGAGGAAGCCTCACTTCTAAGCTTGGAGATTTCGCGAACGTAACCCCACTGGTAGCTGGGAGCGTTAAGACCACCCACGATCACTAGTGGGTGCTTATTCGCTTCCTTAATTGCTTTGTAAAAGGTTTCGTTGAAGACGCTTCGCTTCGACTTGGGAGAACTGTAAACATTAAGACTGTATTAGTTAGGTCTCGTCTTCTATAAGATAGGATGTTGACCATCCTGTATTCATACCCCTCCGAGAGATCGAGGTCTGTCTGACGAGCCGCACGCTCCTTATGTACGAGAATACAGGTGGACGTACCCCTCTCGCAATGAATTGTATCCAGGCAGTTTCGCCTGCAGTCCGGTTTCCTGTAACCTATGACCGCCAGCATTGAATTTAGGGTCTGCAGGTAGAGAAGAAGAGTGGCCCTCTTTGTCCCATCTCTAAATCCCCTGCAAATCCATTGGATAATCTTCAATTTCTCTTGCTTCGACTTTTTATTACTGTCTTTAGAAATGCCTGCCATCATGAATTTATTGTTGAGGTGGTGGCATCATCACCACTGGGGCCTGCGTGGAAGCTCTGATTTGATATGCAATGGCTTACGCCATGGCGCCCTCGGATTCGTAGTTTTCCGGATTACGATGAAAAATTTTGCGTCGACGTTGCTCTGACATATTAATGCTAGATTTGATTTTGTCCAATTGGGGAGTTAGCCAATTTTGGACGGTCTGAAGTACGCTGACCATGAAAATCGGCCCGAGACTGCTTCAAGTCCTGTATCGCCGCCTGAACTGCAAGCTTTACTTATTGTGGAATAATGTGTTCCATCATGACTTTGCTTTGTTCCAATATTGTTTTGCTCTGTTCCTCAAATTTTGTTTCCAGCCTGCTAAGACGTGCCTCTAGCTCCTTCGAGGTGGCCAGCACGGTTTCATAGCCTGATAGGTCCGACCCAGACTCCTGCTCCTCGTCCGAAATAGTCGAGGCCTGCATAGACACCGGCTCCGTTCGTTGTGGAGCCTGCGTCAATTTCAGCTCCTAGTTTTCGCGTTCTAGAGTGGCAATCCGTTTTTGCATGATTACTAGCTGTTTAATAATTCCGATTTCGAAAGCGCAGGAGGAGGTGGTGATCCGAGACTGAGAGGCGAACTATGACCAACAGCTCACCATTTGATGCGGGCTTACCAGTGGGGGGAAGTCCCCCACCGGGAAGGCAGGCGGCTTCGACCTCGGCCCTGCCTGTACATTGCTTGGTTTGGGTTGTCCAGTTTTGCTCTGCTTGGGACATTGTGATTTCTTTGCGCCAGTCTTGGGAGGTTTTGGGCGTCCTCCTTGCTTGTGATGTCCTGGTCCAAGCCACGAGAAAATAAAAATTACCTGTCAGGTTGGGAGACCAGCATGCTAAGTGATTCAGCCACTGCCGGTTCATCATACGCGACCATTAACACGGGGCTTTATATGAGTGAAGAAGTAAAGCAGCGCAAAAATCGAGCCAAACACAGGCATCTCCTCACTCCGGAGGAAGGAAAAGGTGTGACTGCGTGTTCCCACGCGTCGGTGCTCGCCGTTTCCCGTCAGTTCATGCACGGCAGCCAGATTGGGAGGCCTCGTTTGGTTCGTGCTGCCGAAAAGCAGGCTGCATTGAAGGATCGGCAGCGTTTGGCTAAAGAATACGCGATGCTTGATGGACGTAGCGGAGAACTCGCTCCTGAAAGGGCTCGTCATCGACGTCCCGACCTCGCGTGGGGCAGCGCGAAGCCGAGGTGCAACGACAACGAAAAGCCGCGGATTCCATGCTTCGCTTGCACCCCGCCTCACAATAGTAGAAGGGAGGTCAATTTTTTATTGTTTTACTTCGATTTCACTTTCTGAAAGAGGTAATGCTATAAATGCAGTTTCTTTTGTTGTGTTGTGCCTTTAATTATGCGTTTAATAAGCTCTATCTCTCATTTGTCTCTAAGAGTAGGCGTAAACAAGGAAATGCACACATATGCAAGCACACAATCGCGCGCGCGCACGCACGCACGCACACACACACACACGCACGCACACGCACACACGTTCATGCGCATGGATGCTGAAACGTGAAAACACCCGTTTGCACACGTGTACATTCACACGCGCTCAGGCATGCACCGCAAGAACCAAGCGCATCCACAGCTGGTGCACGGACGCACGCAAATGTATACGTGCACGCAAACATACAGTAACACGCGCGTACACGTGCACGGAAACGCCAACGCACGCATGCAGACACGCCGCGAATAGTCACTCACGCTCAAGGAACTCGCGCGCATGCAAATCTATATACGTAGCCAGACACGCGCACACATACACGCGCGGAAGCACATACAAGCATACACACGCAAGCTCACTGAGACGTGCACATGTATAATCTCTGTCTCTCTCTCTCTCTCTCCTTCGTGGCTTCCTCTCACAAACCTGCGCATGCAAACAGACTATGTAACACGGCATCTATCATTACCGTTCCAAGGCCATCTCTAATAAATCGCTGTAAGATGGAAATTGGCGCCTTCACAAGCGAATCTTCCCTCTACCGGATGATTGAAGAACGATTTGCTCCTGTCGTGCGACCTCATCGCCCAACCCTTACCATAATACTGCTGTAATAGAGCACCATTATAACAACTAAGGGCCGCAAACGACGATGATCTTAGGAGGGCGTACACTATCGGCGCAGCCAGTTGAAGCTTATTGATACATGGCCGTTATCTTGAAATATGATTTCCTCAATACTCTGCGCATTCAGGTGCGCTTGCGCAATGCCGTGAAGTTCCACAGAATGGCCTAGGGGCAATGTCCAGAGGTCCTGGTCATACAAGTGTTTAGGTGCCCTCGATGCATTTTTTTTTTTTGCGTAGCCTTCATAACCACTGCAATGGAAATTTCGGGTTTACAAGATCAGGGAGAGAGAAAGAGAAAACGCAATAAGCACAGTCCAGCAAAACGTTTCACAGTATTTAAGCCACCCGCCGCCTTCCCATATCACCTTCTTTCACGGCAGTCCAAAACTACAACCAACAAAATTCGTTGTAATCATGTATAACCAACTCGCCCATCAGCACGTGCTCAGTAATTAATTAAAAACAAACAAACATATACCACTACGCTATGTCTAAACGTCTGAAACCTCGGTCAGTGGGTCCGCAACTAAAGAAAGCAATTTTATGTGCAGCAAATCCAATTTTTCGTTAGGCTGACTTCTATCTTTAATATCAGGTAAAAAATAGTTATTTTCAACTGAATTTGCAAATGTAATATAACCGTCCGGAAAGCAAAATATATATATATATTCAAGATAGCTTAACTCAGCGAGATCAATTAATGACAAGAGCCTCATTCACGCCTCAACGTTTGCGTGCGAACACAGTACAACGAAGCAGATTAAGATCTAGCGTCCAAGAAAGCGTACTAATCATCAGCATTTGGAAAAGTGTGGTGGATGATTACGCACCCTTTTACTGGCTAGGTGTTGTATTCTAATTTGGCTGACCACACAGCGCTTCATCTTATTTGTCTGCGGCATGGATGTTGTACTGTTTTCAACTAAACTTTGGCTTTACCTATCAAACACCAAACCTTTCGTTCTGTTCGCTATGCACCACACTTCAAGGAGGCTTTCGGGTTCCATTTCCTCGTGCGTTCCATTGTTGTGTATGTGCGCTGTACGTTTCGCCTCCAGAAAGCTATGCTGCTCGCTTTTGCACATCCCAACTTCTTCATGATGTGTTGCTGTACACGCCGTACCAGTTACCACGACATAACGAAACTCTTGTTGCCTCAGACCTTCCTCCGGGCTTCTCTCTCTTTATATGTGAACAAACGCTTGTGATCCTTGTACAGGGTGTCGAACCGAAAAGTTTTTGTCTTCAGTTCCGGTTCTGTTTGAAGTTTCTGCATATTTTCTAGTTCGGTTCAAGTGCACCTCTTCGGAGCAAAAATATAATTGTTTCAACTGGTTTAAACCGGTTAAAACGTGTTCATAACAGTACGGAAATAAAGAGAATTAAAACTTTTGAAGAACAACCTTTTGCAGCCGCACTCTCAATTTATTATTGCAATAGCAAGTATGCGGACACACCAGAGCCATTTCTGCCGTCGTCCTCTGCGTCGCCGAGAGGTACTGTATAAAATCGAAGGGCGATAAAATCGTTGCCACACGCCGTACGCTCTATGTGGGAGTGAAAGCAGCCGAGCGTCAGCTGGAAATCGCGGCTTATTCTCGCAGGCGAAAGGGAAGAAAGCGAGGAAGAAGCGCGCACTCTTCCGTCACGCGCAGGGCTCAGGGGGAGGGCGTGGAGAGGGGCGTTTTCTATTCCGCGGGACCAGGGCGGCATATTTAGAAGTACTAGTTGATACAGCGGGGCGTCGCGTTTCTCAAGCCGCTCGATGTTTCCTCGTAGGTGCGAGTAAGAGCGGGTGCAAGAGAAAAAGTCTGGGGGCATAAGCTCCTTGGAAAATTAGAAGTGGCTTAGCTCGGCTATGCCAGGATATACCCAGCGTGTGCACGTCGCTCAGCCTCCTGGCGACACCGCTTTACTTGACGTTCCTCTCTTTGCCCGGTGTCCCCGCAGCACGCTTAGCCTTCTTCTTTTCGTTCTTCCTGCGCTCAACCGCTAATTGCCAGGCAGCTACTTCGGGATGCGATGAGTTAAGCTTCTCTGCTCTTCTGCGCCGCTGAACAGCAATTTTTCTCTCCTTCTCCATGGCTATACCACGCTGGCGAATGCCCCGCTATATGTATACCCCCACTGATACCTCTGCGCATGCGCACAAAATGAGAGGCGCTATCATGCGGCTCCGGCGCAGCGTCGGACTTGGCTACTGCGCAAAGGAGGCGCACAGCAGGGCAGGCGCAGGCGTCGGCGCGTCTACCGCGCGTCTATGACGTCACTCCTCTGGAATGCGCAGACCGGCGAGGCGCGCGCGGAGGCGGCGGCTCTGGCGCGCCAGCTGTGCGCCGTGTGACGTCACTGCTCCTCGCGCATGCGCAGCACGGCTCTCCAGGAGCCACGCGAAACTGATCAACCTCGGCCAGTGTAGCTCACGCTATAATATCTGACTCTGCCTAGGCACTGCGGTGGAGAAGTTTGTTTGCGCGTGTTGCATGCGTTTGTCCCAAGACGTGCCAGCATTTCGAAGTTGATTCGAGTTTGTTAACGCTTGGACGCTGGCTGCCGACGCAGTGAAACTGGTGAACCAGCTCGCATTGACGCCGAATTTGGTGATCGCTGTGTCTAAAGGTACGTCGGACAGACTTTCTCGCTCGTGCGGCGCTTGTGCTGCGTCATTCATACGGCGTTCTACCTTACAAAAATGGAAACCAAAACACCGATTTTCACGGGGGAGCAATATGGGCCGTAGTAGAGGCCAGCCCTGCTCTCCTGTACTTTTCAGGAGCATTTTTGAGTGATATCATTTTAGTGGAATAAACGCACAACGTCTTAGGTCTTAGCAACCACGCTTGGACGCGATTGCCTCATGTCGCGCCGTGAGGATTATCTACGTTAGGCTAGGTTAGCTTAGATTTAGGTTACGTTTACGTTAGCTTAAGTTACGTCAGGTTAGCGTAAAAGGCGTTAGGATGGCGCGGCGCATTCTCACAGCGGTGGCGCCGTGCGGATTATTGTCTTTGCGTCTAGGCCATATTATATTCTGTTACGTTAGGTTAACGTTAGCTTGGGTTGCGTTAGACAAGCTTAACGTTACGTTAGGCTAGGTTTGCGTAAAAGCCTTCAGGGTGGCACGGCATATTTTCAGGACAGTTACATTTTGAGCATTATTGTCTTTTTGTCTCCGCCTAGCTAGGCTAGGTTAACGTTAGGTTAGGTTAGCGTAAAACGCGTTAGTGGGGCGCGGCGTATTCTCATAACGGTTGCAGGGGCTTCGAGCATCACCGTCGCCGCTTCAGCTACTCACGTTCAGCCGCGGTTGCTAAGGCGCTCTGTCTTCCAGATTTTCAACATATGCGGGCCAGCCTCTTACGATATAACCTCATTCACCACTCCGGCAGCCAGCGTCGGAGCGTAAACAAACTTGATCCCACTCCGCAATGCCGGCACGCGTAGGGACACACGCATAGAACACGCGCTAAGCAACTCCTCCCTAGTGCCTAGGCAGAGTCATATACTCAAGGAGCAAAAGACCCCACATTTTCTCTCCACCCGCTCTTACTCGTGCATGTCCGCAAAAGCCCGGTGCCTGCGCAAGTGCCACACCACATTGTACGTATTATCAATTGTAATGTCGTGCCAGGGCGGCCGCTTGCGCACGACCGGGCTGCGGTATCTTGAAAACCATATCTGCCTATGTTTACAATTTTATAGGGCCCGTAAAACTATCCTTACTTTGTATAACTTTCTACTAATTTGCTATCGGAATGGATGCTTCGCCTTTCGGGGGATACTGCGACTTTTATGAGTAGAAGATAGTTTACTTGCATCCTTACTTGGCGCGGACCGATACAAGCTCTGTCTCAAAAGTTCATGTAGTCAGTTAAGAAAAACGTGTGAGAGTGAAATGTTTCAAAAAGTTGAAGGACGCTTAAGCTTCGCCTTCAAACGTGGAACGTGATAGCGTTCCCGTCGACCCGCCAAGGGGTGTAAGACAATGCGCTACGGTGCAACGATCACTTACGAGGCGCCCCGCATCGTACTTTGCCCCCACGAATCACGTGGTGAGCGCCGAGCAATGCAGCGTTTGGCGCGGCAACGAAACGTGCGCCTGAGCAAGCGGAACGAACCAAAGAACACTGTGTCTCGAAGGGAGAAACAATCTACGCGAGCCAAACGTCGTGTCGGCACGGACAGCCGGGCCGCGACGCGCCATAAAGGCGGACGCGATCATGGGGCTGACGCCACGATGGTATCGTCCTCTCTCTCGCTTAGGAGCACCACGCAGACGCATGACTCCTCGCCAGCAGCACGGCACACATTGAAGGGGACACTTTCCCCCCAGACGCGCTACGGTGCAGCGATCACGTCAGAGGCGTCCCGCATCGCACGCTGCACCTAGGAATCGCGCTGTGAGCGGAAAGAGGAGCCGCGTCGCCTAAACACGAGGGTTCGAGTGACGCACGCTGGAAGGTGAAAGGGGAGAGAGCGAGAAAACTTATTAAACGCAATGGTATTGGGGCACCCTCGCACCGGTCCCCACACGGCCCCAATGCGCTCAAACGAGACGAAGGGGAGAAGCGGGCGAGTGACGCGCCACCTGTCGGGGCAGTGCCGTACATTGCGAGGGGGGGTCTTCTGTGTTTGCTGCAAGATGGCTCTGCGTGTGCGCCAAGCGCAGAAGAAATGTAGCGGGAACGTACTTCGCTACTCGTTTAACTGCGAATTGTGTAATTTACATGCTTATAATTACGGCTATACACCTCAGTACAACTTTCTGCGGCACATTTCTAAGGCAACACCGCATTCACTAGAGGCGCTTTTGTCGCGCTTCGAACCATAGAACTCATGGCTAAGTGGTAGCGTCTCCGTCTCACACTCCGGATACCGTGGTTCGATTCCCACGCAGCTCATCTTGCAAGTTGTGTTTATTTATGAATTACCCTCCGGGATTTTTCTCTCACTGCCAACGCCACCGACGCCGACGGCACCGGCTTTTCTGCGACACGACGTCCTTAACACTCTCGCCTTAAAATACGGCCCATGGCAGCAAGTGCAGATAGGGAAACAAGCAAGCAATCGGCACTCTCTCTGTCACAGGTGAGAAAGGTAATCATTTTGTCTACAAATGGAAACATATCGCAACATAAATTAGATGAGTTTTAAGTGTACGTGGATAAAAAATTTGGACCCTGTAAGAAACCATTTGATGTGCCTTATTAAATATAAACGCAGCGATGCATTTTTGAAAGTACTATTTACCATATAAATCAGCAAAGTAGGTCGCGGATGGGGGTTTCCTTGAGCCAACAATACGCCATGATAAGTAAATCCTTGGCTCCAATAGCAAACGACATCGATGTGTGCTATTTCTGTCGTGCATTATTTGTGCACATCTTCAAAACCTTAAAGTATACAGTGAGCGTAGCGCCGCCACTTCCCTGTGCTAGAATGGATCCGGTCGCCCTCTAGTACTAAGTGGACTGCTGTTGACAAGACAGACTATTAATTGGCTATTAATATTAATTATTAGGTCTTAATTGTGCTCCCTGGACTAAGGAACGACAACACAATAGTGCAGACAACAAAAGGTCACTTGTTGACCTCTCATACTCTGATGCCTGCTTGCCGAATTACTACCCATAGAACATGCCGATCTACGCACGACAAATCAACGAAATCCGACTCACCGCGACCAGATAGCAAGCGAATATGTTCGCTTTCAAGCTGTACACCAACGCCCTTTTGTTGGCGTGTACACAGTCTCGCGAACGGTGTCGCGTTCGTACGATCATATTCATCTATACCGGTGCCCCGCTCCGTAAAAAAGTCTTTAATGTGTTTAATTTTGCGTCATTCTTTTTCTTGTGCGCACAGCTCCCAATATTATTCTTCCCTCAAGTAATATTGTTGATGGCCTTCGTCGACATAACGTAGACAGTTAACAGGTATAGCCTACCATACTGTGCGCATGTCATATGCGCTGCAGCTAGCACCTCGTTCACTCCGACAAGCTTTGCGTCATTTACTTTGCCAAAATCCATTGGGTCTCTGTGTACTTTAATGGGAAGTATCCATTGCTTCAGGCCAAGCACTTTGCGGTTGACGTCTTGCCTCCTTTAGAACCTTTCTTTCTCTGGCGCGGCAACAGCATTTCGATGCAGGCGAAATGCAAAACAACGCCCTTGTCCTGTGCATTGGGGACACGTCAAACATTCTCAGGATGGAAATTTCCTACTTCCCCCACTATGGCATGCCTCATTATCAAATCATGGTTTTCGCATGGAATACCCCAGACTTTTCTTTTTCAAACCTCGCTGACAAAACGAAAAGCTTGGCGGAAGGTTGCACCGAACATCTGGACCTTCGAGCAAAGCAGCCCAACGATCTTACCAGTAGGCCACGACTGCTTTTTCTTTCATTATTTGTTTTGTTTGTTTGTTTGTTTTTTTGTTTGTTTCATTATTGTGCTCAAACTCCTATCGTTGCAAAACCATCTTTTTGTGACGTTTGGCGCGTGCGTCACGTGCCAGTTTGTTGTGTCAATTCCACGTGACACCTACATTCAGTTCCATAAATACCATTCAATGCTATGGAGGCTAGAGAGACTTCTTGCTGTGGCTTCGTTCACACTTGGACATAGTTCAATGTTTTGTTTTTTTCTTTTTCCAGCAATTGTGCGCAGATGTTTTTTTATATATGCTCAGTACCTAACGAAAGAATTTTTAACCTTTATAAACACACTGCATGTGCTATACGGCTGCTAGTGCGTTGTATTAGATCATATTTATTTTTGTTATTCTTTTTGGGGCTTTTTATTTTGAACCCGTCGCGACGAGCCTCGCGTGCATGTTCGCACGAGCGAATGCTGTTTGCGCTATCGAAGTATCGAACAAATGCTTCATATATCATTCTAAAAGTCATTTGGTGGCCGTCCAACGTAAGAAAATGCACGAAAATGTCTTTTTAATCTTCACGTGAGGTGAAGGAGCGTCAGAATCCCGCGTCGTACTTGGGATCTTCACGGCATTGCCGAAAATGCGACAAACATTCTCACACAGTTCTTTCCTTTAACACAGTTCTTTGAATATGCCTTTTGCAATGCTTAATAATTTTGTGTAGCAGTCTTGCCCATATTAAGAAGATATACAAAATTTCTTGTTCCGCCTGTTCATCGAGCTCAATTTTCACATATCCTAAGAAAAGGTGTTGCACAAAAAAAACACGCATAAATACTGAAGAAGATCACACGCGCTGTAGGCGCAATCGATGTTACGCAAAGCAGTTTGCCGGTAACTGGCTACCCAGCATAGCTTGGGACAACACAAATTGTTACAGGCTGAAGCGACGTGACTGCGCATCACAATCAGCGGTCCGTGAGATGCGATCGTGCCTATGACGACAGCAGAAAGTCGACGATGACGAGGATTGTCTAACGCCGACAGCTTGATTTCTACTCCAGCCGTTCGGCGCGATGCTACCAAATGCCGATTGTTATGTTGTAAATAGGTATTAGGCGAGAACATTAGTGAGAGAAGCACGGGCTGTGACGTCATCAGTAACTACGTGTTATACATTTGTACGTACCTGTGGCTATATCCTGTGATGTATGTTAAAACGACGGTGGCCTTTGCATTCCGGCGTTTAAACATAAAAACTTGTTCGATCTGGGCCGATCATGATGGCGGTAGAGCGTCGCATAGATTCTACTTAGCGTTAGCAGCTACAAGGAAAGTACTGAAGAGTGTAGGCCGATCCCGGAGATGGTGCACTCTACGACATGTAGCGTATCAAAGCGCCAGCTGTCAAATCGAAAGGACACGAGAAACTGGCTTGCGATGCACGCGACAAATGTCTCGAAGTGCTAGGCGAATTTGACATGATAAGTGTGTGCATACGACTGTGGCCTAGAGGTTAGAGATTTGAGCTGCTTGGCTCGAAGGTAGGGCTTTGATTTCACTGTCGGTCATGCATTTCTTGTTGCTACAGAGGTCCCGAATTGTGGCCAGAAAGGAAATACCTAACTACCTACCAAGCTACCGCAATGTCCCTGGAAGAAGGCAAAGAATGTTGTGTGTTAAAATTCCGCCTTCTCATGCAGTATTCCGGCTCGCAATAGAGGTCAACCGCGGGTTCTTTCGATCAGAGAGAGCGGCGCCGCTAAATGTACATACGGATTCATATCACATTTTACCTGACCTGGGAAACCCACAATAACAATATATTGAATAATGCTAACCACCCTTTTGGTTACTTAAAGCGAAACACTTATAATGCTCCAGACTCTTAAGCTTGTTGATTTTCAAAACATAAATACGCCCGGAATAAGAATATGCTACATCAGTTTGGTGCCCTAATACCATAAGTTTAATTAACACGTCATAATTAGTTCAGAATAGCGCTTCTAGCAGCAGTGCCAGCTTAACAGCCATAAAAACTAGCCTTTCTCTTCCATCTCTTGCAGCTCGACGTAAAGTTTCCCGTTTACGATTATTTCACAAAATTTTCCAACATACCATTCTGCATGATATACTTATTCGTACTACCCACTACGAATCCTGTAGCACTGATCATTCTCATAACGTCCAGGTCCCTTCTTGCAGCGAGAATGCATTTTCCTATTCATTCATATACCTCGGACGTCAATAGAGTGGAACCAACCTCCCCCCCGCAGGGGCGTCTGCGTCAGCAGGCGTTTGGTGTGTTGCGACACCACGTACCCGAGCACACGAGGGTTGGACCCTCCCGCGTGTAACCGTGCGCGGCTTAGCCGTGTCTGGGGAAAGGGGGATCCTGGGGGTTGAGCCGATGCCGGGTGTTTGGACCTTTAAGGCCCCCCGGCGGAGGCAACACACCTCTTCGGCCTCTGCTTCACATAGACGGCACCCCCGGACTGACCCACCCGGGGGAAATCGGTAGTTGCCTTTTTCTTTCTCTCTCTCCCTCAAATCTTCGTCTTTCTCTCACTTTTAATCTTTCCTGTCCTCTCTTTATTTCCGTATTACTTCCGGCTTCGTAGGCGGCGAGGGTTAACATTGTGCACTATATCCAGTCTTGGGTATATGTATTTGGTTATAGCGGGGTTGTACCGCTGGCGTGCACAGAACTGAATATTTGCGTCCTGTGTCGTCCCCTTGTTGGGCTCCATGGTGGGCGGCGGCCATTCCTGCCGGAAAAACCATACTTCTAATGGCCACTTCTTTTCCCCGACTACCTGATCGCCCTCAGAAAAGAGGGCGCACCGAAGATATTTTCCAATTTCTTGGGAACAAACAGCCAAACTTCCCCCGATTCCATGTAATTCATTCAAACAATCCTGAAAAGACCATGAGAATGATTTCTCCTTTCCTCGTATCTAAGTATCTAACTGAAACTCTTGGTACAGGCTATAAAGCAACGAAAATGGCTAGCGGCGATCTCCTTCTGGAACTCCGCACTCCGAAACAGCTTGAAAATCTTCCTAAAGTTCAGTCATTTGGTGAAATCCCAGTAACAGTAACCCCACACCGAACTATGAACACCAGCCGTGGTGTTGTTTCTGACGACGATTTGATGGAGCTCACAGAAGCCGAACTGTTGGAAGGCTGGAGTGAGCAAAACGTGATCAATGTTAAAAGAATCATGCTAAGGCGCGACGGCAAGGAGATAAAAACCAAGCATCTTGTATTGACTTTCTTCTCAAGCATTCTGCCTGAGACACTCGAGGCCGGATATGTAATGCTACGGGTCAGGCCGTATGTTCCAAATCCTCTCCGCTGCTTCAAATGCCAGCGTTTTGGCCACAGTTCCCAGAACTGCCGAGGCCGGCAGACATGTGCAAAATGTAGTTCCCGTGATCATGGCTCTGAAACGTGCGAAAACGCTCCACACTGCGTGAACTGTGATGACGAGCATGCCGCATACTCGCGGTCATGCCCGTCTTGGAAGAAAGAAAAAGAAATAGTCACAATCAAAGTAAAAGAAAACATATCATTCAAAGAGGCACGCAGGCGGGTTGCATACCTTCCTAAGGCCAGCTTTGCCGAAGTGGCGCGTCAGGGGGCTGCGTCACAACGGCCTCCGGCGGCTGTCCGACCCACAAGCCGTGAGTCGGCAGTTACGCCATCTGCCCCCGCGGCGGTTGCAGCTAGCGCTGCTCCGTTAACCCAGCAGACGGGGCCACCGACCCCGAAGGTGGGCGCAGCCGAGGCTACCCCAACCTCCCCGGCCCCATCCAGCGCTGGCAACAGCTGGCACAGCCAGATCCCTCAGGGAGCCCCATCGACCTCCGGGCTGGTGGGCGCAGGGGTCTTGCCTTCTGAGGCAGGACCCTCGCGCGCCTCGCAAAAGGCAATGGACACTTCACCTGTCCTCACGGCGCGCCAAGCGCCTAAGGAGCGGCGAGGCTCCCTCGAACGCTCCAAAAAAGGCAGAACCCCGGTTACAGGGCCTCGCAAGAGCTCTGTAATCTAAGGCATCACTTCCGTTTCCGTAAACACAGCACCAATTCGCTTTAAATATGGATACACAAATCATACAATGGAACGTCAGAGGTCTCCTAAGAAACCTTGATGATGTACAAGAACTGATCCACCAACACAATCCAAAAGTGCTGTGTTTACAGGAAACACACTTAAAATCCAAACACACAAGCTTTCTCCGACAGTACATAACTTTTTGTAAAGATCGCGATGATGCTGTCGCATCATCGGGCGGTGTCGCCATTGTTATCCATAAGAGCATTGCGTGTCAACTTTTACAGCTACAAACGCCTCTCGAAGCAGTGGCGGTTCGAGCTGTTCTCCTAAACAAACTCATCGCCATTAGCTCTCTTTACATACCCCCACATTACAAGTTAACGAAACAAGAATTTCAACCCTATATAGATCAATTGCCAGAACCTTATGTTGTTCTCGGCGATTTCAATGCGCACAGCTCCCTGTGGGGCGACTCTCGTACAGACGCGCGAGGTCGTCTCGTTGAACAGTTCCTTTTCTCTTCTGGTGCTTGTCTTCTGAATAAGAAGGAAGCGACATACTATTCTCTTGCAAACAGAACATTTTCTTCTATAGATCTTAGCCTAGTCTCCCCGTCACTACTGTCTGAACTTGAATGGGAAGTTAACGACAATCCTTACGGCAGCGACCACTTCCCGATACTACTAAGAACATATAAAGAAAACGAATGTCTGCCACAGGCTCCTAGGTGGAAAATCGATACAGCCGACTGGGAGAAATTCCGAACCTTAACTAGCATATCATGGGATGACATGTCCTCGTTAGAAATTGATGCTATTGTGGATTACTTTACAGCTTTCATTATAGATACCGCATCTAAATGCATACGTGAAGTAAGTGGCTCGGCATGCAAACGGCATGTCCCGTGGTGGAACGATGAATGTAGAGTCGCACGTAGGAATCAAAACAAAGCGTGGGGGTTGCTACGTGCTTCGCCCGCGGCAGAGAATCTTGTTAACTTTAAGAAAGTTAAGTCTCAAGGCAGGAGAACCCGCCGACAGGCCAGAAGAGAGAGTTGGCAAAAGTTTTTATCGAACATCAACTCGTTTACAGATGAGGCGAAAGTCTGGAACCGCGTAAATAGAATTAGAGGGAGACAAACATATTCACTCCCTCTGGTAAACACACAGGGTGATACGCTGCAACATCAGGCAGACTCACTTGGGGAGCACTTTGAGAGTGTGTCAAGTTCAAAAC
Source organism: Dermacentor variabilis (assembly GCF_050947875.1). Taxonomy (NCBI): domain Eukaryota; kingdom Metazoa; phylum Arthropoda; class Arachnida; order Ixodida; family Ixodidae; genus Dermacentor; species Dermacentor variabilis. The sequence continues at coordinate 154,433,992 of NC_134569.1, read as the reverse complement.
ATTATTCGAAATCCTTCCTGAAGTATAAGCAAATAGAAGAATGTAAGCCACTCAAAAGAAAATGTCTACAGAATGAATCGTACAACTGCCCTTTCAGTATTGCCGAGTTGAGAGCTGCCTTGAGCTCATGCAAGAGCTCTGCACCAGGATCTGACAGAATCATGTACGAAATGCTCAAAAACTTACACAATGACACGCAGGTTACACTACTCACACTTTTCAACACCATTTGGGATGCAGGGTACCTTCCAACCGCATGGAAGGAAGCCATTGTGGTCCCTGTATTGAAACAAGGCAAGGACCCCTCCTCAGTGGCAAGTTACCACCCGATAGCCCTCACGAGTTGCATTTGTAAGGTCTCTGAAAAAATTATTAATCGGCGACTCATTCATTTCCTTGAACTGAGCAAAATCCTTGATCCCTATCAGTGCGGCTTCCGAGAAGGGCGCTCCACAACTGACCATCTTGTACGTGTAGAAGCAAATATCCGGGACGCATTTGTACACAAACAATTCTCCTTATCCATATTCCTCGATATGGAGAAGGCGTACGATACGACGTGGCGTTACGGAATTTTAAGAGACTTGTCAGAAATGGGCATCCATGGCAATATGCTAAACCTAATAGAAAGCTATCTGTCCACTCGTACCTTCCGCGTAAAAGTCGGTAATGTACTTTCGCGTCCTTTTACGCAAGAAACTGGAGTACTCCAAGGAGGCGTGCTCAGCTGCACACTCTTCATCGTGAAGATGAACACGCTTCGCGCTACATTACCATCGGCAATCTCTTGTTCTGTCTACGTGGACGACATACAAATAGCTTTCAAATCTTGTAACCTCGCAGTGTGCGAGAGACAGGTACAGCATGGCCTGAACAAAGTGTCGATGTGTGCAGACAAGAATGGATTTAAGATCAATCCTAACAAAAGCTCTTGCGTTCTTTTTACAAGCAAGAGAGGAATGATCCCAGATCCTTGCTTAGAACTATGTGTACAACAAATACCCGTAAACAAAGAGCACAAATTTCTAGGTGTTATACTAGACTACAGACTCACTTTCGCCCCCCACATTAAACATGTTAAAGAAAAATGTCTGAAAACAATGAACCTAATCAAACTTCTATCCCATACTTCGTGGGGTAGTGACAGGAAGTGCTTAATTAATCTCTATAAGAGCCTGATTCGTTCACGATTAGATTATGGTGCCGTGATCTATCATTCTGCCGTTCCAAGTGCGCTAAAGATGCTAGACCCTGTTCACCATCTAGGTATCCGTTTAGCCACAGGAGCTTTCAGAACGAGTCCCATACAAAGTTTATATGCAGAATCGAATGAGTGGTCACTTCATATCCAGAGAACATACATCAGCCAAACATATTTTCTGAAAGTCCACTCTAATCCTCAACATCCGTGTTTTAATACCATTAACGATATGACATATGCTACACTCTTTCATAATTGTCCCTCCGTAAGACAGCCTTTCTCGCTGCGTGTGAGGGAGCTTAGTGATCAAATGCACGTCCCACTCCTCGAGCTCCGCCTAATGCATCCAGCCAAGCTGCTACCTCCTTGGGAGTGGCAGCTCATACAATGCGATATATCTTTTGTGCAAGTCACAAAGCATGCTCCAGATATCGAAATCCAGATGCATTTCCGGGAACTCCAGTACAAGTATGCCTGCACCGAGTTCTACACAGACGCATCGAAATCGCGCGAGGGGGTGTCCTATGCAGCCGTCGGTCCATCCTTCTCGGAATCCGACATACTGCACCCGGAAACTAGTATCTTTACGGCTGAGGCCTACGCACTGCTGTCGGCCGTAAAGCATATAAATAAATCACAACTCCAGAAATCAGTTATATATACGGACTCCCTCAGTGTTGTGAAGGCCTTGATGTCTTTCTGTAACCACAAAAATCCAGTATTTAATGAACTCTACTCCGCACTGTGTAAAGCATATATATCTAACCAACATGTGATTATATGCTGGGTGCCTGGACATAGGGGCATCGAGGGAAACGTTCTAGCCGATCAGATGGCCACATCAACTTCATTTCATGCAGTTCATCCTACTGCTTCGGTCCCTGTCACAGACCTGAAGCCTATCTTAAGAAGGAAACTACGAAACTACTGGCAACACATGTGGGACGAAGAAATAAATAACAAACTGCATGTAATAAAGCCACAATTAGGTTTCTGGCCTCCTGTAACAAAATCCCGCCGGACAGATGTCCTATTCTGCCGTCTAAGAATAGGACACACTTTTGGCACACATAACTTTTTACTCACAGGAAACGAGCCTCCAACCTGTGGTAGATGCGGGGAGAGGCTGACCGTCCTCCACGTCCTACTGGAGTGTCGGGAAGCCGAATCTGAAAGAAAGAAACATTTTCTCTTAGCGTACCGGCAACACATCCCCCTTCATCCTGTTATGTTACTTGGTCCAGAACCACTCTTTGACACCAACGCCGTCCTAGGTTTTTTGAAAGATGTTGTACTGCATGTTATTAGCCCCACACGTTCGTAGCGCTTCCTCTCTTCAGAAGATGCCGCTGCGATAATTATTTTAAATAGGACATGCCTCTAGGCCCTTGTGGTTCAAGGGCTCTGGCGAGGCAGTAGTGCTGTAAGCAATTCAACATCTCGCATATTTTAAACAATGCATCATTCTTCTACGATGGATTTTAATGTTCATAGTATTCGTCATTAGACATCGCCATAATATTATAGCACGTAGATTTTACGCGGTTTACAGCGACTATTTTTAGGCCTCTTTACAGCCAAGTCACATCTTCACAGAACTCATTATCATCTCCGCGAAATCACTAACACTGTCTTGGCACTCTTTGGCCATATCTGGCCCTTGCGCCACTAAACCACACACATTCATTCATTCAACCAACCTCCCGAAAGTTTTGTACCCATCAGTGATAGCTCCTTGTTTCATGATGCCTTATACAACCTTACTTACTGGAATGGGGCATCATGTACTTGTATATCTTGCATTGCTTTTGTTATAACTTCTTTTTTTTCTGGCTCATTGTATCCCTACGGAATTATGTATGTCGAATTCTATGTTTTGTGTTGTATTTCTTTTTATTTGTAACCCAAGCCGATCTATAAAGCATTGTAAAGCCTAAAAATAAGATGAAATATCCTCCTCGTCTTTGCAGACTACTCCTGGTTACACTTGTGCTCTAATGACTGGAAACGTATGCTGGAGCTGCACCATTCTCCAACCGCAGCCCACTTTTCACATCTCTTGCTGTCCTGTCGTCTTAAGAGGAAGCTTTAGCTCGGGTGCTCCTATCTAAATACATGTAAAAGGAGAACTCGTTTTTCTCGGCAAACAGGGCACTAAATTTGACGACGTTTGTTGCATTCAAAAGAAAAACATAAAATGTAGTGTCTGTTGGCTTCCAATTTGTTGCTTAGATCGTCAATTTTTTATTAAAAATTTGCAAAAACAAAAAAATCAGAAGATCAAACTATCAAGTTCACAACTCTCTAACTTAGCAAGGAAAAATGATATCGGAATGCTGTGAATTGTATCTCATAGTACATCTAAAGCGGACAAAATCGATATGTTGCACATCAATCTGCAAAAATTCAGTAATATAATTCAATAATTCGTGTTCTTTTTATTGTAGCATGCATTATCTGTTTAAATGCGTATACTGTATCTCTCACCAATTTATTCTAACCCTTTGTAATGCCCACATGGGCCTTTAGGGTACGTGAATAAAAAAATAATATGAAAATGCAGCTTCTGCAGAACCCTTGTACGCAACGTAACAAATTCACGTAAGATATAAATTGACAAATTGAATTTGTCCGGATGGAATGATCTAATGAATGCCATTTACAGAACCGCGATATCTTTTTTTGATGCAGAGCTATGAATTTTTAAACCTTGTGCGTCTATTTTTTTATGAATTGTCGAAATTTCGACATTTCTGCTCGGAAAATTCAGGCCCTAAATCGAAATTCCCCTTGCAACAGTCAATGGAATCTTAACTTTCTCTCTCAAATGCAACAAATTTCATAAAAATCTGTTCAGGAGTTACATAAGAAAAGCGTTTATGCCTTTTACATATATTTGAATAGGCCGTGTCGGAGTTGGGCCCGAGCTAAAGCTTCCTCTTCAGCATGCCCCGTCCTGATACGGCTTTCTTTATTTTTAACTGTACTGTTCAGAACGCAGCTTTTAGAATGCGTGGCACACGTGTCGATCAAAGCATTCTGCATAATTTGTCACAAATAGCAATTATTTGATCTAAATACACTGGTCAGTCGCTTATACATGCTGTATCAAGGTAAAAGGCAAGCGCGTTGGCACCAATCTAGGACATACTTTTTGATCGAGCGAGGAGGAAAGGACTGGGCCCGAGACCTTACTTCTCTCCGGCTCGAGCGAGCCTACGTGGCGTTGCTTGAATCGTCTGCCGTAGCGTGCTGCGAAACGATTTGGAAATCATTTAGCTCGTTATCCGTGAATTTCCGTGATGTCCATACGAAATCGTCGGAGAACCACTGTGTACCCTTTCCGTGCAGGGGTAGCTGCAGTATGCGGAAATTTCCCTTGGCTGCGCAAACATGTGAATCGCTTCACAGGCCCGGTGTGCGGGCGTGTTGTAAACAATTTCGGCTGTATCTCTTTTCATTAAACAAATAGCAGCGGCGTCTCTGAATTGCCAGCTTGTGCTGGGAAATATTCTCACTATCTAATCGCTTGGCGTAAGAACTAAAACATAAGAATTCTCGTGTATGGTCAACCTAATAGCACCCCTAATTATCTAAGCGCCTATCGCTATAAAATATTTGCGTCAGCCACCCGCATCGCGTTTCAAGTATAGTAAACTTGAAATCACTACGCTATGTCTATGATAGCCCCCTTTATAATGCCTATGGTGTTGCTCGACACAATTATATCGCCGGCTGGTAAAATAGCATGATGCATGCAGCTTTTGTGCTTCCGCATTGCCTTTGCCCTTTCGAGCTGTAAAATCCAACGGGGCACGTACAAAATAAACCCGACGACTATAAGCACCCTGCAGATGTAATTCAAGCCCAGACCCGTGCCCCTCTAACGGTGGCGCAACAGAAACTTAAGATTAGCAGCAGCAGCCGTGTAGAGTTACTATATACGGGCAACAGCGGCCAACGTTTTTAAAACGTTCGCAATGGTGGCGTCATTATACAACGTCAGGCCGCGTTCTGTGCTTTGTTTTGTTCCGAGTAATATACACTTCAACTGAAAACCGAGGTTCTCGACGTTAACTGCTATAAGTTCGCGTCCAAACCGTAAAAACTGATGTGCTGCGGGGTGCGAAAGTATTTATACCAATGCTCCAGGTACGAAGCTTTTTGCCGGCACGCATATTAGAGAAGCAACGACCAAAACTCTACAAGCAGCTGGCTCATGCAAGAAAGTCAGCAACATGTTCGGCATCTTCGTTGAACTTGTGCTGAGGATAAACGGGCGCATCCTGGATTTACCTGAGGTACGTTTCATATCCACTCGGTAGCGCATGCTTTCTTCGGGAGACCAGGCGTAATGTGCACGAAGTTGAAGAAAGTAAATTCGAATGTGAACGGCTGCGGGGTGGAACTCGCACATTAAAACAGTGACTTAGGCCAGCAGGTATACGCCCGCTCCATTGCCAGTAATGTCATTAACAGAAGTTAATTATTTTATAACACTTTGGAACCAAAACACAAATGTGGCATGCTGCTGGCATCGATACGACAGCATCTTGCAGGCTGCCATGTCATTGTAGCTGTTCTTCTTTGAAGATCTTTTATGGAATTAAGAAGAGTTCGCGTTCCAAAGTATATGTCCTTGATAATCTGCAAAATGGTTATTTGCACGGCATGGCGAACTAAGGCGTTGTGCGAAGCGACACCCGATGTTTTGGGGCGGCTAGAGCGACGCGTTTCAGCGTGACGAATGTGCTTTCTTTATTTATTTATTTATTTATTTTACCCTCAAGGCATACAAGCATTATAGAGGGGAGCGGGTCAATCATTCAACATAAATACAGTTATTTGCACATACACAATTAAAAAAATTTCAAAAAATGGGAACGAATGTAATTTCTAATAACGAAAATTCACACTGGCATGCAATGCTTGTACAATGATTACGGCAAGAACATACCATTGCAACCGTCGCCTCAGTGTAAACATGTAATAAGGTGAAACATTTATTGGACAAGGGCGAGCTTGGCATGTTGCGTTACCGCCCCAGAGACGGACGTGAAAATGCCGTCCGGAACAGAAAATCATCCCAACCATACAAACTGCTTCGCTGCGGAGAAGCTTGACATCGACGTTGCTCTTGCTTTTACAGCGAAGCTGTATACCCTTACTCTCCAAAGAAATCTTCGTGTCATTGGCGTGGTAAGCAAAAACGTGGGCCGATCCTGGAGATAGTGCAATGCAAGGCCGACTCGCGGCGGAGGTGAAGCAGGCATTAAGCACTCCCCATGTGTAGGCCGATCCCGAAGATAGTGCAATGCCGGGCCGACCCGCGGCAGCGGTGAAGTTCTCCATTAATGGCCCGCATACACAGCTTCACTGGTGATCCTTCTTCACAGAATGAAAGGGACTGAGTTCTTTTTACAATAAAATTTAGAAATGTGTTTTGTCTTTTTGCCATTCAGAAAGCAGCCCTTTCTCATTGTAAACAGGATCAGCTGATGTTAGTTTGAAACGTCAGTCGCGTCTGCAAGGAGTATATATGACTAACTAATATATATGATAGCGGCTAAAGGTTTGTGGGACACAAACCTTGCTCCGAGGATTACTTGCTGGGACTTCAACGCGCACCATACTCTCTGAGGCGACAAGGCTCAGAGGGAAGAAGCCAGTACTTTCGATACTGAGCGAATCTGTGTTGCGAATGACAGACACGCAAAGTTTTTTCCACCACCGGCCTCTTACAGTTTTGTTGATTTGGCATTACACTGAGCCGACATTCCCGCATCATCAACGACAATATAGAAGAGGCAGTGATCGCTTTCCTGCCTTAGTCAACATTGCTGGACTTCGAACCACCGGCCGAAGATCCTGCCCTGTGACGCATTGGGATACCTGCAGGGACGGTCTAAGCGAGTCTTCTGGAGACGTGTTCTCGGATATGCCGCGTAGCAAAAGATTAGCTACCGCTGTGCTGAAGCTACCCGACCACTTCCCCGCTCCGAAATTAAAGCAAAAAATTACGCGCTGCCCGTAGAAGAGCTGAATGAAGGCTGTTGAGGACGAAGGGCGACCCAACAATGAAGACTATGTATAACAGAATTAACGTAGTGATTTTACGTTACACAAGGAAACCAAGAAGAAATCAATGGAGAATATTTTGTGCAAGCCACTCGGTCTCCACGCCACTACCGAAGATATGTTATGTCGTGAATAACCTTGCTGAGAAGGTTTGACCAATCAAGCCATTTAAAACCCTAGTGTTGAGGCTAGGCAAATCGCTCGCTTGTCTTGCGAATGCGTTTGCTCAAGTGTACTCTTCCAGCAGGTCTGCCTGCACATGCAATCCACATCCGCCGCGGTCATCGTCGCTGATGGATGCTCCTTTCACAGTAAGAGTTGGAACTAGCTATGAGCAGCCTCCGACGTCGCTGTTCGGTGGGACCTTACCTTATCAGCAATCAGATCCGGTTGAGAGACGACGTGATCCGCTGAATTTTTTTAACGAAATGCGGGCCAGAGGGGATATTCCACATTTATGGAAAGTAGCACGGGTGGTCACGGCTCAAGTGTTGAAAAATCCGGCTGCTCTGGACTCGTAGAGACGGGTATCGCTGACCTCCTGTGCTGCGAAGCTAATGGTGAAGGTGGTGAGCACAAAATTTACTTGGTACGTCGAGCAGATTCGGAAACTGCCGTAGTGCATGGCTGGGTTTCGGCAGGGCCTAAGTGCTCACGACAATGTACTCGACCTGCTAAGCCACATAGAACATTGCAATGCAGACGGGCTGTCGACACCTGGTGTTCTTATAGATGTCTTCAAGGTTTACGACTACGTGTCTCAAACAGCCATTATAAGCTAAGGCGTAGGCGTCGTAAGTGACCACTGAAGAAGGAGCGCCTATTTTCGCATCACAAAACGCAAATACACGAGATTACGTGATCTCGAACTCGGTTTTCCTTCCACACAAAGTAATAACACGTACACCAACAATACATTAGTGTCAAGTTGCAGTTATGCTGCGCCGGGCACCACATATTTGTTGCTACTCGGCGACCAAAAAATAAGACAAGGAATAACAAAGGAGGAAAGGGACCGAAAATTGCGTTTTTCATCTCCTGCCTCCTGTCGCCATCAATACAACGGTAGTGCTTTTGAAATATTGCGAATGCTTTTCATTGCTGCATGTGATAGTTGCGGCAGCGAGCAAATAATCGAACACATCTGTTATTTTCCTCGCTTTTCAGCTCCCAGAGACAGTCGCTCATGATGGCGTTGGCACGCCTCGACGACCGGCCACTTTCTGAGCACCAGAATATGACGAAAGCGCTAGTGCAGTTAAGGCACGTATACAGTCCGGCGTTATCGGTGCGCGCGAGCGTCGCTCGACGCCGCGCGCGTCGGAGGTGCGAACGTGACGTAAGGTGTGCGTGACCTGTTTGCACGACTGTGACGCTCCCGCGTTTCTTTCTTTGTGTGTGTGTGTGTGTGTGTGTGTGTGTGTGTGTGTGTGTGTGTGTGTGTGTGTGTGTGTGTGTGTGTGTGTGTGTGTGTGTGTGTGTGTGTGTGTGTGTGTGTGTGTGTGTGTGTGTGTGTGTGTGTGTGTGTGTGTGTGTGTGTGTGTGTGTGTGTGTGTGTGTGTGTGTGTGTGTGTGTGTGTGTGTGTGTGTGTGTGTGTGTGTGTGTGTGTGTGTGTGTGTGTGTGTGTGTGTGTGTGTGTGTGTGTGTGTGTGTGTGTGTGTGTGTGTGTGTGTGTGTGTGTGTGTGTGTGTGTGTGTGTGTGTGTGTGTGTGTGTGTGTGTGTGTGTGTGTGTGTGTGTGTGTGTGTGTGTGTGTGTGTGTGTGTGTGTGTGTGTGTGTGTGTGTGTGTGTGTGTGTGTGTGTGTGTGTGTGTGTGTGTGTGTGTGTGTGTGTGTGTGTGTGTGTGTGTGTGTGTGTGTGTGTGTGTGTGTGTGTGTGTGTGTGTGTGTGTGTGTGTGTGTGTGTGTGTGTGTGTGTGTGTGTGTGTGTGTGTGTGTGTGTGTGTGTGTGTGTGTGTGTGTGTGTGTGTGTGTGTGTGTGTGTGTGTGTGTGTGTGTGTGTGTGTGTGTGTGTGTGTGTGTGTGTGTGTGTGTGTGTGTGTGTGTGTGTGTGTGTGTGTGTGTGTGTGTGTGTGTGTGTGTGTGTGTGTGTGTGTGTGTGTGTGTGTGTGTGTGTGTGTGTGTGTGTGTGTGTGTGTGTGTGTGTGTGTGTGTGTGTGTGTGTGTGTGTGTGTGTGTGTGTGTGTGTGTGTGTGTGTGTGTGTGTGTGTGTGTGTGTGTGTGTGTGTGTGTGTGTGTGTGTGTGTGTGTGTGTGTGTGTGTGTGTGTGTGTGTGTGTGTGTGTGTGTGTGTGTGTGTGTGTGTGTGTGTGTGTGTGTGTGTGTGTGTGTGTGTGTGTGTGTGTGTGTGTGTGTGTGTGTGTGTGTGTGTGTGTGTGTGTGTGTGTGTGTGTGTGTGTGTGTGTGTGTGTGTGTGTGTGTGTGTGTGTGTGTGTGTGTGTGTGTGTGTGTGTGTGTGTGTGTGTGTGTGTGTGTGTGTGTGTGTGTGTGTGTGTGTGTGTGTGTGTGTGTGTGTGTGTGTGTGTGTGTGTGTGTGTGTGTGTGTGTGTGTGTGTGTGTGTGTGTGTGTGTGTGTGTGTGTGTGTGTGTGTGTGTGTGTGTGTGTGTGTGTGTGTGTGTGTGTGTTCATCTTCCTCTTTTTCTCTGTGTGTGCTTTATTTCATTGAACTTCTCGCTCCCCTTACCACTTCCTTAGTGCAGGGTAGCAAAGTGGACATCTTCCGGTTAACCTCCTTGTCTTTCGCATCTCATTTGCCCCTCTGTCTTACCGACAAGACTAACAAAAAAATTCATCAACAAGAAGGAGAAGCTGGTATTGCCGTATTTACGATTGCCTTCTACCTGACAAGGTCGTTACTCTGTAATAACGGGAACTCAAACTTTGCTGCGTTTCTTTAAGTTGATTACTACATAGACGATCGAACTTCAATAACAATAATATTCACTGAATCCTAGATACATGCCCTGAAAAATGCAATTCCGCTGCATTGTCGTTCCATAGCTATCATGGAACAGAAGTCAATTTTGATTTGCATAGTCAATAACATTGGTGTAATAGGATGTGCAATAATAAAGAGTTTAGAATTGGGCCTCAATACTTTGGGGCCTCAAGCCACGATGTGTTGTTTGCTCTTGGGTTAGGAGGAGCATCAGAGCTTAAGAATTCGGGCAAGAGCAGCGTCGCGTCGCGCGCTCGGGATGCCGCAGTAGTGAAAATAGAAGGCATTCAAAGAAAAAGTACAAGAAGAGTCTTTTATAAGTGAAACCTAAAACAATTCCTTAGTTAACAATGAAAGGCCCAGAACAATGTTCGTCATAAAAAAGTCCCAGTTCAGCTGAAAAGCGAACTATCGGTTGCAATAGCAAATTAGTCGATAGCTCTACTAAGTAAGGATAATAGTCTATCGGCTTGATAAGGTTATAAGCAAAGGCATACAATAATTAACAAGCACGCTGTCAGGTGCGCACGAGCAAACAAGAACACATCTAACTCGACGACCACGGAAGCTCGCTGTGAAAATGCTGGAGTGAGTAAGCGCTGCAGCAGTAGCCAGCGAATTGACCTTCGTGCTGCCGCTCGCATCCACGTGAAACTAAGCGAAAACAGCGCACGAGCGGGCGCTCGCCGCCGGCTGCGCCTCCCCGAGTAAAACGCGACCCCCCTCCCTCCCCCCCACTCCCTACCCATAGCGAACCTCGTCCCCGCCGCACGTGGTTTTCAAGAAGCAGCGGCCCGGACGGGCGCGCATGGGCGCTCGGGACTCCCGGAGGAGAGCGCGCCCCCACTCTATACCCTTCCCCTCGAGGTTTGCGCGTGACGGAAGATGGCGCGCTTGCTGCCTTTCGTGCGCGATATTTGAGCCGCGATCGCCGGTTCACCTCGCAAGCTTCCACCAGGCCCCGCAAACTCTCAAGTTCCAGCGATCGCCACAGAGGGCGGAAAATCAGCCGCGGCGCGTTCCAGCATAAGCGCGCAAATGGAGCCACTGTCATTTGGTCGCATACTTTAATTTATGTTTTTTCTGCCAGGGCGCTCAACGCGGCTAAATATTTGATGTATAGATGTACATATAGTAACCGTCAAACATAGTGAACGTGTAATTTCTTGCAAAATAAGCAGACAATTGTTTTTGTTGGGCTTACATTATTAAAGCCTGTGCTTTATTACTTGAATGGAACAGTGTGCAGAACAATTCAATAGTCACTTCTCACAAGTGTTTTTACGGACGAATTGCCTATTTACAATCCACTGCTGCTTCCTGGGGTTTATATCCAGATTCCCTTTTCACCCATTCACATATCTGCGCTTGGCGTGGCTCATGCAATTGAACGCCTACCTCACCACACTAGCCCAGGACCCGCTTGTAGCAAAACGAAACTGTTAAAAATTACCTGCCAACACACAGCTTTCCTGCTATCTCTCATTTGCCAACAGTCACTCGATACGACATGTGTGCCAAAAGATTGGAGGTCCGCTTATGTAATCCCGGTATTTAAATCTGGAGACTGATCTGTTCCTAATAAGTGCAGGCCAGTTTCACTAACCTCGATATGTTGCAAGGTACTCGAACACATATTATACACTAACATTATGACTCATCTTAACCAGAGCAACTTGCTTTATAACAACCAACAAGGCTTCCGCAAACATTTACCGTGTCAGACCTTTATTTTAGTTAATAACGGACCTTCATCAAGCAATCGACTCTTCCCTCTACATTGACTCCATCTTTATTGATTTCTCTAAAGCCTTTAATCGCGTGCCTCGTAACCGCCTCATGATAAAGATACGCAACCTGCAGCTGGATCAACGTACTGCGCAGTGGATCAACGCATTTCTAACAAACCGCTTTTAGTCAGTTATGTTAGGGAGCGAGCTTCTTATCAACACGTACAGGTGTTGCTTCAGGAGTACCCCAGGGTTCGGTGCTAGGTCCGCTGTATTTCTTCATATATATTAACATCATCACGTCGAACATAACATCAACAATACGACTATTTGCAGACGACTGTGTAATTTACCGAGTAATATCGTGTCCTTGCAACATCATTGCTCTCCAGAGTGATCTTGATGACCTAAGTCATGGTGCGGCAGGTGGCTAATGGTAATTAACGCAGATAAAACTAAACATCTCAAGTTTACTTCCGCTGCTAAAACGAGTCCTAATGCCTACACAGTTAATAATACTATCATTGAAACTGCAGCGTCGGTAAGATACCTCGGTGTAAATTTTAGCTCTAATTTATCCTGGAGCACTCATATGGAACTGATTACTACCAAAGCCTTAAAAAGCTTGTTCTTCTTAAATCCCGACTACACCAAGCCAACCAGGGGTGCTATGCAGGATGCGCCGAGTTCGGCGAAACTCGGGATCTTCACGAGCTCTGGCGACACCCCAAGATGAAAGCACAAATCGTACCGAGACACACTTTATCTTTCGACAAGCCTCCAGTTTCATTGGTTTATCTAGATTCACTCTGGGTGGCTATCATTCCTTGGGCGTTGCCTTCTGGGCGGTCGACAAACTGGGGCTCGCGTGATCATACCGTCGGTGCATGGTCGCGCCTTCTTTCACCTGTTTGTCGTTCCACCGAGTGCATTACACGCACAAGCGAGTTTTAAAACAAATGCATTTGGTACAATATTATTAGTTAGTTTAACGTGGTTTAAAAGCATCTTAAAGCTTACAAGATGTACACTGAATGTATATCCAACTAATTTGTAATTTAGTACGCTTCGCATTATACCACGAGGGAACGCTGTGGTGGCGTCATCACACCCATTCACCGGGCGAGCATGGCGGCTAAGCATCGGAGAGGCCCAGTGTAAACAAACTCGTACAACGAGCTTGCAGTGCGCGACGTAGTGATCAAGCTAGACGATGACCACTATTTCTTGTATAGTTCTGTTCCTCCGTGAGCAATCTTTCCGTGCACCCAGAAAGACTGCGAATAGCTTAGCCGAATTTACAGATCGCAACGCGCACCTACTGTTCACTGCACAATCCTGAACAAACAACTTATCCGGTGCTGCTTCTGTGAGTGCGCCGAGTTCCTCCACTCTGCGTGACTGCGAGCGTCATGAATACTGCATAGTGTGTGCAAAAGGAAGACAGCCGATATAGCTGCGATCCGACAAGTGGTGCCGACGATGGATCTCGCAACCAACACAGTGAAGGAGGCATCGACAAACTGCAGATAAGTATATTTCTACTGTTTCATATTTAGTATAATAATAGCGCACGGATTAGGACATTTTCGTAGTAACGAACTGAATCTCCAGCAGTTTAAAAAAGGCATTGAGAGCCAATGAGTGTTCGTGCTTTTACATGTACGTGGGCCCGCGAGAATATGGAAAAGATAAAGGTAACCTTCACTAACTTAGTGATATAACAGAAATTCATCAGTGACATTCAGCCCGCAGAATCTATGAGAGTATCTTTATCCAGGTGAAATATCAATAGCAGGCACTGATATAAAGCAGGAAACTTATACAAAAATTTCATGGGTTGAACTGCACATGGGAGGCATTTCCGAATCGTGATCGCCACGTTATCGATATCCTTGAGAAATGTTCAGAATCGTTGCATTCTACCGGTTATGCAATATGGGACATAAACCTGGAGGTTAACAAAAAAACTTGAGAAGTCGAGGACTGTGCAGAAAGCGAAGTAACAAAAATTGTTGGAGATAGCATTAAGGCAGGAAGACAGTGGCGTGGTAAACCGTGGCAACTGATATGCTAGTTGAGCCTAAGAAAAAAAAATGGAATCGGTGGGCAGGCTATGCACGTCTTCAATCACTTGTTGCCAATTTATAACAGGTGATTACATAAGTGTGAGAGAATGGATGTCAAGGAGAGAGAACTGCAGCCGAGGATGGTAGAAAATTGCGTAATGGGACAAAAATGATTTTCGTGGGCATAGGATGCAATCAGCTCGCATAAGACGGGATTGTAGGGGGCGCCATTGATTTTGGAGTGAACAGAAATAGGTTTGTGGTGCTGACAGTGGAGACTCGTGAATGTGCGAGGACACCTCAGCTGTTAGCACACTAATAAACATTACAATTGGCTCTGAAAAAAAAACAACCTGTTATGAAAAATAAAGCAATGTTGTCCGTTTTATTATGCATACACTAAACGCTTCCACAGTTAGGGCCAATAGTGCAATGAGCATTTTTATTTGTAAATAATGGTTTATATGCGATTGATTCATTCCAACAATCCACTTTTTTTGCAGCAGAACATTCTGTTGCTGGAGGCACTCAACCGCCTGGTGGCAGTAGGCGAGCGCCAGGCACATGCTCTTGAGAGTGTGGCAAGGTCCAGAGGGCTGCTCTGCAACAGTAGGATCAGTGCACTCACTGCTTTCCAGTCGAACCCCGAGAACACACCTTATAAAGGAGCTTTCAGTTTCTTATTTTGCTTATTATTCAAGAGCATGAATAAAATTATTGCAGTAAACAATGTGCTGTGCATATTGGGACACTTGTAACATGCACTTGATGTCTCTTTAAAATGGGCAAGAACGTAAGACAACCTGTGCCACTACTGGACCGTGTAAATGAAAAAGACACTAATGCAGCATATACGTCATTGTGCTGTTTGTTCTTTCTGTGTGCAAGAATACAGTGGGTGTTGGTTAGCCACAAGATGAACGGTGTGTGTATTTCAAAATGAAAAGTCAGGTAACGGCATGACCTTAATAATGCTATCACCTATAGACTGTGCACATGAATGCAACACTCCCCGATTTAAACGTGCCATTAAATGCATGTTCGATACCACATATTCTTTAACAGTGTCATATATTTGCATGTACTAATTTTCACACAGCTTAAGCTCACGCATAGCTCACTTGTGGTGCATCCATTTCATAGGCCAAATAATTCTACACTTTGTCCTTTTGTGTTGTATGAAAAGCAGCATCCTCTAGTCGGATACAACTTCACAAGACGGGAGAGGCCCCGCCCAGATGACCAAAGCGCAGCAGCCGATTGCCTCCACGTCTAAAGAAATAGTCCCTCTCCAATGAGCGGCTATTAGTGCGTGCAGCGGCATGACGTCAGTGTAGAGTGTGTGCCCATTGGTGCAGGCTTGTGTTCATCTGCCGTTGAAGTGCAGGTTCTGCGGCCTCCTAAAGTTGTGTCCGACTATAGAATCACGTAATGCCTTGCACTGATTGCATAGACCTTAGGAACTTGATAGCACACAATGATCAGGAACAGAAATCTATGAAGGCACCCAAGCAAAGCTGGCTCGCCACACTTCCGTTATGAGGGGCTGTAAACAGTTCTCGCCAAATATTCCCATGACATCCTTGAAAAAGAAGTGGTGTTTGGCACTTTGGAATCAAAAACAGATTACAGTGAATGTTGTGTACCACGTTAAAACAAACTGAGCTTGGTTATCTCCACAGCATGTAATGGAAGCTTGTGCGTCACATAGGAAAGAAAGTGCTCAGTCCAATACAATTGTCGAGTTCGCTGTGGCACCTACTATGTCATTAGTGTCAACATACAAATTTTCAAAGGTCATTCATTCCACCATTATTTTTGTATGACGGTTCTTTGAGTCAGTGCTTGTATTACATGAGCAGGTGGATTTGAAAGCAAAGCTTTGTTTGCAAACCTTCAGACTTCTATAATTGTGTGGCAAGGCACTGGCATGGTGTCGAATAGCTCACGCTTCCTCGGCCCTGCACCAAAGAGGCCCAATGCTCTATTTGAGGTTGGATCGTGCAACAATTCGACAGCACACAAAGAAGAGTAACACACACAGCAGAGCGTTCTGCTGTGTGTATTTCTCTTCTTCGGTCCTTCACCAAAGAGGCCCAATGCTCTATTTGAAGTTGGATCGCGCAACAATTCAACGGCACACAAAGAAGAGTAAGACACACAGCAGAGCGTTCTGCTGTGTGTATTTCTCTTCGTTGTGTCCCTTCGAATTGTTGTGCAATTCAACTTCAAGCTTCTATACCAATACAACGAGTCTTCAACCTCACCAATGATCTAGTTATTAAGCCGCAATGGCGCACGTCTTTGAAATGTCCCAACACGAATTAGCTATCCAACAAATCACCACAAGCATAAAATTTTCCTGCACAGGTATATGCACGGGCCATATTCTGTACCACTAAACTCGCAGGAATCGAAGGGGCAAGCATTATCCAGCCTTACTGCTGCCGTTACCATCATCATCATGACACCAATAGAAAGACAGTGCTGCGTTTCAGTAAAGGGAGTGCCGAAGGGAAAGGCGTGAAAGCGAGGCTTACAATAAAAATAGCATTTACAAGACATGTTCAATGCCAAAATATGCTGGATATCGCTCATCCTACTTTGGCATTGTGGCAAGCTTTTACACATTTGAGCATGTAACAGTTTGTGTAATCATTGCTCTAAAGCTGTACAAAAGGTCTATTCGCTCTGCAATCTTTATTTTTATTATGGCGGGTCAAAGACCCACTTTTCATTGGCATCTGCACCAAATTTCTCCCGATATGTAATTTTGCCTTGATGGTTCACGACATCTTCACGCACACCGAGTTCTGCAGAGCATTGGATCTGCATTGTTCTACTGCTGAAGAATTAGAGCCCCATTATGAGAGGAAAATAGACGATTTGTCCATACAGAATAACGCTGGCCCCCCCACAAGAAAATACACTGAACCACTGGCACATGCACCAACAGTGAACACAGCAAACACTCTGAAGTATTTTCTTCGTGCAAGCCAGCACACTACGATTCTCAACGCGTTTTCATTTTGCCATAAATGCATAGGCACAACTGGAATGAATTGTGCAATGCCTTGCTGTTTCATAGTGTGGCCGATAGATGACGCATGACCAAAATTCAGCATTATGCATGCTAAGTAACTTGTACTAAGTACTAAGTAATCTCATAAAAAACCCCAAGTTCTTTATGAGATTAGCATTCACGGGGTACTTCACACAATTTGTGATATCCATTTATCTATTTATACTTCATTAACCTCTTTCCCCAAAAAGTGAGCCATTTGGAAGGCACCCTGATAGACAAGTCGAACAATCGGTAAAAAGTCAGCAACCAGCGAAAAAGTCATTATCATAGGCTGCCGCATGTGTGATGTCGGTAACACAAAATTTAAGTAGGCTACACAGAAGTGACAAATTTGGCAATACGGTGCGTCTACACATTGCTTCAATGCCAATCACAGTAACGCTGACATTGGCGGCACCTTAATTCCTACGTACGTTCCGTCGACACACCCGACTACGTTCGTAATGTTTCCGCGAAGTAAGAAGGGCGCAGAGGAGTTGCTCTTCGACGGTGTGCGAATGAAGCCCGCCACGCTGTCTCCACAGACGAGAGTCTTCGCATGGCTCGTCACACAGCTAGCGCACTGATGTCTTCGACAGGCCAAAATGACGCTGAAACTCCACGGCGGTCATGTACGTGAACGGGTCCAGACGGTCATACTGACGCTTGCTGCCGCTGGTTGCAATAACACAGGCTGCTGCTGCCGCCGCCATGTTCCCGAGTTGAACTCGGAGGGGGTTTCGCGATGTACGAGTTTAGCACGAGTTCGCCTGTCAATGAAAGCCAGAGGTCACGCCCCGCGCGAGGCATGTAACTCCTGTGCGCGCACCCACAACGGTTGGGCCACGCCCAACTTATCTTTCGGCAACAGCGACGCGGTGCCGAGCGGAGAGGCATCAACAATAATCACCACCGACATAAAACACGCACAACGCACTGTCATCGGTGATGTACTGCGCACTACTATCAAAAACAAAGCGTTGACTGTCTCTGGCTTATGCATATCTCTTCTCGGGC
The DNA here is from genome assembly GCF_050947875.1 of Dermacentor variabilis. Lineage (NCBI taxonomy): Eukaryota > Metazoa > Arthropoda > Arachnida > Ixodida > Ixodidae > Dermacentor > Dermacentor variabilis. Next base: position 154,415,895 of record NC_134569.1, on the reverse strand, counting down.
TGAGATGGCCCCACAGCACGGTTTCATTGTGTTACGTTTCGCCTACGACGCGCGGTTTAGCCGGCGCGACTGCAACAAAGCGGCAGACATTTTGGCCCGTTCGGCGTCGCCGCTACGCTCCCCGCCAAGCGCGTCCAGGCATGTTCCGATGCCACGTGTCTTCATGTGCGTATGTGAGTGTATGTGCCATTGTGCCCGACCGGCGGCGATACGACAGCAGGGGTCACCTTCTCCTCCCAGCCATTGTGCCCGACCGGAGGCGATACGACAGTAGGAGTTACCTTCTCCTCCCAGCCATTGTGCCCGACCGGAGGCGATACGACAGTAGGGGTCACCTTCTCCTCCCAGCCATTGTGCCCGACCGGAGGCGATACGACAGTAGGAGTTACCTTCTCCTCCCAGCCATTGTGCCCGACCGGAGGCGATACGACAGTAGGAGTCACCTTCTCCTCCCAGCCATTATGCCCGACCGGCGGCGCCACGACAGTATGCGTCACCTTATCTCATTGTACAATCACGTGCTCGTCTATTGAGGGGTTCCTTCTTGCCCTCAACTGCGAGAGTATAAAAACAGCTGCCCCCGGACGCAAAAGGAGGGCTCCGATTTCTTCTGTTGAGTAAAGTGCACTCCCGTCTCTCTACTTCGGTCAACCTGACCGCCAACTCTTTGCGATGTTAAAATAAACAAGTTGTTTTGTTGTTACCAGTCGACTCATGCTTTGCCGGGACCTTCGGATGCTTCCAGTTGTACCCCAGGCCGCCAGGCCAACGCTACCCTTGGGGCTTGCGACCCAGGTGCAACAACGGGCGTCAGCGCCGAGTTCCCAACAGGTCGTACCATCGGTGCGACCACAACAACCGTTGCCATCGGTGGGATTCAAACAACTGTCTGCCAGCGGTGAGATCGCGACAACGGAGGCCAGCAGCAAAGAGATGCAGTTGACTGTATGCTGAGCAGCTCAACAACGATCCGGGAGCAGTGCAACGAGCCCTGTGTGATGACTGGTTGCCTGCAGCGGAACGACTGCGCTGAACTCTTGGCTGCGAGGTTTGGTGAGTGCGGGACTTTCTTCTTCTGAGCTTTGCCAGGCTTTTGTTAGTGTCAGAAACAGAGCTGGTAATTGTGGTTGTCGTTGCTGCCGGGTTAGATTGCGGCAGGACAATAATAGGCAGTAGAGAAAGCAGCATTCAGAGCAGCCATGGATTTGAAGTCGTTGCGCAAACCGAAATTGTTGGAGCTTGCAAGAGAGTTGGGTCTGGATGTCTCGGACAAACTCAGAAAACCAGAACTGCTAAAGGCTATTCTTGAGTTAGAGGCTGAGGATGACGAGCTGTCGGAATGCCTTGAGACTATTGAGGAGAGGTCAAAAAGACAGGAGCGCGAACTTAAAGAGCAAAAAGAGAAACATGAGCGCGAACTTAAAGAGCAAAAAGAGAAACAGGAGCGCGAACTTAAAGAGCAGAAAGAAAAAGAAGAGCGCGAACACGCTTTGGAAATGAAGCGTCTCGAGGTAGAGATGGAACGCGCTCGTAATGGAAGTCAGGCACACGGTGCAGGAGAACGCGTATTGTTCAAAATGACTGACCTGATGCGGCCGTTTAAGCTTGGAGAGGACATTGGTTTGTTCCTGGTTAACTTTGAGCGAACGTGCGAGAAGCAGGGGTTCTCTCGGGAAACGTGGCCACAGCGCTTGCTCACTTTGTTACCCGGCGAGGCGGCCGACGTAGTCGCTCGCTTGGATAGAGAGGAGGCAGAGGATTTCGACACAGTGAAATCGAGTCTTCTAAAAAAGTACCGGCTGTCAGCGGAGGCGTTCCGTCGGAAGTTTCGAGAAAATGAGAAAGGCAAAAGTGAGTCATATACAGAGTTTGCGTACAGGCTTATGTCAAACATGCAGGAGTGGCTCAAAGAAGAGAAAGCGTTTGGTGACCACGATAAAGTTCTGCAGTGTTTCGGGCTAGAACAGTTTTATAGTCGGTTACCGGAGAACGTGCGGTACTGGGTCTTGGATAGGCCAGACGTTTGTACGGTGGCTAAAGCCGCTGAGCTAGCCGAGGAGTTTGTGACGCGTCGGGCTCGCGGAGCTAAGGACGGTCAAAAGGGTGAATTTGGCTCGAAGTTTGAGAGGCCGAAGTTCACACCCATGAGAGAAAAGGGGAACACGCGTAGTGAGGATGCGAGTGAAAGCAGTCCGACCAAACGTAAAGAGACGGCGGCAGCCGAAGCCGAACGCAGAAAGCGGTTCGAGATGAGGCAAGCGCGCGTTTGTTATACGTGCCAGAAGCCGGGTCACTTTTCGGCGCAGTGTCCGGAAACAACACCAAAAGTTGTGTTTTGTTCATTATGCAGCACTGACGAGAACATGAAGCTTCTCGAGCCTTACATGCGAGACCTCCTCGTGAACGGGAAAGAGTGCCGAGTGCTTCGCGATTCCGCAGCTACAATGGATGTAGTTCACCCGTCTTACGTAGAACCCCATATGTTCACGGGCGAGTGCGCATGGATCAAGCAAGCCGTGGGAGCTCATAGCGTGTGTCTGCCGGTAGCAAAAGTGCTTATTGAAGGACCTTTCGGAGCGCTTGAGACGGAGGCGGCAGTGTCATCTATGCTGCCCCCCCAGTACCCGTACCTATTTTCGAACAGGTCCGATCACCTCCTGCGCGAGAAGGGGCTTTTGTTTGGTGAGGCTAGCGTTCAGGCCTTAACCAGGTCGAAGGTTCGGGAGCTCGCTGCAAAGGCGGTAGTTGCGGGGCCGACGTTATCGAACAATGAAAAAGGTTCAGAGGTGCAGCAAGCTGACGAACTGAATAAAATTGAGCCTGTAGCGTTGAAGGCGCCAGATACTGGAGAGGAAATGCCCGATAAGGGAAAGTTAGAAGAGCTATCTGCAGATTTGCTCATCGCGCCTACGTCAGACGGACTTGATAGGTTGCTAAAAGTCAGCCGGTCGGCTTTGATAGCCGAGCAAAAGAAGGATGGTAGCCTAGAAAACATACGCTGCAATGTCAAGGAAGGTATCGCCAGGAAAAATGCGCGTTTTGTGGAAAGAGGTGGAGTCCTGTACCGGAAGTATCTAGACCGCAGAGGAGTGGAGTTCGATCAGCTGATCGTGCCTCAATGCTATCGTCAGGATCTGTTGCGCTTGTCGCACGGGGGTTCGTGGTCCGGACACCTTGGAGTTAAGAAAACTAAGGACCGTCTCTTGCAAGAGTACTATTGGCCAGGGTGTTTTCGGGACGCAGACCATTTCGTAAGGTCATGTGACACCTGTCAGCGGGTGGGCAAACCAGGGGACAAATCGAGGGCGCCGTTGAGATTGGTACCTATCATTACGGAGCCTTTTAGACGGCTCGTTATTGATACAGTGGGACCTCTGCCGGTAACAGCCACGGGGTACAGACCCATTTTGACTGTGATCTGCCCAGCGACAAAGTTCCCTGAAGCAGTGCCGCTTAAAGAACTCAGCTCAGTTGAGATAGGCAATGCACTACTGTCCATATTTGCGCGAGTTGGTTTTCCTGCGGAAATCCAATCAGATCAGGGCACAGTGTTTACTAGCGCTTTGACGACAACTTTTCTCGAAAGGTGTGGGGTAAAGCTGCTACACAGCTCAGTGTACCACCCACAGTCGAATTCCGTTGAGAAGCTCCACTCCGTCATGAAGCGCGTGTTGAGAGCATTGTGTTTTGAACATCGAACTGACTGGGAGCTGTGTCTGCCTGGGGTGATGTTTGCATTAAGGACCGCGCCGCATGCGGCTACGGGGTTTTCGCCAGCTGAGCTGGTGTGCGGTCGCTCGCTTCGGTCTCCGCTTCGCATGCTTCGAGAATCGTGGGAAGGCAGGGGCGACGACCCAGTCGTGGTGGAGTACGTGCTTAAGCTCCTCGAACGCTTAAGAAGGGCACAGGAGTTGTCAGGTGAAGCAATGGCAAAGGCCCAGCAGAGGGCCAAGGTTTATTATGATCGGACCACCAGGGCCCGTCGTTTTGAGGTGGGCGATGAGGTCATGATATTGCGCACATCGCTAAACAACAAACTAGACGTGCAGTGGGAGGGCCCAGCACGAATTGTTCAGAAACTGTCGGACGTTAACTACGTGGTGAGTCTGCCAGGAAAGCGGAAAGCACAGCAAGTTTACCACTGTAATCTGCTCAAACCCTATAAACAACGGGAAGCAGTGGTGTGCATGATGGTAAACGTTCCTGAAGAGCTTCCGGTCGAGCTTCCGGGACTAGGCTCAGTGACGAACAGGGAAGACACCGGTCAAGTCATTAGTGACTTAGTCAGTGGAGCATCGCTGTCGCGTGAGCAGAAAACCGAACTACACCAGCTCTTACAAGAGTTTCAAGGTCTGTTCTCTGAGAGGCCTGGTAGGACTTCTGTACTTACTCATGACATAGAACTTACCTCCCCAGAGCCAGTACGATCCAAGGCGTATCGGGTGTCACCCCGCCAGAGCGATATTATGGAGGCTGAGGTAAAGAAAATGCTACAGCTCGGTGTTATTGAGGCAGGTGAGCGTGATTATACCGCCCCTTTGATTTTAGTTGAGGTACCGGGCAAGGAACCTCGTCCTTGCGTCGACTACCGCAGGCTTAATTCCATCACTAAGGATCAAATTTATCCGATCCCTAACATCGAGGAGCGCCTTGAGAAAGTTAGTAGCGCTCAGTTTATTTCCACCCTAGATCTTGTCAGGGGTTATTGGCAGGTTCCACTTACAGAAGAGGCTAGTAGGTATGCGGCGTTCATTTCACCAATGGGAACATTCCGTCCTAAAATGTTGAGTTTTGGTTTGAAGAACGCGCCATACTGTTTTTCAAGCCTCATGGATAAAGTGTTGCGGGGACAGCAAGAATTCGCTTTACCGTATCTAGACGACGTAGCGATATTCTCTGCATCCTGGTCTGAGCATATGGCACACTTGCGGGCAGTGCTAACCCGCCTGCGCGAAGCGGGCTTGACGGTCAAGGCTCCTAAGTGCCAGTTAGCACAGGCCGAGGTTGTCTACCTCGGTCACGTGATTGGTCAGGGTCGTCGCCGCCCCTCTGAAATAAAGGTGGCCGCTGTGCGAGACTTCCCGCAACCGCGCACGAAGACCGATTTTCGGTCGTTCTTAGGTGTCGCCGGCTACTATCAGAGGTACATCCCCAGGTACTCTGATATCGCGGCTCCCCTGACGGATGCTCTAAGAAAGACAGAGCCTCAAACAGTCGTCTGGGACGAGACAAAGGAAAGAGCTTTTAGCACCCTAAAGAGTGCCCTAACAAGCCAGCCTGTGCTACGATCGCCAGACTATACAAAAGGGTTCGTTGTTCAGTGCGATGCTAGTGAGCAAGGCATGGGCGTTGTACTGTGCCAACGGGAAAATGGAGAAGTAGAACACCCCGTCCTGTATGCTAGTCGTAAGCTGACCAGTCGTGAGCAGGCGTATAGCGCCACCGAGAAAGAGTGTGCCTGTCTCGTGTGGGCCGTTCAGAAATTGTCATGCTATCTAGCCGGCTCGAGGTTTATCATTGAGACGGATCACTGCCCTCTCCAATGGCTGCAGACCATCTCTCCCAAAAATGGCCGCCTCCTGCGCTGGAGCCTCGCTTTGCAACAATATTCCTTTGAGGTGCGTTACAAAAAGGGGCGTCTCAACGGTAACGCCGATGGCTTAAGTCGAAGCCCCTAACGTAGGAATCAGCCTCAAAATTGTTTGTTACTGATGTTTTTCTTCCTGAGGCAGGATTTTTTAACATATTGCTTTTGTTTAGTGTTTCAAAGTGATGATATGCTTTCTAGTGCAATTTTCCAATTTGTGGACGCGTTCTGAGTGATGCTAGACTACTGTAAGGAACTAGGCAGTGGTATAAAAGGGGAAAGAGCCTGGCAGGGCTTAGTGAGGGTTGTGCCGTGCTTGCTGACTGAGCGGTTGAGTTTCAGCGTAGTTCTAACGCTTGCCGGGAACGAGAACAAAAATGTGAACTCTCCCGAAGTCACTTTGCAGTGTCCTGTGCGAACCTGAACGAGAGAACGAGGCCTTCTCTGTGCGCTGCGCTCAAGAAACGTCGAGGGACGCCCGACTTCGGTTATGAGCATCATCGAGCGACATCCCTCCGGACAGCGGATGCAGTCCCCTGTCCATCGGGATCTCCTTCCCCCGGCGGGGCGGTCTGTTACGTTTCGCCTACGACGCGCGGTTTAGCCGGCGCGACTGCAACAAAGCGGCAGACATTTTGGCCCGTTCGGCGTCGCCGCTACGCTCCCCGCCAAGCGCGTCCAGGCATGTTCCGATGCCACGTGTCTTCATGTGCGTATGTGAGTGTATGTGCCATTGTGCCCGACCGGCGGCGATACGACAGCAGGGGTCACCTTCTCCTCCCAGCCATTGTGCCCGACCGGAGGCGATACGACAGTAGGAGTTACCTTCTCCTCCCAGCCATTGTGCCCGACCGGAGGCGATACGACAGTAGGGGTCACCTTCTCCTCCCAGCCATTGTGCCCGACCGGAGGCGATACGACAGTAGGAGTTACCTTCTCCTCCCAGCCATTGTGCCCGACCGGAGGCGATACGACAGTAGGAGTCACCTTCTCCTTCCAGCCATTATGCCCGACCGGCGGCGCCACGACAGTATGCGTCACCTTATCTCATTGTACAATCACGTGCTCGTCTATTGAGGGGTTCCTTCTTGCCCTCAACTGCGAGAGTATAAAAACAGCTGCCCCCGGACGCAAAAGGAGGGCTCCGATTTCTTCCGTTGAGTAAAGTGCACTCCCGTCTCTCTACTTCGGTCAACCTGACCGCCAACTCTTTGCGATGTTAAAATAAACAAGTTGTTTTGCTGTTACCAGTCGACTCATGCTTTGCCGGGACCTTCGGATGCTTCCAGTTGTACCCCAGGCCGCCAGGCCAACGCTACCCTTGGGGCTTGCGACCCAGGTGCAACAACGGGCGTCAGCGCCGAGTTCCCAACAGGTCGTACCATCGGTGCGACCACAACAACCGTTGCCATCGGTGGGATTCAAACAATTGCCTGCATTGTGGCGACGTAGCGCACAGTAAATAATTATCGGCACGTCACTGTAGCTGCTTGCAAGGCGTCGATGCGCCGAGGGTGACGACGATGCTGAGGAGTGCGTATCGCAGCAGTCGTTTGAGATGGCTGCGCTGTCATCGGTGATGTATCGCAGCCACAACGTCGTAAACACGATCAGCGGCCGAGAATCGCTCGCTGTTCTAGACCCAGTGCAATGGCATTTCTTGATCACAAGCACTGAGCACTCAACAGTTCCAACACCTTCCTCAGTTCGAAGTCTCATTTCATAACCGCACACAAGAGCCCTCACCTGCCAAAATGCGATTTCTGCGGTGTCGTTGCGATATCCTTCTGCGGTCGCTGCTGGCTCCAGCATAAGTTACCCGCAAGCACCTTGGTGCGCACTAAACACTCAAATGCTGCGTACATGCGCTCAGAGGCACTTTCTGCGGGCAAGCGATGACAAGCGATGAAATGTGTCGATGGGAAGCACGCACTTCTTCGCAATGCATCGCCGAGGCTTCGCGCTCTAAGATAAACTGCTACATTTTCACTAAACTGCGTCACTACGGGCACTACGGACCGCCATTTTCCAGCGACAGCCGTTGCTTCCGTATTTATGACTAGTGCGTCGTTTTTAGTTGATAAAGCGGGATAAAACAGCCGTACCGCGGCGCTGCGTTTCTATTCCCCTAATAGAGAAAGAGTGGTGATCACTGATATTATTGAGAATAGCACTGTAGCGCCCCTAGGCGACTACTCACCGTATGAACTGCCTCGTGCGTGCGACCCGCTCCAATGTATCCACTTCTAAGTTTTCGCCTCACTGTCGCCACTCGCGGCAAGAAGTGCAAAATTTAATAATTTGCTCGATCTCCGTTCGTCATCAGAAATTTCTAGCATTCAAAACGAAAAAGAGACACTTAAAAAAATAAAAATGTTCGTTATTTTATTTGTTCTATTTTAACGTATTCGTTTGAGCAAAAGCGTAGGTGCAAGAATGCGCCGCAGGTACCCTGTTCGCATTCGATCGAGGATAGAAAGATAGTTGCCGAAAGAGGAGGCACGCCCTTGACGCGCCCGGGAAAGGCGTGGCAAGCGGCTCACGGCAACTGTGCAGGCAGACAGCGGGACAGCCACGGTATTGCTAAGTTGCGATAATTCGTTGATAACAATACGCGGCGCTGGCGCGTTTCTTTGTGCAGCCGTCTGCGCTTGAAACGTGGAAGCAGCGTGCCGCGCAGGGTGCGCTCATGTTGACATACGCGGCTTTTTGTCTACATATTTTTTTGCCTGCAGCCTTTGCGCGTTTCACGCTATCTACGTTCACTGACTGCCGTCGAGCAAACTCGGGTAAAACTCGGGTGAACGAGAAACTCGGCGCATCCTGCATAGCACCCCAGGACAGAAAACTACACGGATTCAGCATGCTAATCAGGCCTGTGATAGCATACGCGTCCGTGATCTGGAACCCTCACTATACTTATCTTATTAACATGTTGGAATCTATACAAAACAAGGCTGCTCGACTCATCCTTTCCCGTTACTCTCGGTATCAACGTGTTACAGCACTGAAAATATTGCTCCATCTCCCGCGGCTGGTCATGCGTAGAAAATTCAGCCGTTTATCTTTTTTCCATACTCTCTACCACAGCAACACACCATTTGCAAGTTCATATCTTCTCCCGGCACCGCACACATCGGCTCGTGTAGATCGTATGTAGAAGACTAAACCCATTTTCGCTTGGACAGAACGAATACAAACACTCACCTTTGGTCCTGGCTATTGAAGAGTGAAATTCGCTTCCTTCTAGCATTGCGGCTATCGCTGGAACATCATCATTTCAAAGAGCTCTTTGGTTGTACTTAGCAAATCCCAATGTAAAATGATGTGTGGTTTTTTTTCGTTTGCCTTAGTGTGTGCAGGTCGGCCGTAACGTTCTGTGAAATTTTAGATGCCATGTTTTGTAACTTCTGAAGGAGCGAAATTTGTTTTATCTTGTGGGATTTGCTACATGTGCATTCTTTCAGTACTTGTTCCTAGCCATTTTTTCTTCCTTATTAACTTGTACCTGGCTTCTTAACTTGTTTATTTCTGCCTTCAGCGGTTTATATTCTGTGTGGTACATTGTTAATTTTTCTTTGATGAATCCCCCCCTATGTAATGCCCGCATTGGGCCTTTAGGGTATTGAAATAAATAAATAAATAAATAAATAAATAAATAAATAAATAAATAAATAAATAAATAAATAAATAAATAAATGTTTTGAGCCCTCAATGACGTATGATAAGCAGAAGCCCAGTGGTATCGATTGCAGTCCGTACCGTTTATCGATTCAAATTGTACGGTGGTTATTTTTGTGAACGGGGTGGTCGTTTCCGTTGTACATCATCACGCAGGCTCCTTTTATTTAGACCAGAATATTAGCTCAGCCAGTTTATGCGTCCAACATTCGATAGTCGCTACCAGGCGAATGTGTTTAAAGATGGTGAATTTTAACAGCTGCGGCGTTTCACTGGCATAATGGCTACATACACGGCTTCCGTCGTCAGTGATCTGCCGCGTCTGGCCGCTAATGACGTGTTGCTTGAAAAAAATGTGATAGCTAGCGAGAAAACTCGTCGCTCGAACAGAGCACAGTCTGTTTGTAAACTACCCAAGAAAGCGGATTAGCCTTGCAGCCTCTGGGTGTGTGCACCACTGAGTACAAAAAACAGTGCTTGGCATTTTCAACTATGAATTTCTTCAATTGCGAGGCGGATAAAACAGGTTCCTATAGTCATTTTTCTTGTCAAAGTTAAAAATTATATTAAAGATATTGCCCTTCAAAGGCAATTCAAACAAGGCCCTTCTTATTTTGTCACGTTGCTAAAATTTCTGACACGGAGTACATTATAAAAAATAAATAGTTTTGAATGTGCCTGCATGAATGATACACTGTGATAAATTAACTGCACATTAGTGCAAATGTACTTCCGGTAATACAGTTGGAATAATAGCATTTTATAATAATATTACTGTGTTTATAAGCGAGTATCTGGCAAAAAATTTAATCGAGGCTTCACTAAGCACATCCCACACAAGGGCACCACTGAAAGAAATGTACATTCAGAACATTGTAGTGTGTGTGCGTGTGCGTGCGCGTGTGCGTGCGCGTGTGCGTGTGCGTGCGCGAGCGCGTGCGTGCGTGCGCGCGTGCGTGCGCGTGTGTGCGTGCGCGAGCGCGTGTGTGTGTGTGTGTGTGTGTGTGTGTGTGTGTGTGTGTGTGTGTGTGTGTGTGTGTGTGTGTGTGTGTGTGTGCGCGTGTGTGTGTGTGTGTGTGTGTGTGTGTGTGTGTGTGTGTGTGTGTGTGTGTGTGCACGCACGCACGCACACACGCGTGCGTGCGTGCGCTTTTCTGTCATGGAGCGTTTCGACGCTGTGTCTTTCTTCGTTGTTAATACCATGTGACAGTATAACTCACAACGAAAAGCCATTTCTTTCTCAAGAATGAGCGACGCAACCAGCGGAAGTGCTTCGTCAGCCGCAGAGGCTCTGCGTCACCGCCAAGAAAATTCTATCGTTTTGAATCAAATTATTTGCCACAATATATCGCCAATTCAAAACACCTAAACAGCTGCGCTCCAAATTCGCACTGGGGAGTATCGCATACTTCGGTGACTTTTTTTTCGCGAATACTCTAATCGTATCTTGCTTATCAAGACTGCTGACCGGTTGATGCTTCCATGCACTCTAAATCCAAGTGTTTCTGGAAGACGTACGTTACCTACGGGCTTCACTGGGTCAATTCCTTCGCATTTCATTAGAATGGGCTGAGTGGTCTCCGGAAACATCGCTGCAGCACACACATGCCTAATCTAGTTGCGAACATTTGCTCCGGTGTGTCTTTGTCGTTAGGCAACCAGCTCGACCCTCAAATAGCAAGGCACTGCCTGTTGTGTTATCATATAGATTTTCCCTTCTAAATTCTTTCTTCTCATTCTTGTAAATGTCCGTGATTTCTTTGTTTTCATTCTTTGCATCCAATCCACTGACTATATTTCTGTCACATTCTTTCTGATGACTCCTCGTTGCTTATCTAGACTATAAATTATCCTGCGCTTGGTTGCCGACTTTCTTGACCTCTTCCTTCATTCCGTGTCCACGCTTTTAAGGTACAGATACTTTGTGCACTTTAGTCGCCCATTTGTGTTTATCCGTGTTCCTGAGTCCTGAAGCGGATCGCAAACTAATTTTACTAAGCGCTTCTCTGACTTCAAAAGAGGCCCAACCCATGGCCCTTGCACTGTCTCGTTTGATCTTTTGCCGTGGGCTCCCAAAGCCAACCGGCCTAACCATCTTTCGCTAATTTCCAGCCCCCACATGATGCCCGATTTTATGTACAGAATGGCATTTGCGAATGCTAACACTGGCTCCATTACTCCTTTCCAGATTCCACGCACCACCTCATATTTGTTGTGGCCCCAAAGGGCTCTATGTTTCATTATTGCTGCATTCTGCTTCCGCTTTATTTTCAGATTGTCTTGGCGGATGCTTAAGTATGTCAATATTTCGTTTATGTATACGCCGAAGTATTTATATTACTTGACTATGGGTATCACTAGCTGCTGAACCGACACCGCGTAATTACTCGTCTCTCTATTAAACATCCTAATTCCCGATTTCTCTGGGCTAAGCTTAAGGCCCAGATTTGTCGCAGCGTTGCCACACGTATTCGCAAGTGTCTGTAAATCTCTTCTATTGTTGCTAGTAGCACTATGTCGTCAGCATACATCAGACCGGAGACTATCTGTAGCACCATCTGCCCATTACGCAGGTATGATATATCAAACCTTGATTTACTGCTTTCCAGTCGTTTTTCTATGTCCATAAAGCGTGAACAGCAATGGAGATAGAGGACATCCTTGCTTTAGTCCTTGGTGGACCGAAGCAAGGTCGAGTGAAGTACGCACGTTTGAAAACACCATAGGTGGCGACACCTGCTGCTAAGAATGGTAACTAAAATCTTGCTAAGATAGTTTTTTACAGAAAACATCATTTTCCTTCTTACTTCCCACACAGCGATATCACCGATTTGTTCCAAGAAGTTTGTCGCCCAAGTTTCGCAATATTCTGCATTAGGAGGCGACCTTATCAAGTGAAATTTTCGGACTAGTATTTTCAGTACACTGTTGGCTTTGTGCAGAGCGTTGGTAATCTTGGGAGCGTTTAAGGACGCGTTATTAACATCGTTATTATTTTTTTAATAAATGTTCATGCAAGCCGCCCCAGGTTGCATTGAACTCTATTATCTCTGCTTGTTCTTCGGCCCGTGGTGTGGGGCCCACAGTCAAGCATTTATATTGACGCATCTCGCGTCTTTTCACCAACAACTGGTGTTGGTGTACCCACACCGCGAGAAAAACAGTCAAGATAATGCTTCAGAACCGCTATAAGCGATCGAAGAAACGTGGGAGGCAATGTTAAAGGCACAGAGCCAGGAAGATAAGCGAAGTCTGGTGGACCGGGCCCGGGCTGCGGCAGTAGCCGACGGCTTTCTGGACTAAGAGAGCCGCCCACCTAGGGCGAAGAAAGAACACTTTCTCGCTGTTTGTCACAATAAAAGTTCATTGCTCCTCCTCCCACTCCTCCTCGAATCATTTCAATTATCTATATACAGTTGCCGCGCCAACTAAACCCGGCATAGCACCTGCGTGAATTGCCAAGTTCCTGTGCGTGCAAAGGCATCTGTGTGCAATGAGCCACTTCAGGCCTTGCGTCTGCGCGCGCTTGTTGATAAATTTCCGATCTTTTCAACGAATGCGCTCCAGGCTTCGCTGTAATACCCAGTGGACTCCAGTAGAGGCGCTTAAAAATTCGCTACCATGTAACAGAGGCTGCACGAAGACGTTGCACGCATTTTTTCCAATTACTCGCAAAAAAAATCAGAAAGTGCGTTCCCTACATCCTAACTCAAGGATGCTTTTCCTCTTTTGCCGTTGCGCACCGTTCAGAGAAAGCCTGTTCGACAACCATTATTAAAAAGGCCTCATGTGCCTTTAACTTTATACCAAGCTTACACAAGCAACCAGAAAAAAAAGCATCTTAGGTAGACATACTAGCAATCGTTTTATCAATTGACGCAACTGGCCAATAATAAAGTTCTTACGAGCAAAGTTCCTTGCAAGTTGGGCTCATGAAGCGTGGTGTTTCAGTGGCCATCCAAACGAATAGGTTCTTTATAAAACCGTCGTGTACGTTGAGACAGAGGCTGCCAACGAGGTAATTTAATGCATACGCTGGCACAGCCCGCGTGACTAAGGATTAGGAAGAAGAAGCGTACCATTCCAAACAATGGTTTCAAGCCCTGGCCAAAGCAGACAAAAAAATGAGCGTCGAGAGACTGAAATTGCGCGATATTTTCCATATTCGTTGCCGTCTACCAAATAAAGCGTAGCTTAACCTGGCTCTTCACAGTTACCCACCGTGGTTGCTCAACGGTTATGGTGTTGGGCTGCTGAGCACGAGGTCGCGGGATCGAATCCCGGCCACGGCGGCCGCATTTCGATAGGGGCGAAAACACCCGTGTACTTAGGTTTAGGTGCACGTTAAAGAACCGCAGGTGGTCGAAATTTCCGGAGTCATCCACTACGGCGTGCCTCATAATCAGAAAGTGGTTTTGGCACGTAAAACCCTATGATTTAACTTTTTTCACAGTTCAATTCACGTATGAAAACGTTACAGAGCTCTGGCTTCGGTTATCTGAAAGTATTTTTTAGCTGACGCTTGCAGAAATCTGTCTGTCCGAGCTTACCAAGTCGCGAAAGAGGAAACGTAAATGTCTGAAAGTATATTTTCGATGATCCACTGTAAGCGGCATGCCCAAGTCGCTTCTGCTTAACGTCTATAAGGAACAACCGTAAGCTTGGTATTCTAAAGAAGCAAACGTTGAGAAGCGCTACGGCAAAGCATGGAATACTAGTGTGAGAATTACGCATTTCCAAAAGTTATCAGGTTTGAAATAGGGTGCTCGAAAATTTCATCTATTTGGTCTCAAGTTCGACGCTCGCGATCTCGTCTATCCACGCCTCGCACATGCCCTCTTACACTTTTTCTCCCGAGCATTGCAGTGCTTCTTTTTTAATCTTCAGTATAGTTGGACGAATTTGAAACACGCATTTTCATTTTTCTTTTTGCTTTGTTCCGTACGTCAGCACTTCGACACTTCCCAGTCACCCACAAGATGAAGCCACGCACTCAAGCAGTGCGTGGGTTCGCAATGCGCAGGTAATAAAGGAATGCCCCAAATTCGGAATACCGTACATATAATACTGAATCACTTCCTTAAACTCTACTTTTGCTGCGAGGCAGAACGTGCTCGTATAGGGCTTCGTGCTTTCCTGTCGGATTTTTACTTTGTCCCAGCAGCTGCTTTGTCCCACACGTACTCCAAAGGATTGGGGGATGGTGAACGCCGAGCATTTCTTGAAATCTAATGTCATATAATACGCGCAAATGCGGCTTGGCTCCTCGCATCCCTGGGGTCTACAAGAAATTTGACTTAGTGGACGAGGTGGGCTCGCTTTGACTCATGCGCTTCCCGGCCTCCTGCCGTCCCTGCTTTTAAAACGTCCCGGAGCATTTCACGCCGAAACGAGCGCTTCGAGGAAGAGGTGAGGAGAACGTCGTGGAACTGGGCCTCGTGCGAGCGACTTGAGACTTAAGCTTGCACTTGTGCGTGTTTACAACTTTTTTTTCTTTTCGTTGCGCTTTCGACTGCCCTGGTGGTGAGGCTGCGACAAGCGTGTACCTCCGATGCCTCGAGAGCGTAGTCTTGCTCAGGGCATGAATGTCTTCTAAAAGTAACAGCAAAAGCTTTTTTTTTTCTTCCCCAGCAAAAGGCGGCACGCATCCTAGACTCAGACTCAGCGTCACAGTGGAGAAAAGTGCATTTTCAATTGGAAGTTAACATAGGCGATCTCTCAGCCACGACCAGCCCTACTAGTCCACCAAGCTCGTACATTTTGAACCAACGAAAATCCGGCCGTCATGCTCGGCGTGCCCTACCCCTTGAAGAAGGACCTAGGCTTGCAAAGCTGCCGAGCTCGTCTACGGCATAGCCATGCGCTTGCCTGGCGAATTTCTCGCCCCACCACGCCAACTCTCGACAGCTGTACGTCACCCAGCTTCGCTTCTTGTTCACCTACCTGCGTTTCACTCCTACCAAGCCTCCGTCGTCGTGTGACACTTGTGTCAGCAAAAAACCAACCTACAGCAAGACATGTCTTCGTCCGTCGTGAAGGCGTCCGACGTTAAGTGACGACCACATACGACGGCCTGTTCTAAGGGCTGTTCCAAGTCTAAATTTTTTGAATATGTAGACTGTTAAACGAACAATATAGTATTCTGTAAAGGGTGGGATATGAAAAGCCATACGTAGGTTACTCTCATATGTTGGGCTTTTGCTGAGAATGTTTAAACATTTTTTTTCATCGCACCCAGACGATCGGAGTCAGTTCTGTTCCATGTTTTTTTTTTTTTTGACAACGGAAGGAATGAGGTTCTTCACAGAAATAATCATACCATTTGAACCAGCTTTCTTAAACATACCATAATTTACGTAATCACTCCAGCTTAAATAGCAGCGACAATACACTTTCAAAAAGCGGCAGAAATTTGAGCGTAGAGTTTTCTACATATTATAATATAATATCTCGACATTAAGAATATTGAATGTATTTCGCACAAAAAATTGTGAGCTCAGCTTCTTACGTTGAATTTGATTGCATTTATAATAAGCAAACTAATAACTCCTTAAGCTAAGAATTAGCTCGCTGTTGAAGTAATGTCATATGTAAACCAGAAAAAGAGGCAGCGTAATCAGCATATAATATAATGTTTGGTGTTACAGGAATGTTTACTGTATCATCAATATATAGACAGAATAGCAGCTGTCCCAAAATCGATCATTGAAGTATGCCGTACTTTATTGTACCAACGTCAGAGCGGAAGTCGTGTACCTGTCTCTGCTAGGCTCTGCTCGTCAAATAACATTGCATGAGTGCTTAAGCTACATCGCGAATTCCTTAATTCTGAAATTCATTTTCACACCAGGCAGCGACAGTGAGGTTAGTGCAAGTGACGAGAACGTAAAAGCATCACTAACAAATGTCTTGCTTGAATGTTTCTTGTCAAACCAGCCCGTTAGAGCTGGTTGTGTAATTTTGTATTATCTTGATACTTAAGTAGAATATATTTTCTCTGCCATTTCAAATATAACCGGCACTTCGAGCGTGAGTAGAGAGCGTTTTAATCATCGTGTACCAGACTTGGAGCGTCTTGCAGCCTAATTTCTTCCGCCTAATGGTCTGCATCAGGTGCTCTGTAATGTTCGCCTGCGACGTTCTTTGAATACTTCCCGGCATAATATTACCAGTTACTGGCATAGCTTCGAGGCTAACGTAGTCATATATGAGCTGGAGGTATGACTGTATAATAAAATGTCGGTGCGCACAGACAAAGAACGTATTCTAATTTAACGGATACTCTACCAAGTTGCCCAACAGGGCACGTTGTTTCTGTGCCATGTCACCCCACACGAGCGTCTAACGTTCCAAATGGTTCTGCTTCCAACATTAAAAAAAACTTGTATAAAGTGTACTGAGCATCACAGCGGTGTGGTGACATTGATTCCCGGTAAAGGAAACTGTAAATACAAATTTAGGTGTACGTGCGGCCATGGTGAAATAACAACCACAGCTGCCCGTTTAGAGGCCCTCCCGCGGGTTAGTGGCGGACCAGGATTTGCGGTTTCTTCGTTGTTTTTCTAATGCACACCTTCCTGCTTTTCTATGAGATGCGTCTATGCACTCAGCTGCGGGAGGCCCTGAAGCCTGAATTACCAGCTTCCTTCTCCAATTCCTTCCTTGAGGGTGTTAGGTTTTGGGAGTGTCTTGAGTGACTGGTGTTCATGATGACTGGTGATGCAGCCGCCAAAAGTAAGAATGCTAAAGGGATGTCGTAGGAGCCACATATGCCCCTACAATTTACGACCCCAAGTTTTAAGATCTAAGACCTCGTGAGTGGAAGAAGACTGTCTGCCAGTCCTCAAAGCTGCCTTGTCTCTCTTGCTTGCTTCGATGCACAACCTCGACATCGTTACCTGTGCAGCCCTTCCTCTCCGAACGGCTTACCTCCACATACGATATTGTTCGAAGTGTTATATATTCTTTCTATAACTCTATTAATTTTTTAAGGAATCGATGTATTATGCACCGAAGCGCAAGCGTAACTGGAACACCAATGCATTTCGACGGACATTTTGAAAATTAATATCTCGAAACTAGTGCTGTGCAGAGAATTCGTTCCAAGTGGATACGACGTGCAAACTCACAGGCTATAATTCGTAGTTCGAAATATGCGGCGCAAAGTAATAAATTATGAAGTTAATTGGCGTAATTATCTAATTCTTCAATTGAATATTTCGATTTCTCGTAGAAGTAATGGCCACCTCATCCAGTAGTTTAGATCAAGGGTTAGAATTGTGCTATCTGCCATAGGTAATCCCTAAACCAATTGGTGCAGCTAAAAAAAATACCCTTTATTTCTACGTTTCACCGTATAGGCGACATTAGAAGGAGGCGCGTACAAAGCCGCCGGACTTCGGAGAAAAAGCAAAGACAAAAAAGAAGGTAAATATGCGTGCTATATAACGTTTCAATGACTTCAAGCATATGCTTTCTCGCGGCCTCTTATAAGCGCAGCTACCCCTTTTTAAATAAATGTAAAATCTTGCCATGGCTTTCTAAGACATTCTTAACACGTTTTCCTGCGGTGTGAACTTCAGTCCTGCATAATTCTTTTTATGCCGCTGATGTATTTCACTACTTCATGTGCGATTTTTGTTCTTGCGCAGTCTGGCAAAGCTGAGATCTCAGAGTGAAATGACTGTTTGTGCACGTCTCCGCAGACACTATAACTGTGGCTACATTAAGCAAGCCGTCGTTTTATCTTATCCTCAACAGTTTATCTTGAACTGTAATCGTACACGAAGCATGGTGCTTAAATATGGAAAAAATAATCGAGAGTTTCTTAATGAAATTGGGGAAACACGAAGAAAGAACGTTTCTCTTTCGTCCATGTTTCTTTCAACGTCACTCATTGCGTTAGCGCGGAAAATTCGAGTAACTGAGAACGCAGTTTTATGCTTCCAATTAGTCTTTCAGATGCAAGTGCTTGCGAATTCACCTTGCCCAGTCAGGCTTCTGCACTAAGTATTTTTCTGAAGTTACAAGTAAGCGGCGCTTCTTTTAAAACGACTTTGCAACACCTATACACGACAGCATGCTACATAATTAAGACCCATTTTCGATACTTTTGGCGTCGGCCAATAACCCGACATGCTGAAGCCTAAACAGTAACGCGTATGTTTTATAAGTTAGAGCATTGAACAAGTAGAACGCAACTCGGCTGGTCGATTCGACATCGAACGACGCAACTACAAGTGCACCTCTGCCATTGTCAGAGTGTAAAAACTGCATTTTGCATAACTTCGCAAAAATGTTTTAATTTACTATCTAAAATACATTGGTAAGAATTAATAGTATAAGATGGCTTGACATTAAAGTGCAACAAAAGCTCGCTAGGAATGGCAATGATGTTTCACGTTTGCGTGAAACCAGATTTTCTTTAATTCTTTCGTTATTTCTTATGCAGTGAACAAAATTTAAATGGAACTCACACGAGGAATAACATTTTAAAGTCTTCCAGCACGTCACTATTAGCTGTCTTTTTTTTTCATATAAAAATCTGAAGTAGTCAAAATGAATGAATCGCTTGATATGGAATGACCTGCGCAGAAACGTTTTCATGGCAGAAAACACAACTGGATCACGCAACAAGCAATTAAGCACAATAAACTGCTCCCATGGCATCACTTATTGCGATTGCCATGTTTCACAAATAGATAATGTTTTCTGAAATTTGCATGCACCATTCAAACAGCCAATGAGAATTGTGCAGAGTGATTCTTTTTCAGTTTTACAGATTCTCTTTTTGTAATTGCCTGTGCTTGGTAGCATAATTCTTTTTCTTGAGCTAGATTGTTCAGAGGTGGACATTACTAGCACAAGAAATGGATACACATTCAACTTATTCTCAGAAATTTACTCATTCACTTATAGCGTTACGGCACATATTAGAGTTTACAAATCGTAGCCTGTGAGTTTGAAAAACGTATGCACTTGAAATTAATTTTCAGGATGACACCAGTTTCGAGATTTTTTTCCATAAATGTAAGACAAAATACATGGGCATTCCAGTTACTTTTGTGCTTCAATACATAAAAATGCGTTTTATTAAAAAAAAGGTAAGTGGAACAATAGCGCATATTTACGGCCAGTTTTATGGCATGTATCTCGTAAATGGTGCCATTCTGAAAATTCATTCTAAGTGCATACACCTTGTAAAATTACCGGCTACAATTCGTAAAACATTAATTAGGAAGTGAGTTTTTGGTAAGTAATGTCTTGATTTCTCATTCAAGTAATGTCTGGCACTCTGTATCTAGAATTTTTTGTTAGCTGCATCAACCCGTTTTTAATAAATTCCATAAAGCTTAAAGATAACCACATATCAGCCTCTCAATGTCTGCTGTGTGCTCCAGCGAACCGTGCCATGGTTATAGTACCACTGGCTACCTAATCATGAAAGCAAGTACCTTTTCTAAAGGTTCTTATTCAATGTCATCTCAGTTTGCTTGTACATTTATTTAGGTATTCATTTATTATTAAGATTTATTTCTGTTGGTAAATGTATGTTTCTTGCGGGACACAGAGACTACATCTGTGAGTTTTCAGTTTTGTTATGGTCTCAAGCTGCAGGGAGTTTGTACGTTGCAATAGTTTTTAAGAAGTTTCTGATGTTCTCAAGCTACAAATGCTTGTACATTTAAACAAATGTTTGGTTACAAATAAACACTTCACCTAGAAAAATGGTATTGTCTGCATAAGTTTTGCACTCATGATTTCGTGAAGTAACTTTACCAATTAGAAAACTGGCATAACAGTACTGGTTGCAACTATACAATATAATTTAGTATTACCGGCAATCTAGGAGCATGCTTTTCAGCCCAGGGTGACCGAAGCCTGCAATACAGAAGCGCCTGTATTTAAATTTGCCCCTATACTCTCACAGCAAACATATCAAGGTGACATTAGAGATAATTATACGCAACACAACATAGCTCAGCAGTAGTTTAAGAAAAGTGCAGTTTAAAACTGCTAAATACAAAGTGGGGGCATAAAGGGCTCCAACAATATTTGAAGGAGCTTTCAGTATATACAAGCAACATGTTTCAACATATTTCAATGAGCTTTTGATTTTGAGGTTCAACACATCTTCCCCAATGCTTCAATGAGCTTTCGATATTAAAATACGTCATAGTTTCAAAAATATACCAATGATCTTTCAAATTGGAAGGCCCCAATAACGTTTCGACAAAATGTCGTGGGCCAGTTACAAACACTTGTCAATAACTTCCTCAATAATGTTTTGAAAATCTCCCAGTGTGCTTTCAATGCCATCTGTTGACGGCGACCAATGACATTTCAATACCCTTTCAACATGTCATTGTAAGGATACTGATTTAATATTGTGTTCAATGAAAATTGGTGCCGAAACCTAATTCAAGACACGCTCTATATCGCCCTTAGACCACTTCCTACTCAGTAGACTAAGATTGGTGATATCTTGCCCTACGGAATGCTGTACAGAGACAAGAACTGAGAACGAAGTGGAATATGAGCCACGTCCTTGTTTGCATGCATGTCAAAATACAAGGGCATGTTAGAAGGGGAACAAAAATTTTAGCGCAGCCAAAATAAGAAGGACGCACGCCACTGTTAGACGTAAGCGCAAACATTAAATTTCCCAGAATCATCCGTGGATAAACTGACGCTGCTTCGTCATGTGCGGTAATGTGGGGTGTGCAGGCTTCGTATGTTTCTCATATAACCAGAAAAGCTTCAACTGCTGTAGTCCTCGTCATCATAGCGTATTCTCGACAAGGACATTGTGTATGGTACTGTCATTACTAAATTTAGAGAAACAGATAACAATGACGCGTAAGTACTCGCGCAATGGTCTTAACTTAAAGAACTTATAATTGGCTCTCTGATTGCGAATGAAAGGACCGAATGTCCGCACTCACTGTTCGCCTTTGTCCCAACGTTAAATTTCGATATCGACATGAATGCAAAGCGCAAGACATGAGTACAAAAGAAAGAACGCAACTAAAGTGCTGTGTAGCGTTCCTTCGTCTGCCCTTGTCCTTTGCGCCGTGCAGACATGTCGATATTGAATCAGCAAGTCGCCCAAACTTACACTTCATGAACCTAAATTTCGGCTTTGTTTTTTCACTTTATGTATTACCAGTGCACAAATTGTACTACATCAGGGCAATTGCACTACTCTGTTACAGGTTAACAAGTTACAAGTTACAAGAACATACATTACCAGAAAACCAAGGCTTTTGAACTAGGCTTCATTCGAAAACAATTTGTTCCTTCGAATTTCAAGAAGAGCGCGTGAAAAGCGAATAAAGCAATGATGTCAGCGCAGAAAGCTTCAACTGGAGCGCTTCCATGGTGATATGACTAATTGAAATAAGGCTGCCACAAGAAATGAACCTATTGCTTTGTCGTGTACGTTTACGTCTGGGTAACAAACGAGCACTTCCACACTCTGTAGACTCGTTCAGACTTAAAAGAGTCGGGAGGCAGTTCGTTCGTCGTGAATAAACCAAGCCTAATTTAATGTTATTTATGATGTACTTCAACAACATCAACAATGAACGACTGAGAGTGACATGTTTGCATAGCATAGAGAAAACACGAGTTCACGCAGATGCTGCGATCAAGACAGCATCCGCTATTGTGTACACCTTGAGTTTGTCTGCACACCCTATACTTATGTGATGCAAAAATGTAATTTGTAGTGATTGGTCTCGGCATCCCCCAGAGTACAGTTTCAAACAAATGGCAGATCGAACAAAATAGAAAAATAAACGCAAGAACATAGATGGATGGATGGATGGATGGATGGATGGATGGATGGACGGACGGACGGACGGACGGACGGACGGTCGCGATGGATGGATTCAGATGGGCTGAAGTAGGCACACAATGCTAATTGAATTAAATATACTATAATATGTGCACTGAGGAAATTTAGAAGATAATGTTTTCTGCGGAGCAAACATGCATGTAATTCTCAACAAAATAATGAACCGACCGTTTCTTGCGTGTTTTTGGTAATGAGAAGTTAGTGTTGCGATACAGTAGAGAGCATTTAGAAACCATCATGGTAAGTTTTTGAAGGACAACACCCTAAACTGCCGTAGTTTCAATCGCCCAAAGAAAATAACATTGCGAGAGTCCAACGTGTAAACCTTCAATTTTGGCAAGTACTTTCGGTTACAAGGATTTCTGTTCTTTTCAGACATAGACTTACAGACTGTATTTTCCGAGTGAGCCGAGTCTGCGAGTGTCAATGTTCACGGAACAGCAAGCAAAATGGACTAAAAAAATCAGTCACATTACTAAACGGAGTGAACTACGAAGGGAACACTTCCTTCTTTCATTTTTGGTGCCCATTCAGCTAAGTGAACTCCGCTCAGCACGCCGTAAACAACACTCAAGTTTTGAGCACCATGTACACCACAGTTGAACGAAGCTCCACCGTTCAAGCACTGCGTAGGTGCATAGCGGGCACTTCGGCCTCCAGAGAAACGGCATGAAGAAACCCGCTGTTCATTGGCGCTGCGAAAGAATTCCAGCCGTGAGTAGGAAGATCCGACATTCTAATCACCTCGGCGACCCAGATTTCTTCCCCATCTGTATGCTTTCGACAATTCTATTCTTTCATTTATTTATTTCTCTCCTTTTTTACTCGTTCGTTCAGTGACAAGCGTTGCTACCTATAGAGGTTTGTGTTCATCTTGCCCGTTTACAGTGCAGAGTTCTCTACGTCGCTTTGTATTTTACTTCCGTTATTATGTTGTCGTTAGTGTGCCTTCGCACTGGCGACCGCCGTTGGCGGTTTGTCCGAGCAGCGCGGCTAAACAGATTCGTTCGCTCTAATTCGCTGACGCGACCGCCATTGTGCTCAGCCCGCGCTGTGCTCGGAAAGCGTTGACTAATGGCCCTGTTTCCAGCGGCGACCAGCCCCTTGCTTCTTGTGCGGTGCTGTCTAATGCTTTGTCTCATCGTGCAAGGAGGGCGTGAAGAAGGGGGAGAGCGCGAAAGAGAAAACAAGTAAAGCGACTGGGTCCGTCGGAGAGCGAAAAGAAAAACGAATGTCAGGACGCAGTGAGAGTAACAGAACAAAAAGCAGTCGTTCGTACAGCTAAAAGTTAGGATTAGGCGCGGCACGAAACCAAAAGACAGGGAAGGCTAGCATTCATGCAAATGAGGACTGAGAGCTCGCGCTTCAGCCGAACAGATTGCTCGGGTGACCGACGGTACTTCGCTCCCAGCGTGGGCACTAGATGGGCCCAAAGGAGAAACGGGAGGGCGTCGCTTTGTAGAGGCGTTCGCATGTTAAGTTGTTGTTTTTTCTACCGCGCAATCCAATACTACGTTATGGTATGCGCCATTATCTCTTTTTTTTCACAATGTACGGGCGGAGCGGGTTGCCGAGGCAGCCATGCGTGTCGTGCGAAGAATGTGGATGTCGTCATAAATAATTCCGTCTATGGGATGGAACAGCACGGGGAGCCTAGTCCGTGCTACGAGACAGATTTCCCGTGACCTGTATCTTGCGGCAGACCAACTTTGCTAGGCTATGTCTGCCGCGGCATCCAACATGGGCACTAGTGAGGCCAGTTCTCCCTCAGCGTCCCGCTGCTTGTACCCTTGGTGACAGTGAGGCCGAGTTCAAGTACCTAGAGACTAAATATATTTAAGTGTCGCTGTCAAATTCTACAATTTAATTCAAACTATAAGCTACCAACGCGGTTATACTATGGTGCCATTAATATCCAGCTTGAAGGTGTGTTGGTGGCTTGTAGAAAATATTGTAAGTATCCCTTTTCCATAACAGCTCGATAGCGGCCTAACAGTATGAATAGATGCAACGAAATGCAATGACATGAATGAACATAAACCCATCATGTTTTTAAGCGACCCAATGCTAAATAAGTGTCGTCTGATATTATGCCGTACTTAATCTTGCATTTATTAATAGGCACTTGATTGTTGCAGCTGCGCCGGGGTTTGCTCAGCGGAATGACATACCACGGAGCAACGTAATGCGCCACGGGTCCTGTCACATCAAACAATATCTCATTTCCGGTCACGTGCAGGAGGCTCCAAAATAAGATGGTTTCACATAACTTTCCACAAAAGTTTCTGTAAAGCTTTCTATAAAATTTACAGCTGTATGTGAAATGTCTGCAATGAACTGAAAATAAAACATTGCAGCCGCAATTTTTTATAATTATTTGCGTTCTGTCGCGTCATTACAACGCTCCCGATGTTTTTTTCGCAGTTGCCGCGGGACCCAATTCTTCGCCACGCGCATAGACTGTTCATGTTTTCAGTGAAGGTCCTTCACGAGCCAATCTATGTTACAGCATGTTACAGTGTTGTCGCTCAGTGCAAGACGCGCCTTTCTATCGGAATTATCTCTACTGTTATCGCTGGTTCTGTCCGTTGGCTGTCACCGAACCTTGTGCAGTCAGATTGTATGCGTGACACGCATTGTGTAATCCATTCTGCAAGCCAGATAGGGCATAAGCGATTACGTTGGAACATAGCACGAGTTATGTATAAAAGCCGACGTGACAGACCAGCAGATAAGATTGCGACGATCTGCGTAGGGTGCTCGCCGCTATCATTGTAATCACTGTTACCTGTTTTGCTGGGCGCAGGTTCGCCCAATAAACAGTTAGTTTCCCGGTCTGTGTTGTGCCACAGCGGTTGTTTACCGTGACGGCAACGTGACAACGTGCCATCGAAAATAAGTTATTGCATTGAGCGAAAACCTACGTGGTCTTTGCCCTAATATTGCTAAACCATTCATGCTTCTTCCATAAGTAGCCAATTGAGAAATCACCTGACTCGTTCACTTTATTCCGGTGTTTCTGCTGGTTGCGGCAGTTCTTAGGCATCTTGCACTTTATTTTAGCTTCGATTCAGAGCATTTCAAATAACTTCCTCATGGATTGCAGCCCTTGTCCTCGGCGCACTAATAAGGTAATCGTGAAATGTATTTCGTACGAGAGAGAGAGAGAGAATGAAGAGGAAAGGCAGGGGGGTTAACCATATATGAGTCTCTGGTTTGCTATCCAACACTGGGACTGGGGGATAGGGGTTAGAAAGATGACAGAGAGGAAAAAGCTAAAAAAAGGAAAAAAGAAGAAACACGCACACATGGAGACACGCACACAAAAGGCGTTCCAGTTAAAGTTATTTCATAGGAAAGGCAGCCATTGTCTACGAGACATCTCTTATTGTATTATGGCCGCAGGCTTTCGATAAGGTGCACAGGCAAATTCAATTCCAAACATTTCGTTCAGCTCATCGAGCTTGAAGACAGAAGGGAACGAGGCGAACGCAGGTTGAAAAATAACTTAGGGGAAACGGCTACATTACCCTTGCCCTTTCCTCAGGAGCATGTGTTCCCCTTGCTGAGGCGAGAACGCAACCTGAGGGGTGACGTCTAGCGACGTCCACTTTGGTACAATTCATAACCGCCATCTGCATTGTCCACCGTCCGTCACCTGTGAGAGCAACGAGGGAGAGTATAAGCCCCAGTCTCCACCTTGAGCCGTACTCCTGTCTCGGCCTCTGAACTTCCATAAGCGAAAACCATCGTGTGCTTCTAAGATGACAGAATAAACGTGGTTTCCCGAGCTGATGCTGCATAGTCGGGCGTGTGTAGCTGAGATACGACGCGGGGACTGTTTACACATGTTTTTTTTGTCATTCTCTGTCTCTAAGTCACAGGGCTATGCGCACTTGCACTGTCTCACTCCCTCGCTCACTAACATTAACATCAGTTCTCAAAAAAAGCTGAAGCAGTCGTAAGATTATTTGCGCAAGTAGCGCAGGTACTTCTGCAAGTCCGCATTCACACACGCAAGTACCGTACACGGGAGGAAGTTTCAGCATTTACTTGTCACGTTTACCTGTCCTTCCCACCTAGCTTGACGTAAAGCAATTAATGGTAGGCTTAACGGCTTGACTTATGTATTAAAATGGAGAAAGAAGAAATTGTTCTTTAGGTCAATTAGTGACTGAATGATAGTGTCATCCCAATTTGTTTATTCGTTCAATGGCTCTAAAAAAACAACAATACAATGTGATTTCGTTGACTATAACTATATAGCACCTCTTTTTTAAACAAAAGTTCTAGCAGATCTACGAATTAGCAAAATGAAGCCGCACAGTTGTCGACACAATTATTTCTGCCTGCCAAAAAGAATAGAATAACTGATATCTGAATTCTGTGAGCAGTAGCTCCTCCGTTGAACAAAACTGGTGCATTCAATATCACTGTATCTTCGTCAATAAAGTGCAAATATTTTGCTCACACTATATTTATCAAATTATAGCAATACAGTTAAGTATTTCACGCAGACAGTAAAGAATTGTAAAATATTCGCGCTTTCTAACGCTTGGACGAGTTACCTTCTATGACTACCATATGTGCTTCTTCAATGGAAACTTATACTGAATTCTGAACACAATCTGCTAGTTTTATATTTACTATTTTGTATTTGTGTCGATATTAGCAAATTACAAAGAAACGTTCTAATTAAAATGGCGACTGGAATGTAACCTCTCATAGGGCAAATAATTTCATTCAACATTCAAATTAATTAAAAAACATCGGGAAAGTATTTCTGCGTCCCAAATGTCTGTGCATAGAGTGAGTGAGAGTGGAAGTCCCCTCCTGAAAGAATAAAAAAATCTGCAGTTTCAGAATTTTTGCTGGCTCCGAACTGTCCAAAGTGAGAGGATCTCACATAAGACATTACCGTCTGCGCAAGAATAACTTCTTCGTTTCGATTAACGAAACATAGTCCATGTCCGCCAAAGTTTCACCTAAAGTAGTGCATAAAGCATTACCTGAAATGCATGCAGAGACGTACGTCATCACTTTAAGACTCCGCCCCCGCAGGGGCGTCTGCGTCAGCAGGCGTTTGGTGTGTTGCGACACCACGTACCCGAGCACACGAGGGTTGGACACTCCCGCGTGTAGCCGTGCGCGGCTTAGCTTTGTCCAGGGAAAGGGGGATCCTGGGGGTTTAGCCGATGCCTGGTGTTTGGATCTTTAAGGCCCTCCGGCGGAGACAACACACCTTTTGGCCTCTGCTTCACGCAGGCGGCACCCCCGGACTGACCCACCCGGGGGAAATGGGCAGTCGCCTCTTCCTGTCTCTTTCTCCTCGAATCTTCGTCTTTCTCTCTCACTTTCTACCTTCCCTGTCTTCTTCTCCCTTCTATTTACTTCCTTTCTC
Organism: Dermacentor variabilis; assembly: GCF_050947875.1. NCBI lineage: Eukaryota > Metazoa > Arthropoda > Arachnida > Ixodida > Ixodidae > Dermacentor > Dermacentor variabilis. Next base: position 154,388,367 of record NC_134569.1, on the reverse strand, counting down.
CACAGCGGCAAGGGTTAACCGGGTGTGGCTGTCCTATCTTGGGTACACCATATTTGGTTATAGTGACGGCATACGACTGGCGTCGTGCAGACTTGTACACAAGCTCTGCCGCGTCCCCGCGTTGGACTCCGCGGTGGGCGGTCGGCGCTGTTGCCGAACATACACATTTTTCTCATGGCAGCGCCAGCCTCTATTCTCTATGATCGGCGTCTGAATAGATGCCGCACCGATGCAACGTTCCAGTTCTCTTATCGGAGCAGCGCTCCATCATTTCCCATGTTCTATGTACTGCACAGCGAAAACAACGTACCAGTGAGAAAGCTCTCTCCATTCCTAGTGGCCAAGTGTCTAAAAGAAAAAAATTGGACCTGCATACAAAGCCTCAAAAATGTCTAGCGGGGACCTCCTCCTGGAACTAAATGACAAAGATCAAGCACTAAAGCTCAGAGAACTTACCAGCATTGGCAACGCAACAGTAACAATTTCACCGCACAGAACACTAAATACAAGTAGGGGCGTGATATCAGAGGAACATTTTATTGGCTTGAGCGACGAAGAACTGCTGGAAGGTTTCCAGGAACAAAATGTTACCAAAGTCCAAAGAATTGTCATCCACAGGAACTACCAAGAAATCCCCACAAAACATGTTATACTCACCTTCGGAACAAGTATAATACCTACCTCGCTGGATGCAGGTTACGTAAAAGTAAATGTTAGCCCATATATCCCGAGCCCCACACGATGTTTCAAATGCCAAAGGTTTGGACATGCTTCGCATGCATGTCGAGGACGAACCACTTGTGCTAAATGCAGCTCCAACGATCATCAAACTGACAATTGCACCTCTTCCCCACTTTGTGTTAACTGCAAGGGAGAACATCCAGCTTATTCGCGGTCCTGCCCTTGTTGGAAAAAAGAAAAAGAAGTAATATGCTCTAACTGTCAAAGAAAAAAATCTCGTTCTATGAAGCCAGAAAACGGCTATCATACCTTCCGCGAAGACGTTACGCCGATGTGACGCAGATGGGGGCAGCGTCACAGGGGTCTCAGGAGTCCTCCGAGACCACGCATAGTGGTCCCGCAGTGACCCCTCCCGCCCCCGTGGTGGAAGCAGCCGGCGCTGCTCCATCCTCTTCGAAAGCCCTGCAGACACCGGTACCGCGGGGCCCTAAGATCAAGAGAACTCCAAGGCCCGAGATACGTGTCTCGGCGCCAAACTCTCGATCCTCCGGAGCCTCAGAGAGAGCGATGGAGGTCGACGTAAAAACCACGGTGTCATCGACACCGAAGGACAAGCGCACTATCGAGCGCGGTAAGAGGGACAAAATCCCAATAACCACTAAAATAAGAAAGCGATAACCTAGAGGTTATCGCTCATTTGTATTAGCCTTTTTAAATCAATGTCACCTAACATCTCGCCTCTTATTATTTCCGTGGTGCGATTTCTTACCTTTCAATTTCAAAATGGCTTTTATTATCCATTGGAATTGTAGAGGTCTCATACACAATCTACGTGACATCAAAGGCATCATCAACAGCTTTTCAACAGTTGCTTTATGTCTCCAGGAAACAAATCCCGCTCCAAAAAATAGTCAAATTCTCAAAAGTTTCACCGTTGTCCGAAGGGACCGCGAATGTTCCAGCCATTTGTCAGGTGGAGTGGCTATAATCGTGCAGGGTGGCACTTTTATCTGAAATGCCCATTTGAATACATCTTTAGAGGCCGTAGCTGTCACCATTCTATCTTACAAAACCATCACCATTTGATCACTGTATATTCCACCCCACACACATTTTACCACTAAACACTTGGAAAATCTAACAGATCAGTTACCAGAACCATTTGTTTTAGTAGGGGATTTTAATGCTCATTGTACTCTTTGGGGTAGTGTCAAAACTGGCCAAAGAGGACAGCTGGTTGAAGATTTTATTTTATCCAATGATATCTGCCTTTTAAATTCAGGTGCCCCGACCTACTTTTCACCAACCTCCACACTTTAGCTGCTTAGATTTAGCTTTTTGCTCACCTTCACTTTTCACTGATCTTAAATGGGAAGCTCTCGACACGTCATATGGCAGCGATCACTCACCCGCACTCATCAAAATCCTATCATCACCAAAAACCATAGTAACAAGACCACGCCGATGGAAATTACAGCTCGCGGACTGACCGGTTTTTATGGAGAGCGCGATACTGGAAGATGTCTTTTCGCCAGAGCTAAGTATTGACGAACTTAATAAAAAAATCACTTAGGTTATAATCTCTGCGGCAGAAAAGGCGATACCCCTGTCATTGGGTATTGTGCACAGAAAGCTATACCCCTGGTAGACGAAGGATTGTTCCGACGCTAAAGAAGAACAAAATAAGGCCTGGGGAATCCTACGGAGGTACCGCACCAATAGCAACCTCGTAAACTTCAAACAAGCCAAAGCCAAAGCACGATTCATTCGAAGACAGGCTGAAAAATCATCGTGGCAAAAATATGTAATGTCAATTAATAGTACCGTAACATCGAAACGAATGTGGGGCCAGGAGAAGAAATTTAGAGGAGAGTACTCATCCTACACAATACCACTATTTACATGTCCAGGCACACAAACAACACTACAAGACCAGGTCAACTCATTAGGTGAACATTTCTACAACATTTCCAGCTCAGCACGCTATTCAAATTAATTCTTAAAATATGAAGAATCGGCGGAGAAACAGAGACTGCCCACCACTGGGGCTTCAGCTGAAATCTATAATAACAGCCTCACAATACATGAATTGAACCAAGTTCTTTCTGCCGGCAAAAAAACGGCAACAGGTCTAGACCGTGTCCACTACTCCATGCTGGCCCACCTATCTCACGCATCGGTAGGGGGAATTCTTAAATTTTTCAATAGGAAATGGGAGTTTGGGGTAATGCTCACAGATTGGGAAAATGCGATAGTAGTACCTTTTCTAAAATGTGGTAAACCCGCAACATCCCCTAACAGCTACAGACCCATTGCATTGCCGAGCTGTCTAGCCAAATCCTATGAGAGCATCATAAACATCAGACTCACATTCATCCTTGAAACAAGACGCCTAATAGACATGCACCAGTGCGGATACAAAAAGGGCTGCTCCACCATTGACCATCCCGTGCGACTTGAACAGGAAATACGTGACGCGTTTCTACACAAACAATACTGTCTGACGGTTTCTTTGATCTATAAAAGGCGTATGATAAGACGTGGATATATGGAATCTTAAGAGACCTGGCTGATCTGGGAATTCGCGGCAGAATGCTAAATTGTCTATGTGATTTTACGTCAAATAGAACATTTCAAGTAGGTCTCGGCACAATACTTTCACGCACATTTACACAAGAAAATGGCGTTCCACAAGGTTGCATTCTCAGCACGACACTTCTCATAGTCAAAATGAACTCTGTTAATAAGATCATCCCATCATCTGTTATGCACTCATTATATGTCGACGATTTGCAAGTGGCTTGCCGCGCTTCAAATCTACCTGCCTGCGAAAGACAACTGCAAATAACAATAAATAATCTCACACAATGGGCTGACACAAATGGTTTCCGTTTTTCAACACACAAAACTGTTACAGTCTTCTTTTCCCACAAGCGAGGATTACGCTGCACTCCAGTTCTCACATTGTATGGTACAACGCTTCCGGTCAAAGAAAACTACAAATTTTTCGGCGTAACTTTTGACACAAAACTGAATTTCCTTGCCCACATTAACGCAACTAAAATAAAAGCAAATAAAGCACTAAATATCCTCAAGGTTTTATCGCACAAGCACTGGGGATCTGACCGAACATGTCTATTGCGTATGCACCGGTCTCTTGAGCGTAGCGTCCTCGACTACGGTTGTGTAGTTTACGGTGCAGCTAGGCGGTCATACATAAAGCGACTTGATCCTGTTCACAATCTTGGCCTACGACTGGCGAGCGGTGCCTACAGGACATCACCTGTCCAAAGTTTATACGTTGACTGCAATGAGCCGTCCTTACAGCACCGCAGGGCACTACTTACACTTTCTTAGGTACTGAGAATTCGGTCATCACCCCAACATATATTCTACAACATCGTAACACCGTGCAAATCACGGATACACTATACAAACAAACCGAACATGATTCGGCCACATGATTCGGCCACAAGACACGAAGAATACTGTAAGACTTATGAAGTTCCTCATGAGATCTTGCAGGTTGCTGAAAGGCCACCAAGATTGCCCCCATGGTACAACTTCTCACAGCAATGTGACTGGACACTAACACATCTAAAGAAAAAAGACATTCCACAAGAACACATAATACAAGAGTTCCAAGGTATTCAAGAAAAATATAAAAACTACACGGAATTTTACACTGATGGCTCTAAAACACAAGAATACGTAGGTGTCGGGATCGTAAAGAAAAAGTGGCAAAATAGCATTCGAATAAATAATTTTTCTTCAGTGTTTACCGCCGAAGTTTTTGCAATATGGACGGCAGTAAAAAAAATTACCAGCGACAAGCAGATGAATGCTATCATATATACCGATTCGTTAAGCGCACTCAGAGCTCTAAACCCTAACTCCGCATCTGAACCCCTACTTGGTGATATCCTAAACATGTTGACCTATAATTAATACGGAAGAACGTTACGATTCTGCTGGGTCCCAAGCCATGTTGGGATACCAGGGAATGAAGCAGCAGATAGGTGCGCGTTCATGGCAGCTCACAGAGGTATAACGCAAACAAAACGTCCATACAAAGACAGTATCCGAGCGATTCATAAGGCCCTGGCATCAAAGTGGCAACTACAATCGGACTCTTGCATAAATAACAAGTTACACGATATAAAACCCCTGCTTAGCGAGTGGAAGTCGCGCAGTCACCAGCAACGCTTCTATGAGGTGATCCTATGTAGACTCTGAATCGGGCATACACACCTGACACACAATTTCCTACTTCAAAACGAAAACCCCCCAACATGCGAAAAGTGCCATGAACCACTCACAGTAATGCACATTATTATGACATGTCCACATATTGAAACATAGAGACGGAAGCTTTTACATAATCTCTATAACTTACACATACCTTTACACCCCGCGTCAATACTCGGAGATGAACCGCTAGTGCCCTTCACTGACTTGTTCAGTTTTCTAGAAGAAACCGGTTTTTTGTACAAACTCTAAAGTAACGCAGCTTTCGCTGCTTTAACATTTGATTTCGAAATGTCTTGTGGCTGGCGCAGCATGGCCTTAGTCGCTTTCTTGCCATTAAACCTGAATTAACCAACCAACCAACTTTAAGACTCCGCGGAGTACACAAAGCCCTGTACATAGTACAAATTGCGGCTTGTGCCACAAGTTCTTCTCGATAACGTGGTGGTTCAAGAAAAGGTCTCCCAATGCGACTTTGCAACAGAAGTACGAGTTCTACCCAGGTGGTGGGCAAACTTCACTTTCCGTTAGCAGGTGTGTTCACAATGACTGCCTGTTTACTGTTTGTCTTTTTCTTTCTTCTTATCTATTCTTCCCCCTCCGTAAGTGTAGAGTAACCAACCGGACACGTCCTCAGTTGGTTAAGCTCTTTACCTTTCCACCTTCGTTCCTCTCTCTCTCTCACACACACATACACACACAGACACACAGAGACCTTCAAGCAAAGCCGCGCTAACCAACGTGACCAGAGCGAGACTCAAAAGGTACCATGACGGCTACATTCATCCCTCTCATTTCGGTGTCTCGATTTGTACATTTTACGTAGGGCGGTTATATACGGGAAGCTGATCTGCACCACTGGCGTAGTAAAATGTTTTATTCCAGCAAATTTAATCCTTCGTCATATACGGAGGATGAGCATGAGTACGTGGGCTGAAGACAACGCCGTAAGGGAAAGGAACGAAGAGAGACATCTACAACACTTTCCGCTCTGAGGTCACTTCTGTCAGAATATAATGGTTTTAAAATGGTTCAAATGGTACAAGAGGCAGGATGTTTCTCGTTTCACGTCGGAGACATCTGCAGTGCTATCATGTTTATGCAGTCATGTTATGTTCTAAACAATAAGAAAAAAGAAAGAGAAAGAAATCTCGCACTACGATATTTAAGGGAATGTACCTAACGCTTACTCATGGCACTTCAGCATAGTTCGTGTCAGGTGACTGATGTGGAATTCTATTGGCAAATCCGAAATATTAGATTTAGCCGTCGGGCGTAGTGCACTAAATATTAGTGTAGCACGAGATCAAAAACGTGAAGCAGGAGAGCTTGTCCCAAACATTCTCAGAAGCTTCGCGCATGACGCAGATATCGTTCTGAGCATATTTTCACACATCCTCAAAATAGTCAAATTCAATGCCGGCATCTTCGTTCGTCCCTTCTAGTAAAATCACAGTTACGTATTGATCGCGTACATTTCAGAAATCATTATTATGATTATTTCTTATGAAAACACACGTATACGCGTACAATGGATAAAGAGTAAATACGAAGAAAGCAGCCTGGGCAACTGACACCGAGAGGTGCACGACGCCTGCCTACACTTTAGCAAGGAGGGAATAGAAAGAGAAATTCAATATGCTGGAGAAAGATATGTTTTCTAGCCCAACGCAGTTTATTATTAGCGGCCCTGTTCTATTAAGCAGCAAGAGCCCGATTGAAAACACGCGGTCCGTGTTGTGTGACGGGGCAGTTCCGCATCGCGAAGTTATGGATGGGTTGACAGTTTTAACGCGATAGTGTTAAGAAGCTCGTGTCGTAGAAAAGCCGGTGTCGTCGGCGTCGCTGTCGGCGTCGGCGTCCGCGGCGTTGGCCGTGAGCGATAAATCATGGCAGGCACTTCATAAATAAAAAGCAACTTCCAAGATGGGCTGGGTGGGAATCGAACCAGGGTCTCCGGAGTATGAGACGGAGACGTTACCACTGAGCCACGAGTTCTTTTTTTTCTTTTTTTTTTCTTTATTGCCTGTTTGCAGCACAAACCAAGAACACATTCAAATGCTAAAACATGTCAACCACACTTTGGCTAACATTATATATTAAAATCGCTTCAGCTTGATCAGTTCATCAAGAATAGCCACCCACTCGGGAGGCTCACTCTGGGCACGATATATTTCCCGAATATACGCGACACTTTCGATGAAGTTTATTCTCGCCGGACGGGTATCGACATCCGAGTGTCGCACTGCCATTCTCGTTTTCCACAGACTGTGGAGGCCAAGGAGCATAAACATATCGTACGGAACTCCTCCTTCGTTATCGGTTGGCAAATATCGAATACCAAGAGGTGTAATCGGTAGTTCTTTTTTAAGTGTACGTTGTAAGATATCCCAATGAAATGTTGGGTCCCAGCAATCGATGAAAACGTGTTCAATGGTCTCTGGCTTTTTACAAAGTAAGCAGTTTACTGTCCATGGCACATATATTCCTTTTTCGTCTAACCATGTTTTTACGGGTAGCGTGTTTGTGTGTAGCTTAAAGAAAAACGTTTTTTGAGAGGGTCTAACTGGCATTTTTTTCACCCGTTTAAGTACATCATCTCCTTGGCCTCCCCAGTTTACAGACCTGTACAATGGTATTGGCAACATTGTATCAACTAAGTCTTTATACAGTGTTTTTCTTGTCACAGAGCACAGATATTCCATGGAAAACCGCACACGCAACATACGAAGTGAATCAACCACTTCGCGCAGATATCCCCTAATACTTCCTCCCTTCACATCACTGGTCGTTACAACATATTGCGGCAGTGCTTTTCCCAAACGAACTTGAATTACTGTGCGTAGAAAATCATTTCTCTGATCCCGAAAAAAAAAGAAAACGCGACACAATTTGTCTGATAAACAAATGCGACAGACCTAGCCCACCACTTCGAGCTGAACGAAACAAATTGGTTCTGCTTATCCTTTCCCAACTGGAAGCCCATATGAATACGGCAAATATGTCATACTGAGCCACGAGTTCGATGCTTCAAAGCGGTACAAAAGCGCCTCTAGTGAACGCGGTGTTGCCTTAGAAACGAGCTGTTTCTAAGGCTCAGGCGTGCGTCGCTTGCTCAGGCGCACATTTCGTTGTCGCGCCGAACGCTGCGTTGCTCGACGCTCACCGCGTCCGATGCGGGGCGCGTAGTCGCTGCGCCGTAGCCCGTTGTCTTACACCCCTTGGCGGGTCGACGGGAACGCTGTCGCGTTCCACTCTTGAAGGCGAAGCTTAAGAGGAAGCTTTAGCTCGGGCCCAACTCCGACGCGGCCTATTCAAATACATGTAAAACGCAAAAACGTTTTTCTGAGATAACCCCTGGACAGATTTTAATGAAATTTGTTGCATTTGAGAGAGAAAGCTAAATTCTAGTGACTGTTGGAAGCGGAATTTCGATTTAGGGCTTGAATTTTCTTAAAACAATTTTCAAATATTTGACCGTTTGAAAAAAATAGAAGCACGAAGTTTACAAATTCATAGCTCTGCATCAAGAACTGATATCGCGGTTCTGTAAACGGCATTCATTAGACCATTCAAAGCGGACAAATTCGATATGTCATTTTACATCTTACGTGAATTTGTTACGTTGGTTACAAGGGTTTTGCAAAAGTTTTATTTCCCTATTATTAAACTTCTTTATATTCGTGTGTAACATATCACTTTTGTCCGCTTTAGATGTACTATCAGATGCAATTCACACAATTGTATTATCATTTTTAGTTGTTGAGTTACAGAGTTGTAAACTTGATAGTTTCTTTTTTTGAAAATTTTGGATTTTTACCAATTTTTAATAAAAAATTGACAACCTAACTCAAAATTTCGAAACCAACAGTCACTAGATTTTAAGTTTTTCTTTTAAATACAACAAACCTGATCAAATTTGGTGCAGTGGTTGCCGAGAAAAACGAATTCTCCTTTTACATGTATTTAGATAGGAGCACTCGAGCTAAAGCTTCCTCTTAAGCGTCCTCCAATTTTTCATTTGTACATATTTGCAGCATTAATGACAACACAGTAGCGACATGAAGACGATACAAAAAGAACTTATTGCTGTTGTTGTTTTTCTCGTCGTTTTTGTTGTTCTTCTTCGTATTATTTGTTTGTCGATTTCAGTTGCGAATTTACACGCTTTCAGTTGTGGGCATCTGGACCTACCTATTTTTCTTAATGTGTTCTCAAAATAATAAAGAGAATCACACCGTTGAAAATAGAGTCTATACGGCATATTCCGATGCTGGAGTATCCGTGAGAGCTTGATCACTAAAATTAGTTTCCATTAAATTTTCTAATCACCTTCCGATGTTATACAGGCAGTGCAACGTATTGCAAGGTAGCTTCAACCATGCATTGTTACACTATGGTAAACGATGCAATAGAATAACTTGAGAAGGTGATCGCGACCAAATGGGAGCAAGGGAGTATTTACGTGGTTTGATTAAACAGAACCTCTCTGTTATGGTCCAGAAAAAGGCAAACATAGAAGTGGAACAGAAGAGGTTTTGCTTTGAAAGTGCGCCCACTGCGAAAGAATTTCCAACAGCGCAAGTGCCACCGCCAAACATTTGCAAAAGCTTTGCATATGAAACGAATAGCGCTTAGGGCATTATTTCTTTTCACATAGACTGCAAATGACAAATATCCACAAGCAGCATCTTTGAGTTCGCCTTCTGTAGAAGAACTCCCCTCCCAAACCCCCACACCGCCTTCCCGCCCCTACCCTACAGCCGACAGCACTCTAAACGAACCACAGCACTGTAAATATTAAAGAACTGGTAGAAGATGTCTAACCTTCCGGAGCTGGCACGACAGATTTCAAAGCCGCGTTAATGGAACCCTGTGGGCAAATTTTTGCCGTCAGCAATTCTACAGCGTCCGCAAAAGCCTCAGCGCCTTGTTGTTTCTGCAGTCGGCTTCCAATAGAACCTGGACTCTACGGCCTGTAAATGAACTATGAGCCTAATGTGCATCGCGCTCATAAAGAGACTGAGGCCTTTGTGAATTGAAAATGGGCCTCGACGCGTCGTGCCCTAAATCTGCAACAAGTTTCCAATAAAATATACATACCTGCGAAACGAGTGAAGGTACCTTGAAAGAATGAACATGGGTATGGCGAAAAAGACGGCTAAAGAAACGTGAAAGAAGGAAATGAGAAGGGCGCATGCCTGGTAGTATAGTAGACGAACCTGGCTTGCTCTACGTGACTACAACTTAATTTTTTTAGACCAGTCTCCTTCCTGGGCAATAGTTTTTAAGCGAAAACTACACATGCAAATACTAAGCCTACGTCGGTAGCAGCAAAACGTCCTCAAAGCTTACGGGTACTTTCGAATGCATTGAACCTCGGTATCCCGCCATTCAATACTACCGCTTTCAAACGATCACCGCTACTTTTAAACCTTGCTCCGCTCATCACGCCCGGGCCGCCATTGGGAGCATCGAGCGAACGAAGCAGTGGTGAATTTCAAAACAGGAAAAACAACGTAGCCATTTGCGCCGAGAATTTTGCGAAAGCGGAAATGGAAACTTCGGTTTGAAAGCAAATGGCGGTCGACGCGTGCGAGGAGAGAAGAAGACGGCAGGAGTGCATTGGCCTCTCTAGGGCTTTCAACAGCAGCAACGTACAGGTGTTTTGGGGCAGGTGCTTCATTCGCAACCAGTACGCGCCAATCATCACTTATTTAAAGCCGCACTAAACAGGAAAACATATGGTTTAGGCTATTCGAACATACATTCGTAAGTCTACCTGTACATTTATTGATTACGCAAGAGGAACGTGCGTAGGTTATTCAGGGAAAAGTTCGAATAGGCCACTTTATCCGCAAGATAAAGAACGATGCTTTCAGTTGACGTGGATAAACATAATTATTTCATTCAGGAACACGCTGGACATCACTGGAAGTTCGGGTCTCGGAACCTAACCTTTAACAAAATACTGGCCACCACTTTCAGGCTTACGATTTACTTGTTTTGTTTTCTAATTTACTTTCGTGTTTAGAATGGAGGTCTTGAACAACAACAAATAATTACTCGTAAAACTGCGACAGTACCGTTACTTTTGCTGCTACCTCGCTCCTACAAGGAAATAAAAAGGTGAAGTGCATTGTCCGCCATTTGAAATCCTTTCCTTCCCTCTCCCACTATGCACTTCGCTCAATTACAGTGTTCCAGCCCTGTTTCATTTATTGAAAGGCATGTAGTGTGTTATGAAATCATAATAATGGCGTTTGAAAGATTTAATGATTTTTTGTTGATTTTGCTTGTGTAGTTTGTGAGGCAAACCACATCTATTTCAAGCAGCTCTTCATATACATTGGCACCTGCCTCGTTCGCACACGCTGTAAGCCTTTGACCAACTGTCAATAAATCAATATTACTGATCGTGTCACAATTCGAAGCACAACATTACAGAATCGCTAATAGCGCACTAAATATTGGTGCAAGATGTACCATCTTGCATTAATATTTGCAAGATGGTACATCCTTGCACGGTTGGAATACGCTGAAAAAGTATCACCACATAAAACACTGCTTAAGGCAGCGCCGGTCTTATGATTGAATTGGCCAAGACAGCTCATTTGCGGAAGTTTTGTTTCTGTCTTTTTTTCATGGACAAGATAAAAAAAATAATAGATCGAAATCGTTCACGCTTGCACCATTGGCCGACCGCCGCCAATGACTTTTCAGAGTTGCTCCTCCTGTCCTGCAAGTACACGCAGCCTTTCTTCTGTCTGTCGGTTTCGTGCTGTTAAAGCTTGCCTAAAAAAAAATAAATTACTACGAAATCTGGCCGTTCATTCAGTGGGACCCATCTGATTAGCCCGTTTGCTTGGAGGAAATGAAGTGCGCTTTTCGGCATATTGATAACTTTTTTTTCCGAGGCCCATTCTTGATTTTGCTCCTTTATTCACTTGAAGACATCAACAGCCACCGCTCTCTTAAAGTGCCAGAAGCTGAAGAGGCTGACATTTCTTTAATCAGAACTTTTCTCCCATCGGCTAAACGAAATCTAGGAACGTGTGAAAAAGAAAAGACGTGGAACATCATAAAGTGCGGAGTACATACTCATAAAAATGAACGCTTAGAGAGCCAAAAAAGACACGAGGAATTATTCTGGAGGAAATCAATCTATTGATGCGCAGCGCTTACAAAGAAGTGCTCCTGCCGTCTTGGCGGCAAAGAATGCACCAGCCGGATTTTTTATTTTCTCTTTCCTTTTTGAGAGAAATAAAAAAACATACGTGAAAACGGCGCAGTACAAATAAAAATACAATGAAACAGTGAAAGAAAACGATGACGCAAAAGTACGAATTACCACAGTTGCTTGTGACTTTCAAGAATACAAACACGAGAATACCGTTGAACGTTCTTCACGTTTATCCTGACACGAAGGCTCCATCGATGCGCCTCAAGTCTGCCGCTAATTACTTCCAAAATGGTTCCACGCGTGCTTCACTATCTACTTCATGCTCTCTAAGCGGCACTTAATTTGATGGCACCTAACGCGGGCCGAATAATCGCATTATCTTACGATCGGCTGCGCTGCAGTTTATCGCATCCTTTTATCGCTGCTGAGCATCTTTGGCGAAGATGTAACAAATAACATTAGCATGCACCAGTATGTACGCGTATAAAGTTATTGTTTATTGTTTATTATTTTTCTTTTACATCGTTTCTTCTTATATTGGTTTCCACTGTTAAAAAAGAATCCGCGAGTCCTACGCGCCGCCGGAAGCAGTTTGGGTGCCGCATTCCCTCCGCGAACTTTTTGTTACTTGGCTCAAGTTTGGTGCACCCCACCCCCCTTCTGTGCCATTTTAGTAATAAAGAACAAATAATTCGGCACTTATGTTTTTCTTCCCGCCACTTTATCGCCGCAAGAAATAGAAAATTAAAACTATCCCTTGGAGCTTGGGCTTAACAAGATCGGTTATCCTTTCGTTTGATGTCTTTCCTTTGACATTCAGCCGCGGACAGTTTCTTCTTCGATAGTGACACGAAGCGGGACGCCACTCTTAGCTAGTACTTGGAATACGTGCTCGTTGATTAAACAGATGCCGAGCTGCCGTTTTCCGAAATAAACGTTCGGCACGAGACCCCACTCGGCATTCAAGGTATTCAAGATAAAGCATTTTCGTATGAGAGCGGACTAGACAAAAGAACTTGAAGAGTCTTGGAGCGTACAAGATTCTCACCACCACCTTCATCCTCATAATCAACGTCTTCTCTATTCTTTTTTTCTACACTCTTTCCCCTTCCCCCAACGCCGAGTAGCAGGTCAGAACATTTATTCAGGCCGACCTCTCACTTTTTCTATCATAATAAGTACTTCTCTCAGGATAAAGTAACACTGAAAGGACGAGAGCTGAAGAACTTGAAAAAGGCTATGTTTTTTTTTTCTTTCGTCGTACCTGTAAATTTGCGGCTGAAGCGACACCGAACAATCTTCTGGTTTGTATTACAAGCCATTGCATGCCGCCGTTACTGATTACACGAATGTGGAAGGCTTTTCCCTAGGAACATTTCTCTCACGTGGGCGCGAAGAAGTTGTATGACGTAGCGCACGGTGCGGCAGTTGGTAATTCTGCCGAGAAAAACACTTTTTAATCCCCTCAAGTCACAAGCAACACATGCGTTTGTGGGACTTGTTTTTGCCCGTCCTGTGTAGTAATGCGAAGGAAACCATCACGCACATTGAGGTCCAGGTAGATAAAATACCTCGCTTAGTCAATGTTGCTCCATATGTCACATCAATGTGAAGAGTATTGCTACACAGGACCTTACTGCACACTACCATGTTCGATGGGATGCTGGCCGTGCTGGACGCTGTGGAGTTCTTGCGTCCCTTGTATGTCTCGCCTTCTCTCCTGCCAGGCACCGCCACTCACTCTTTCCTTTTGGTGGTTATCTCTCGCAGGACTACCTCCCGGGAAGCTCAGGCTGAGGAACCAGCCCATCGCTGCAGCTGCGGCCTACACTGTCAGGACAGATGAGCTCGCTGACTCTCCGGATAGTGCCCCCAAGCGCAAGCTGCTCTTTAGTTGCAGGTGTACATTATCGGTGCTCTTTTTCTGCCCTCGGTACCAGCTTATTGACGCCCTCGTCATGCCCGGAATCCTCTAGAAACAATTTCTGCGCTGCATGCATCTCCACATCCGTGACTTTACTTGGCGCTTCGGCTGTGGTTTCTTTCCTACTCCGGACCACTTCGAGCGCTAGAAAATTGTGTGTGTTTGCGCACCTCCCAAATGACCGCTGATTCCGAAGGGAGAAAAAACAAAAACGCCATAGTCCAGTGGGTCTGTTGTGGCAATTGTGCAGTCGTTCCGCACTTTTAGCTGGCAGCTGTCGCCTATCGCCTATGTGCAAGTGCCCCTCCTCTCTCCCAGGAAATTAACAATTTCGATGCCGGTGGTCGTCCCGATTCTTTGTTGCTTAAAACGAGGTTATAAAAATTACAAATGGAGTATTTGAGTTCTATTGAAGACTATTTAAGAAATCACTTTGTGAACTCACACCGGAGTAAGTAATAATTCATAAACTTCGCTTCGCTTGACTCAGCGTTGAGCAAATTCTTCGCTCCCCATCGGCTATGTGGTGGCCTTGAGCGTGTTTACGGTGTATTTGACATGCGAAAGCAGCCAAGGATTTTTTTGCAGTTACATAAACAACGGGCGCCAAAGAGCGATAAAAGGAACATTAAATACTGAAAATTTGTCGGCATAGTCCTCGCTTTGACCTATGCTTATCAGGTTTCGAGTGCGTTCTTGATACGAAACTGAAGCTCAAATAAATTACCGCATGCTTACTTGTTAGCCGTAGGGAAAGAAGGAAAATGCACTATTCCCTTTGAGAACGTTCCTTCGATTTGTGTCAGCTGCCGGCGTTCATCGCTACTGCTTATAAAGCTGCTGTTCGTAAATAACCCATTTGTCAGCCGCGAAGTGGTAATACGCGTATGCAGGTGTTCGTCGTTCGTGTGTGTGAATGGATGCACCCAGGCAACACAAGCGATTCCGCGTGGATCCCTCCTCTTAATTCCTCGTTCACTTGCACTTTTCGCCTTGTCCCCACGGCACACCTTCCCTTCTTCCGAGCCCCGAACGAAACAAGCATTCTTGTGTGCTTAATCTATGGCGTCCGGCATTGCACCGGCTTATTCTCGTGCAGAGAGCTTCGTCGTTTCTCGCAAGAGAAGCAAGGCTTAACG
This sequence comes from Dermacentor variabilis, assembly GCF_050947875.1. NCBI lineage: Eukaryota > Metazoa > Arthropoda > Arachnida > Ixodida > Ixodidae > Dermacentor > Dermacentor variabilis. Next base: position 154,373,192 of record NC_134569.1, on the reverse strand, counting down.
ACACACATCTGCTTAAGCCCACCGTCTTCCGCACGGGTGCGTTCTTTGCCCGCCGCGTACGGAGCTGCAACCACGCAAATGCCCTCATTGTCGCAACAACGAAAAAACAACGAACACTGTTATGAAGGCATGGAGCGGGTACTGAATTCTTATGTTTCTGATGCTTTCCTCTTGTTTTACTCTCATACCGTTTACGCAAATTTAAAGATGAACCCTGAAATCATTCCTGTGTCATTACCTGAGACCGTCGAGTTTGGCAGTGGCCGTAAGTTGGAAAGATTGATACCTTGCGAAATCTTTGCTGATTTGAAAAGGTACCGTGAACTGCTGGGGGCTATGTTATTAAACAATAATTTCACATTTTTGATTCAGCCCTACTTAGCCTCGGCACTAGAGTTATGACGCGTAATAAAGAAGTGTAACCCACAGTGTTCATTTCTGAATTCTTCTTTTATCATGGTGTGGCTTGAATTGTCCCAGTAATGTTTCGCTCATATGTCATTCTGCTTCAAGGCAGCATAGTCAGGTTCATAAGCGAAACTGTTATCTTCATCTCTTGGCACCATCGTTGCCGCTTTAATCTATCAGAGCAGGAAGGGGGCGACAACGACAGATATGCCTTGTAGTTGAAAGTAGCGACAACCTATGTACAACTATTTATTAGCAGTTATATACGGATAACAACATAAACGTTAGACCTGACGTAATCGGAAGAATAAGCTAACTGCGGAGCACTGCACTCATCTCGATAACACTCGTCCGTGTTCGCAAGCTTGGTCTTCAAACATTGCTGGCCTCTCTAATACCAGATCACAAGAATTCGTAACATGCCAGGCATATGATTGCATGAACTGCAATCTAGCATACACACTTTTGTTTCACTCTCGACAGTGCACAAAATACTGGAAAAGAAAGCGCTGGAGATGATGGCCTGCTATAGTGTTCCTCCTCTTCGCTACAAGTACTCCAGGGAACGAAAAGGGAGCTGTCCGGCGGCCTAACAGCTCCTGACTATCAGTGGATCATAGTGAAGGTTGAGGAGTTCGACATTGACAATGTCTCGGCCACGACGGCGCATGTCTGAAAACGGTTCAATGTGTTCGATCACGTAGTTACCAGGGGATGCGCGCTCGACGATACGGCATGGCCTTTCATATAAGACAAAGGAAAATATGTTTTGAGACGCGTTAAAAAACGTTTGTCGTGCTAGGGGTTAAAACCTTTTTTTTTTTAAGCTGCTCACAGGAAAATTACCCGTTAAGACAAGGTTAGAAGATACGGGTTTATTTCTTCCGTGGGTTACTCATTCTTTATTATACGAGAACCAGAGACAATTCAGCATGTGCTTTTAGATTGTTGGGATGGGGCCTTTGCTGGAATATGTCATAGAGAACTCCGAAGAAAAGAGTTGCCACACAGTCTACATGGAATCCGTGTAAATAACACGGATTCCATGTCATAAGGCATAAGGCACGCCATCGTCGAAAACGACGAAGGCGTGCCTTATGATCGTGTTATGCTCCTGGGCCTGCACAGCATATGGCAAACTCGGACGGCTGTGCACAATGCAGATATCGATGTTAGACCTATTCGCGAATATTTTTACGAATTTGTGTCCCATTTTGTCGAAGTGGAAAAAGTGAACACGTATGTACCGGAGTGGGTTCCAAGACTGGAAATTTTGTTGCACATGCCGAAATACTGATGACATGCCGAAACAGCTGACGATTCTCCGTACTATAATCTTGTTACTCTGTTCATCTGAGCTGGTAGACACTGTAGCAAGCGCGTCAATAAAAGCAAAACAAAGGCGGTGTGGCGGAATGGTTTTAATCTCGGGCTTCTCTGCTAGAGCCGCTTTGTTCTAATACTGTCGGCGGATGATTTGAATAATGTTTATTTAATTATTTATTACATAGTACTTCGTTGAAAATGATGAATTTGCAAAGTCTAATGTCTACATTTAAAGCCAAAAGGACGAAGTTTATGCAAATTCACGTACTTCTCATAATTCGCATGCGGGCTGAACTGCCCCGATTGCAGCACCCGTAGACACTAGCGCCGACGTTTCCTCTCGTAATTATTGTATGAAACTGTGTATTCGGTAGTTTTTTAGTTTGCTACGCCAGGTGCCAGCACAAGCCTTACCGGTTTGCTGTGCCTCCTCATAGAGGGCGCGGGAGTTTTGAGGCACGCACATTGAAGAATGTATGGGAGGGTAGACATGGGCAGCTCCACTGTAAAAAGTTTTATAGCCTTTCAAAGCAAAAGCATTTTCAATAAATTTCAATATGACAGAAAATAATCTAATTCTCTAAGCCGTAACGATATATGCGTCCATTCCACATCCAATATATGTGTTTCAGTGGCCACAAGGTGGCAGCCGTTGTGGAAACAGCTCTACGGCTATGTGAGCTACGTTGCCTTCACATTTTCCTGTATATAGGGCTGCGAGCTCAATTGTCGCCTCCGCTATCGATTGGCATTTTTTATGAAGGAGTGCGGTACTTGCTGCGATCACGGCGGCAAATCATAAAAGAGTTAAACAAGGTGAACAAACAACGTTTTACTAACATCGTTGCACGCGGGCATGGGCTAAATAAGAACAGGGTGTTTTACTGTGCATGCACTAATTGTCGCTTGTCGCTTGGAGTTTGTTTTCGAACATGGTGTTTATCGTTTTCCAAGGTGATTTTCATCATACGAAAAGAAATCTTTTCTCGTCACTGTCCTAGCAGCCACTTCGAGAGCGATCAGCGGGCAGCCATCTTCTATTCGATTATTCCGAAACTTTTTTCAGCTTCTTTAGGCATATTAATTCATGTTTAAGGCGAACGCGCCCCTTTGGCGTGGTGAGTTGTTGCGATTTGTCTGCACAGCTCAAAAGACGAGGACAGAAGAAAGGACACAGCGCAGCAGTGGACTTCAACTAAGCTTTATTTGCAAAACGGCCAGGACTATATACTTTAGACATGAGCATAAAGTAACAAGAACTTTTGCATGATGCCCCACATCTCATGAAGCCCTATCGCATCACAGTGAGATACTTGACTTCGTTTTTGGTGAGGGCAATAGACGGCATGCTGATGCAAAGGTCACCCAGCCGCTGCATCTTGTCAGCCTCTGTGATCTCACGGGTAAGCTGTTCTCGTTGTTTGGAGATTACAACGCATTTTTAATATTCGGACACACAAAGGCAGTCTCTGCGGTAAATGCCAAGATGACCTTGAACGACTGTGTGAACATTATAAAAATGCTCTTTCAATCTCTCATTTAAACACCTGCCAGTATGGCCAACGTACTTCTTTCCGCAAGTTAGGGGAATCAGGTAAACCACACCCAGTGCGCATGCTCCAAAACTCCTACTATTGTTAGTAGTGCAAATATTTCGTCGTGTGGCATGAGCATTTGCAGCTCATAGAGCCTTCATAATTTTACCGGAGCAGAAAAAGTCATTTTTGACATCTACTGCACTGCCTATCTTCTTCAAGCTGTGTGATATCTCGTGCAAATAAAGGAGCACCATCACTCGCTTTTTGTCCCTGGGAACGCAATCCGCTGGTGCTTTGTCTTGCAGCTTGGTTTTCGTTCATATTTTTCTGCTACCAAACTAACATAAGCTCTGGGTACCCAATACCTGTCACGAGAAAGGCCTGCGCGAGAAGACTGTGCGTTAAAGACTGACAGCAAGGCTTATTTAGGGCATGTATGGGACGAAGGACAAGGACGCAGTGGCAGTAGTATGTGACCGCCGAGGCCACGCTACCTCCGCTGCATCGACCCGCCCCCGCACGATCACGCACGATTCCTCTCAAATTGAAAATATCGTGCTTAGCAAGTTTTCTTACAAGTTTCGTACATGTAATTACAGATAAAGTAAGCGCGACAGGGCGCCCTCCTTGTTTGTCTCATTAGATGCCGAGGAATTCGCTCGCACCACATTGTACCTCCCCAATTGATACCCTAGGAAACCTAGAAAAGCAATCTGCTCTCTAAGCTGGTCTTCGGTCGCCAGACTTTTCTTCTTTAGTGAGCAATTGTTTCACGTCACTTCACTGCGTTTAACGTGGAGGCAAGGGGCTTGGAATATACAAAGGCAAGTACACGTACATATAAAAACACCGAGGAAAGAGGACGTATCCTGTTAAGCGCCGCGGGACGTCCTTCCTGCGCCTCCGCATCGCGACTTATTTGCGAAGTTTCTGTGCCCTACAATTCTCGCGCGTGTCTCAACAAATATGGTTGCGCTCTGTGTTTGTTGGTACGGAAGAAACAGTGAGCAAATAAAAGCTTACAAACCAAGAGACAAGGAAAAAAACGTATTGTTTTAAACATGTGTTTCACGAAAAAAAAAGAATCCAGAACACAACGAGGACAAGAAAAGCGAAGTTCTTTTCAAAGTTGGAATGTTCCTAGCTGTGACAAGTCCTGGGGGAGTGAGGATCTCGTTCTTTGTCGTTCGCGCAGGGTGTGTACATATTCTTCAGAGTGTCGGTACATAAACATAGAATGACATTGGAAACTGAGAATAGAGGCGACATTTAAAAGCCTCATGTTTGCTGAAGGAAGTGCAAGCAGGAAGACGAGTCACAATCTTTTTTTTTTGTATGTCGCTGGTCTCCTCTTCTTATCAGGGTTCCTTCTTTTGTACTCTGCATGAGGCTCGAAAAGTTCGAATGACGTCTTCCTCTGAAAGCAGCACACGTACTCAACACAAGTGAGGGCATGTCAGTGGAACACTACATGACAATCAGTTCATTCTACTGGAATTCCTTATCAGAAACGGTAACTATAAAAATAAGGACAAAGAAGAAGAAAAATATTAGCTGGAAGTCGTACTAACTTGGATGCAATAACACTTTTGTACTTTGATGAAAAGCCATGCAGAAGATAAAAACAACTAAGATAAAGGAAAAATCACTAACACAAAAGACGACCAACTCAAGAAGAGCGCTGAAGACAGTGTTATCAGTTTGTTATGCCTACATAATCTGCTCGATCAGGTTTGCATGAACACAAGTTCGAAGCTACGACCGTCGCTAAAACATGGCCCCCTGCCGCAATTATGCCATTGGTCGAAGGATCGTAGTGCTAAGCGATGATGACACGCGCTCAAGACACCAGCAGTGATCATGTCGGGGTGACTGAGAGACCACGCGACATAGTGCACGTTGTCACCAAAGCGCACCTTAGCATTCTCCGCAGGCATAAAAGAAGGTCTGAATGAGACATGCAGAAAGGCAGATGCCTCAGAGCAAAAACTGGCGTAACTTCCGTCGCCAAAGGTCACCCTGGTACGACCTCGACAACTGGTAATGTCATTTGGCGAGGTCGCTTTTATGCCAGAAGGCCTGACAAAGCATGTTACTTTCGTGAACTTGCTTACTTTGGTCTTTGCATTACAAATTCGTCTCTTGGATTTTATCCCCCCCTCTCGTTCACTTTCATTGAAGTACCTGCGTCAATTCTGTTGTTGTGTGTTTATTTTATTTTGTTTTTCATTTGTAGCAGCTGGCGTGATAACTATGGCGCATGGCATTCTCTTTCTTTATGCTTTCTTTTTTGCATCCGCTTAGACTCGTCTGCATACGGCTCACTAGCGGGACCACACATCACAAGCATTACTCTGTAACGATCTGACAAGCAATATTTGATTGCTTCCTGGTAAAACACGGCACAAATCATAACACGCAAGAAAGAATGATGGCGGCAAATGTTGTCGTGACATCGTGTCACTTCCAATGCTGTTACTCAGACCTGGAATCCATAATCATTGGAGTGTGCTATAACTCGTCGGCAAGGAGACCTCTTCTGTACAGTATTTTGGGATGCGGTTACGTCGGGGTATGACGAATATTTTCTTGCACGTTTTCTTCTCAACTTGACCTTGACATTTCTTCAGCCTTTTTTTTTTTCAGAAGCCGAAGAAACTTCTACACGCTTGTGAACAAATGCTGAGACGACGGTCCAAGTAGGAGCTTTAAGGTAAGTTAAAGTGAGGCACTTATGTTGGAGGAAGGAAATCCTGTCCAGAGGGCATGGTATGTGACGGCACCATGATCGCATTTGGTCGTAAGGTATTACTACTCGGTTGGTCAAACGTTAATCGCCTATGCAGTGCTTTAAGGTTAGGCCAAGAAGCACCACTGCAAGCTATGTATCTGTTTATGAAGGTCTATGTTCTTCTATTTCCCTGTCTTAGTATAGTGTGTTGACCTGTTCAGACTGCTCGGTGAGGACCAATGGGCGGCCGGCTCAAGGCAACCCAAAAGTTCTTGAAAGGCACTCGCCCCACACTTCCAACACTTCAGTGAGGAAACTGGCCCAGAAAGAAGAAAGAAGGTGTTTAAGTTTCACGCCGGAATTTTTTTCTCGCGGTCGGTCCGGGGAATCGTTGTCGGGTTTTACATGCAAAAGGCAGCACGCTTTCCTGAAGCATGGGCCAAAGTTGAATTGAAGAGATGATCTGTCGGATACGCGTCTGTCTGTTCCTGAATTCACAAGCCTTTTCATTCATAAGTTATGTTGACTTTTGGCGGGCCGTCTTTTTTAACCTTATACGCAGCACAAAAAATGGCTGGAATTCTTTATTACGAGCAATTCTAGCCTAAGAAGTTAAGGTTGCGGGCCTTATTCTGGCAGCGCTCACCTTCATGGGGTACTGATACGCTATGTGATACAGTTGTGGAGCAGTTCGTGCCCCAAAAATCTGCAGCTCTGCCTGACACGGACGTCATGTACAGGCTTCGTGTGTTTAGTGACTGAAGTTGCTCATTTATAAGGGTTCTACTTACTCGTTGAGAACTCACTGCCCAGTAAGATATCCGGGCCAAAAATCTCGGCGTTGTCTTACAGAAGGATGCGGATCTTTAACATGTCAGCATGACTAAATACTTCTCTGCAATGTATAATCCGGTCATCTGCATTCTTCTCCCCTGAATGTGCGCGGACGAAATAAGAATAACAAAATTCAGGCAAAATCTGACCTGCGCTGAAGGTTCTGCCCTATTTTTAAGGCGAAAGCCTTAGGTGTCTATGTTCGCGGTGACCTTGGTGAAACTGCGCCGTGACGAAATACGGCCGACTCCACAAGGAGTAAGAACATGTCGAAGAAATGCTCGGACTGAAGTTACATTTCACAGAGGGGTTCCTGCAAAAAAAGTAAATTAGTGGCCCCCAAAAGAACATTTGGTACATTTAGGTCTGGGTGGGAATCATACACCGCCTCCGGAATGGGAGACAAACACGCTTCCTTGAGGCCACGGCTGCTCCACGGTTCTGGCTCACTAAAGATGTATCTAGTGCGTGTCTGATTGCACACGTCACGTCTTGCGTCATTGGGCGGTGCACGTGACGGTGCGGAGGAGGTGGCGCCGCGTCATTACTGTATAAAATGAGCGCGTGGATGATGTTCCTAGGTTTACAACCGGTATAATGCTTTCGCATTCCCACACGTAAGCAGTCTTAAGTGTCTTCCGAATTTTAAGTTTAGTAATTGCTGCAGCGCCAGATGTTGTTTTGCAGAAAATCGGGTGCGTGCGCTCCGCGCATTGACGCCACAGCCGGAGCAGCGGCGGTTGTCGGCGATTGAGGAGCGTGCACGCTCTTCCGGCTCTCGAGGAAGGCCGCGCAAGTATGCAACTGCGGAAGAAGCGCGTGCCGCTGCGCCTTAGTGAAGTGTACTTCCCGTTGCGACTCGTTATGTCTTGCAAGAAGTCAAGCCCCGATTGTATAACTTAATGCATTAATAATATGTCTTTCGAAGAAGTCTAACGCCGATTGTGTAATTTCGTGTATTACCATATGTACAGCAGGCTTTCGCCTTGTTGTGTTATTCTTGATGCTGGAGGGATGATCGCAGAAAACCGAAGTGGGGGAATGCTAGAAGTTCCTTGATCTCAACCATACTACGACAACGCCACCTCCGCGGGTCTCTTGACGCCATGATTTAATTAGACACTCTATCATGGCGAATAAATCCCTTTCGGAGCATTAAAAAAAGACATTGGGCAAAGTTGCTCCAATGCTTTTGTACGGGACGCCCGCCACGGATATGCTCACTCAGGATTCTACTGCATGCTGCTGCTAACAGTCATAAAATGCGCCGCGAGCTCTGCATTGCAGCCGTGAGCTATCCATCAACCAAGTATTCTTGGCGCTTCAGTGCCTTCGCTGCTGGCTTCCTTTCGCCCAGCTATATTTAGGGCAGCTTGAGGTGCGAGATACATAAAAGCAAGAAACGCCAGGAACCGTCGAACGTAGGGCGGCAATACAGATTGCGTAATTCACAAAGGAAGAAGAATAATGGAATTCATTATTAACCTGTCAGACAAGACATCGGAGAGAAGAAAACGGCCAGTTTAGTATTTTTGCAAACTAAGAACGGCGTTGCACACCGGCCAGTTCATAGCGTGGAAATTGACGTACAAAGTCATGATCCATTCCATCCAAGAGAGATAAACAAGGATGGAAAGGCAAGGAGATCAGCCCGACAAACGTCCGGTTTGCTACCCCAAACGGGGGGTAAGTGAAAAAGAGAATGGAAGGAGGAAAGGAACGAGATAATGAACACAGCATGCATGTGCGGTAGGGCGTAGGGCTCCAGGTAGTCACTTGAGCCGTTGCACTTGAACAACTGCACTAGTGTGAGGGTAGTATATTGGAGTCAGTGACAGATGCGGCCACGTTCCGAGTATTTTTAGCTCAATAAGTGGTCTCCGAGTCCAGCCGCTTTAAATTTGGCCTGAAAGAGAGGCGTTGAACGTAGTACCGATGACAGATACAAAACAAGTGTTGCGTGGTTTTCGCCCATCCAAAAAAAAGGTGGCACGTCGGGCTACGGACCATCCCCATGCGGTATAGGAATTTGTTCTGAACGCAGCTCCCAGCCATGAGCAATATAACGATGTATCTACGCAGCGGGAGAGGCTAGATAGTTCCTCTAGCCCTAGAGAGGGGTCTAGGTTACGCACCTGGCTATTGGATAACTCAGAGAACTCCAGAAAACTTGTGTCTTTGTGCAGGAAAGCGCAGTAAGTTCAATAGCACCGTCCGTTCGCGCCAAACGAACGCGTGTGGGTGTCTGCGTGGGCAGACCGGACAGCCTAGCCACTAAAATCATGGCAGACGATGCCACAATGACCCGAATTCAGCCTGAAAGATGCTGTCGTGTCCTTTCTTTTTTTTATTTAATGATGGTTTATTTCTCTACTACGGAACACCTTCTCCTCGTATGTTCTCTGACGCAACGCCGACTGCGGGCTGAGAAGAGCTGCTTTAAAGCCAGAAAACGTACTCATTGTAGTGCCTATTCACCAGTGACGTAGCGCAAAGCGGCACGGAGGGCGCAGGTTCAGCCACCGCAGTGTAGGCATGTGTGGCAACTTCAATTTCATTGTGGCCGGTTCCGTTGGAACCAAGAAAGCTGGTGCGAAGGTGGTAGGCGAGGTCAAATAGTAGGTATAAAGATGTAGCCGCTCTTTGCATGTCTGGCGCAGTACAGGGAGCGTCAGCAACCCCATCGCCAGAGACGAATAAATGGTCTTGCGATTCCGGGTATAGCTAACTTCTCATAAGATTGTCATAAGCATCGTAGCTGGAGTATGAAGGCGTCGCTGCCGCTGCATATGTTGGCGGCATACAATCATCATGAGCGCTGACCAGTCGTGAATGCACCCAGTAGTTTTGCTTATAACTGCCTATACTTTTATGGTGACCTTCGGCAGTCACCTCTATCGGTCTCGATCCGAAGAGCAATCGATTTAAAGCGCTTGTGTGTAGGTTATCTAAATCGGGAGTGCATAAAGCGCATTTCGCTACACACATGAAAATAATAGATGGAAGATCAGAAACCACCAATGCAACACGACGTTAATGGTCGTGTAAGCTCCCTGCTCAACCTCGGCCGGACTTTCGGTCATATGTGATGCTCTCTATAGATCCAAGGCATTATGTACGAAGCCGAAGTCCCAAGTAGCAAAAACTGTATCCTAATAACTTCACAAAGCCAAATAAAGAAAGTGCTAATTTTTCCTTGTTTTATTTTTTTTTCGAAAAAGCTTTAATTATTGACTGTATAAACAAGGCCTGTTCTCGCAAAATAAAGTAACTATACTAACAACCGCTCTTGATAAGGTCTGGCTGCTACCGATATTGCAATTGCACTATTTTCGTCGCTCTCAATACGATTAGTTTATCGCAATTCCATCATGTCGCTGTGTTTCCGTTATTTGTTGCTCACCAATGACGATTAATTTAGGGTAGCTGCGTGCACTACAGGTCGATGGCTTCCGCCTCAAATGGATTCACAATGTTCTTCGTGGGCCTTAAATTTATACATGAGAAGTGCTACGTGGAAGTCTTGGCAGGGTTCGTCGCCAGTGCATTTCGCACCTTGCTTTCTTTCATTACCAAAGTTAAAACGTGCGAGTTGGAACATTCAGCTACTTCAGTACCTAATATAACTGCAAGATGTTTTTTTTTGCCTGCAAAACCGTTAACAAGAGCTCCTTTATCGCAATAGCAATTAGTGCACTCAAGAAGCGCTCGTGCCACCACCGTCATGCTCTCACGGTAGGGACACGCGTGCGTTGCCAGCGCCTAAAGTGCTAGAAAGGTTATATGCCGGCTGTTTCAGCGAATATCTTCGAAAAATTGTTAAAGGTTGCCTGCGGCTGATGGCACAATTCTTGTTCGTGCGCTGCTCTACTCGAAGAGGCGGACATTGATTGCACACAAAAGATTGAAATACATAGTCTTCTAATTGAGAAAAGTTTACTTATGCAGTTTTTAACTAATTAGCTTATGGCCCATATTGCAATTTACAAATTCTAGCCGTGAAGTTAGCAGGACAGATCTACAGGGAATGAATTCTCGCGATGACACCAGTTTCGAGAAATCAATTCCCGAACTTTCATGAGAAATCCATTGGCGTTCCAGTTACTTTTGTGCTTCAGTGCATAAAACCACGTTTCATTAAGAAAGTAACTGGAACGCCGTGCAAACTCGGAGTGCATTTCGCTGCAAAAGCGTGGAAGCCATGTCACCCTCGTGCAGGGCCAGCTGTAGTCGCGGCATTCGGCTCAACCGGCTATATGCCGGAGCCATGGCAGCGTTCTATAGCTCCAACTGCTGGCACCAGCGTTGTGCGCTCACGCACCAGCGTTCCTGCTGAGCAAATTTGTGCTCACCACACTATGTTGCATACACTGGCGTGAGCGGAAAGGGCAGTAAGTTTCAAGCTAAACCTAGTGCTGCCTAACTAACACCGACAGTTGTCTCACTATTGGCCCAGTTCCGTCTCGTTCCCCATTGAGGGGAGACGCCAGTAACGCCGCTCCGACATTTCGTCGTCGTACCGGCGTTGCAACAAGCATTGTACCCTCTAGCGCACCATTCCTGCTGCGCGTCAGCAGTAGTCCCGCGTGCTGAGTTGTGCCACGTGGTCTGCGCGTGTTGTTAGAACACATTACGAGGAGCTGGAGCGTAAGGCAACGCCCTCCTCGTCATCGCTGTCAACGCTTCGTATGCAGGCATACCTATCACGTTTAAACCAAATCTTTCTTTGCAAACTCTCGTGGACTTTTCCTGATCGTCGCTGCTGGGTGCTGCTGCAGTCTTGCCGAATTGCTCAGACCCGAAAAAGAAGTTGAATTACACACCCGATGGTGGGAAGGAACCTCGATACCCCAGCACAGAACCCCGATGCTACAATTGAACTTTATTTATTATCGCGCGAATTTTATGCAAGTAATGAAGAGCCCACATTATTAACCTGCAATTTAGACACAAACACGAAAAACAAACGCACACTATGGTACGCAGTGCAATGAAAGCTCCAAATTGAGCAAACACAAGTCCCAAGGAGCGAAGATGACTACGGAAAGGGTCAAAGCTTTAGACCACGTTTCGCACTAGAGTAGCCTATTCTCGAAAGACGGACCTCATTGAGCGAGGTTGCTCCGCGTGTATGTAAATCATCTGGCTCCTCCATAATGAACAAAGTCCAAGTAAGATCAGCGAGTTATATTATGTATTATTGACTGCGTTTTCGAACGGGATGAACCCAATGCCGTAAGATATGATAACGCGTTCTTTTTTAATGGTTCGTTGTAACATGTTTCAAGAAATGCGTCACGCAAAGAATAAAGCACTCATCTCGAGTCCCACTTTGGTTGCAAAATGTACAATTTGCATTACAGGGTATATATATTCTTTTTTTCTCATGAATCCTTGTTTTTAGTGGCATAGTGCGTGGAAGAGTACAGCTGAAAAAGAATGTTTTTTGCTGCAAGTAATATACACATTACGGACACAGGAAAGTCTACATTAACAAAATATAGAGAAATACGGCTCTCGATAGCTTGGGTCAGGACAACGGTTATCAAAAAGTGCAGAATTTAGCGACGTTTGATCAACATAAAAAATACCCTAGGTTTTTTTAAAAAACGATACAGTGTCGACAAATTCTTTCAAGAAGTCCCAAAATGGCAATTCTCGAACAACGCTTCTCATAACAAAAAGAAAAGGCAGGTGTGAGTTAAGACGCGTTCAAATAACATCAAGAAGAAATGGACGATCGACGACTCTAAAGTAAAACAATCGCGTGACCAACTGTCGTGCAAACAAATTCGCAAAAACTGAGGCCTCCCTTCTCAAGTGAAAGAAAACGGTTGTCTCATCACATTTACTCTCATGAGGAATGCCAAACCAAACAGGCAAATATCCCAGTATAGTATGTCTGCATATGAATACGAGAGAAGTGCAAGACCTGCAGAATATTAAAAAAAAATTTGAAGCAAGGAATATGTTGCATACCTTAGCACTGGAAAAAATGGAGAGGTCACGTTCCTGCCAGGTTGGCACCTTTCAGCGTATAGCGGTTATCGCGGACGTTGCGGAAGTTACGGAAGGCGCACCAAGATATCGCAGTGAAGTCTGATTCCATTAAGTATTAGAGCACACAGATGGAGTTACACCCCACATCTACTTTTATCAAAATTTACTCTAGATCCTGCAGTTTTACAGAAACGCAGAGTAGTATTTATTGCGTCACTAATGTTGGGGGCTTATCGACGCGAGCAAGAATTCAGTGTCATCTGCGTGAGCTAAAACATTATTTTGTTATCTGTGTACCTGTATCTTTTAATGCCTGACTTGGAAAGCATGCTTAAGCAAAGAAATTCCATGTATATAGCGAAAAGCGAAAGCGAAAGCGGAATAAGTTCGATTGATGGATGACTTTGCCTTTACTATATTTGAAAGGATAGGGTTCCTGAATAACTTTCTAGTGCACTTGTTATTGTTCGCAATAGTTTTTCTCCCTTACAAATCAGTTACCCTACCGCTTGCGTCTATGGTGATGTAAATGTCCAACGTTCACCCGTATATCATAATATCGATGACTGTGTTGTCCTTTTCATTCCTATATTTGTCCGTCTTTGCACGTCTAGAGGGTAGGAGGTACGTAATCCCACTGCAAATAATAAATCCCACGTGAACGCTCTCTTCATTTCATAATCCCTATGAGCCTCACTACTGCGCCGTTTGCTGGTATGGGGAATACATTGTGGATGAAATAACAATATTTGGCAATTTGATCTCGCGCGAACGGTTATCAGCGCCAAGCGCAAAAGGAATCCCACAGTACTTTTCTTTGACGCGCATTGTTAAAAAGACGCCTGATAGAAGTTGTACTGATATTGCCAGCATCATTGTAAAAGTCTACAATAGGAAATCAAGTGTGTAAAAAACAGCAATGCAAGAAATTGATTGATAGCCCTCCACCAATTAAAATAAAAAGAACACCGAGGCTATGAGAGACGTTCTAGAGGGAAACTCCGTATCAGCTTTCACCCCTTCGGGTATTTTTTTTACCGCACACAGAATGTTATGACATGACCAGAATCAATGGTTGTATGCAGGCCGCATCTGGCCGTTGCTGCTGTGAGACGGGCCCGCAACCTCGTTCTCAAGAGCGGAATGCCAGAAACATTCAGCCACCACCGCGGCGCAGTGGGCGCATTATTATGCGGTAAATACGATGAGGCTTGCCAGTTCGTTACTCGAGTACGCATTCATGTTTGCAGCGCGGACTTAATAAACACTCACACAGTGTTTCTACGTGTTTCTGCGTGATCCCGGCCACAGCGGCCGCATTTCAATGGGGGCGCAATGCGAAAATACCCGCGTACTTAGATTTAAGTGCATCTTAAAGAACACCTGGTGGTCAAGATTTCCGGAGTCCCCCAATACGGCGTGCCTCATAATCAGATCGTGGTTTTGGCACGTAAAACATCATAATCTAATCTAACCTGTTTCTGGTGAGTCTGTCCAGTCTGTTGGTTTCTTACTGCGTAAATGTTAAGTCCGCGCTGAAAACATGAAACATTTCGCTGAAAAGCAGAAAGCTAAAACATTTTGATGCATTTGCAATCTTCAAAAGCAAATTTACCACTCATGATTACATGACAGAGCATATTGGCTCTAAAGTATATCCGCTCCGAGGTAGTAGTGTCTGCTAAAAGTATATATTTCCTTTCCGCTTTTCGTAGGTCCATAAAGCTTACATTTCTTTAATGGGGCTGCAAAGCAGATGAAGAATAAAGCCTTATAAAATTCTGAGAATCGCAGCGGGCGAAGCGATACAGCCGCCTGATCTCACTTGAATTTCTATGTAGCGACTTCCTGCTTACATTACTTTTAACCTGGAGTAGGAGGTTCATATTGAAATAGAGTAAAAGAAAAGGGGGGGGGGGAATAAAAAAGCAATGACGGTCGTAGCCCAATATTACGGGCCAACCTGAAAGCTCACAATACCGCCCGGCTTCAATAGGCGCTGTGAAGTCCGTTGACGCTCATAAGCGGTCGTTGACCCCCTTGATTAGGGGCCAAGCCATTGTCACTGAGTGCCCTGCAACCGTGCATCAAACCTCCTTAATCTCCTCTCGCATTTAATTCTTACTCTCTGGATGCCATCCGCATCATGTGCCGTTACACAGTGCGAGAGACGCCGATGCACTTACAGATATTACGACAGAAACTCCCATGCCCTACCTCCCTCAGCCTACCCCACAACATCTTGAGAATTCATTGGGATCAGCCTGCAAAATATAAAGGCTGGTGTTACCAATTGGGGCGCGGAGCATGGTGCCAGCGGTAAATGTGGAATATATTTCTACAAAGTCCGCGATGAACAAATCTGAGCGTAAAAGTTGCAAATAGTCGAACGGCTAGGCGCAGGTAAACGTAATTGTACAGTAATGATTGAATCTAGGTTCCTTAATGCATTGATCTTAATAATCGTCGGGAACGTGCTTGTTCAAGTGATTAGAATTTTAAGGGGAGCGACTTTTCTCCTCAAAGGCCTCGGATGAAGGATCGTTTCCTTACCATTCCTGCGGAAATCATATGAGTCCACTGTCAGTTTCACGTCCCTTCCATAAGAATCGTGCAGCGGGTCATATGTAGTAATTCAAACGCAACAGCAAACATTTCAGTCTCCGTAGCTGACTAATGGCCATGTCATCTGCTATAGAGGACTTCCAGATAAGAATAACTACGACGTAGGAGGACGAGGATGAAAAATAAGGAAGGAGAGGTAGGGAGGTCAGCTAGACGCATGTCCTGATTGCTACCCTACACGGGGAAAGGTGTTTAAGGGAAAACAAGGAAGGAGGGGGAGGCAAGAAGGTACTATCAGTGTGAGTAGGATTTCTCATCGATAAGGACCTAACGGGCAACATTGACGAATTTTACAGCATTAACGAGAGCGTAGCAGTGGTCGTACTGAACTTAATAAGAGGTATAGGTTAAATGTAGCACAAGCCTACGCTTCAACCTCCAGTCATAATTATGATAAAGTAGATTAGTTCTGTGAATATGCAGAATTATCGACGAGAAAAGTGCAAACTCAGTATACTGTAGTAATGGGCGACTTCAATGTGAAAGCGGGAAAAAAGCAGGCTGGTGAACAAGCAGTTGGCAACTATGGCGTCAAATCTCGAAATGCTAGAGAAGAGATGCTCATATAATTCGCGGAAAAGAATAACCTGTGAATAATGAACACCTTGTTCAGAAAGAGCAGCAACAAAAAGTGGACCTGGAAAAGCCCTCATTGTGAAACAAGAAATGAAATTGACTTCATACTTTCTGCCAATCCCAGCATAGTGCAGGATGTAGAAGTGTTAGGTAGGTTAAAGTGCAGTGAGGATAGGTTAGTGAGGTCTGGGATTCACGTCAATTTGAAGAGAGAAAGTGTAAAATTGGTCAACAAGAAACAAGCCAACCTAGATGATGATGACATAGAGGTAACAAATGAAACCGTAACAAGGCTGGGCTTCAGAAGCAGCAACTGAAGTGGAAAGTAACGCACCAAGGCAACCAATAAGTAAGCTTTCCCAAGCAACGAAGAACCTAATAAAGAAACGGTAAAAAATGAAAGGTGTCCAACGCAAGAGATCAGATAGAACTCGGGGGACACTCAAGGGGCACTTCTCAGATAGAATCAAGGGACACTTCGCAAGAACGTTACTCTGCGGAGCGTAACCACGGCACATAATTCATGGAGAATATGTTAGAATGCTCTAGTAATTATTTGCTGTTCTTGTCATTTTCGAAAATTCATTCAAGGAGCTAGTTGCACGCTTTTGCAGTTTAACTGCTACATATGGCCCCAATACATTTTTCCAATGACAGCGCGCATTTCTGCAGCGCACACAATTTATCCCAGAATTTTTTTCGGGGCTGAGCGTTTCTTTGATATCTTCTGATGCCCAGCTAGAGCACACCGCACTTTCGGCTCTTGCTATTCTATGTACACAGTGTCTCAGTTCTGTATTCAGTGTCTATAGGCGTGATCTGTCAATTACTGTTTCGGAATAACGAGTGATTTTGCTGAAACATTGAACTGGTGCTCTTGGGTCAATCTCACATAGAATGGAGTTTTGACCCTCGTTTTCATACTAGTTTCTCGAAAATAGCGTTGACATTTGATATAAACTATTACGTGCATCGCAATATGAGAGAGGAATTAGATTAGTCTCATATTAGAGGAGCGCCGCGTGTGCTAACCTGGTGGCATCTATGTTGGCTGGAACGCCCCAGTGACCCGGAATCCAATCAAATAAATTTTCCAGAGCAAGTCTATCACCTTTGTAAGTATCTTTTGCACTTCCTATAGTAGAGCATGATCAATATTTTCAGGTTTGTGAAATTAATGCTCGATAAATATGTTTGACAGGCGCTCAGGATGACCCATTAGAGTGGATGTGGTTGTGATCATATGAATGTTCAGTGATTTGCCAAAACGGCAAACTGCGTAAACGACTAAATCGGATAACTATTCGGAAGTGGTCACTTCCTCTTGTCGGTTGTTCGCCACTCTACGCCGCTTGCGTTATGTCCCGAACATAACGTCAGGTCGAGACGGCTGGAGTAATTATACTCACGATACAATGTTACGGAGCCCTCACTTAACAGGCATAGACCGTTCTGCTCGACTGTCTTCCGCACTAAGTTTCCACAGCAATCACAGTGACTGCTTCCCCAAATAACATTAAGGGGTTTGAAATCGGCTCTAATCATACCGGTGCCCTCACGCACACATGAAATTAACTTAGGAGCAGAAAAGTTACCATTTGTGGATGGCTGAAAACATACACTTATTACTGATGTGATTATACTGTCGACTGCGAATTCGATTGTCACGTATTGCGGAATATCAAAAGTAGATGCTCATAGTTTGTGTGCTCTCAGACCCTTACTCAAACAGATCATCATTCTACTTAGGGTTAACCTCCCTGCCTTTCGTTCTTCCCTTCTCTCTCTCTCTCTCTCTCTCTCTCTCTCTCTCCCCATTCTACTTAGATCAGCAGATCTAGAATACTTATAAAAAACATAGTTTGCTAAGCCCACCACTGCTTCTGCTAGGCACAGCAAAGGAAATGTATCCTATGCCACCAGCTTCCGGAAGTCTGCATCCTTAAGTATCAGGTTGGAAACGTTCCATTGAAGTAGCACCGCGTTTTGTAAGAAATTATCGATTATGAGCCTTTGGCAACTCAGAGACAGTGTCTTGCAGCACTAAATGTTCCATGGACATGATAGCTCTTATTTCAGAAAGACTGTTCGCTTGCGTAAGTGCGGTAAGTATAGCTTATAGGGTGGTGACAAGCATTGCAAAAATTAATTTCTCAGTAGAAAAGGCTGCGCTCGCCTGTGTTGTCTCTCTTCCTTCTTTCAGTGCTCTCTTACCGTCGTTCAACAATAGTATTATTGAGGCCCTCGGAAACACAACGCCGCAGCTTGGCCTTCATTCATCTAACACTTTATAGCCCTGGCCTGCCGTGAGTGGGAGAGTTCCCGAGGGAACGTATTTGGCGGCACCGTCCCACGCACCTTTCAAGACGTAAGGCTCAGTTCTGTGAAGCCCGTCTGGCCTCGGTGGGAACCGTGAAACCTGTGCGGAAGTGTGTGTGTGTGTGTAAGCCCTCCCGCTCAAAGGCGGCTCGGCTACGATGGCTGGTCGAACGTTTTTCCCTCACCTAGAGATCTAGGGAGGACAGAGTGTTTATAAGCAGCTGTTGTGCGGCTGCTCAGTGTGCTTTCTCTCGCAGTCATGCTAGACTGATGAACTGCAACGTCCTTATGTAGATACTCTAAATAAACCCATATTCCTCGTTCTCAATGAGAAGCAGTCCTTCCCTTCAACAACGTCCTCAGCGTGGATAAGTTGGACAACGGCATGCGCCAGCTACCATCTAATTCATGCCCGACTCCAATCCTTACAACACGCGTGCGCGCTGGGACATCATAGCATCGAGGGTTCCTACATAGTTAGAGCCTTCGTTTTATCTTCCCAGCATTAACGCTGCAATCTCTCACTCTTACCTTCTTTCGTTCTCTTATTTTATTTCCTTCATCGTCCTTACGTAGTCGGCATGTCGTCGACACTTATATCATTGGGGTGGTCGGCAAGAGCTCACAGAGGCGCATATTTTCCACGTGATGATCCGCTCGTAGGGTAGTGTAAGATTGGAAGCTCCTAAATTAAAAAGAGACGGCGTAGGCGACAGGTAAGGAAGAGGTATAGAGTATGAGGAAATAGGAACGAGGGAAATTAGGGATGGATGGAAACGTCGGAATTTGACAGACGCGTGATCTTAGCTGCGGCGCGGTCTACCTAATGATATCCTTCTAGAGAGAGAGCAGAAAAAATGCGCCACCGTCGCGTCTCCTTCCCAAATTTCTTCAACTCTCTCACTCTGTTTCTTGCCCTTCCCAAATCTACATGTAAGCAACGAGCGTCATCGCAAAACTGCACGTACGACGAAGGGCCCCTTTGAAGATTGCTCTGAAAGTGCAAAGGAAAGCTCAAGAAAAAAAGTCATCCCGATGCAGGGAGGTTACGAGTAAAGCGGCTGTGTGCTGGAAACGTGAATAAAAAGATACGTCGAAGTAAGTGCGCAAAGCGCTTCTTAGTCCATTACCGATTCCATTAGAGCAAGACCTTAGGGTCGGAACATTTGGGGATGCTCCTCACCAGAGAGGAGCGTTGTGATTCATTAATTCACATTAGTGCGCAGCATTTATATTCGCGGCACGCGATTGCTTGAAATTTTGTGTTTCTCTCTGTGCGCGAAAAAAATGTCAAACGCACTGCTTCGGCGATAATTAGCCTCGCTAATTAGACGCCCATTTTTTTAAATTTTTGTTACCACGTACGAATGAGTATCGACGTCTCTATATTTCTTATCTTCCTCGTACGTGCTGAAAAACATCCTAGTATACCGTAGGATCACGAATTCTTAAGTGCCAGGGTTAAGTGCTCTTGATATCCCACCTACAAAATCATTTCATTGAAACTGTCCACAGGGCATATCTAGTTTTCATTATTTGTTTTGTTGTTGTTTTTTATGAATTTATACTGTCGTTACAGCCTTGCAATGTTGCGACAGGTTCACTTGAAAAAATATAGCAAGCCATTACGGTATAAAAGGGTTCGCTGGTACACTCATTTTAGTTGGAGCACTTAGATTTGCCCTAACTTTGCCTGCAAGCACAGGTCCATTCTAGTTAGGTGCCATGTGTAACTGGCGCAAACATCCAACCATTAGTTTTGTTCTTCTCTTTCACTGAAATATGTCTCTTCGTCAATCAGGTCACTTGATCGCTGCACTTTAAACGACTGAGGAGCGAAAGGTGCCCCATGAAAAGTAAACACCAAATGTCTTCAACTGTAACTTCGCCATAAAAACAGAAACGGCCTTTTTTCTGATACATTCGCTGAATTATTGGTTGATGTGCTTCTGCCTACTCAAAATCCTTGTCACCCAGAATTGCGGAGCGGGCCCCTTCGTTCCGCAGAGTGGGAATGATCGTGAATTCCACTCTTTTAAACACATGGGAATGGTCAGAGTTCCGTAATTCCCACTCCTGGAGTGGCTGAGCCCCGAACCATTCTACACCACTAATAATGTCACGCACATTTTCTTTCTTTCAAGGAACATGTTCATAAACTGTTATGTCTGCAAAGCGTCTGCAATCCTTCTAACGTCTATCGTTTTAAAGTGAACCTTTCTTTGCGAGCGCTCCTGGATATTTACTGACCGTGGCTGGGTGTTGCTCTCTTTCCTAATGGCTCATACTTTCCAGATAAGGCCCACTGTGGTTGCTTGGTGGCTGCGGCGTTGCGCTTCTAAGCGGGATCAAATCGGGGCCACTGCGGCCGCATTTCGATGGAGGCTAGAGAGAGAGAGAGGGGGGGAGGGTTATATAAGGAAGGCAGGGACGTTAACCAGACAAGAGTCCGGTTGGCTACCCCACGCTGGTAGAAGGGAGAAGAGGAAGAGAAAGAAAGGAAAGAGAGAGGGGATAGAGAAGCGCACAGACAGGCACTTGAGTGAAAGCCGCTCGTTCAAATCAGACGCTCTCAGAAAGCGCAAAAGTGCCTTCACAGCCTTCTGAGCCGATGATCGGTTGGGACGGCGCTCTAGTGTTGTCCGTTCACTCAGAGGACGATCATCTAGTTTCCTCAATGTGTTGGACAAAGATTGCCTTTGTGCTTGAAATTGAGGACAGTGGCACAAGAAGTGTTCAATCTTCTCCTCGCATCTGCAAATATCATGTGCAGGACTATCAGCCATTCCATTTAGTGCTGAATTAGTGCTAAAGGCGAAAACGCCCATGTACTTAGAGATTTAGCAGCACGTTAAAGAAACCCCAGTTGGACCAAACTATTCCGGAGTAGTCCACTACGGCAATGCCTCATAATGAGATCGTGGTTGGGCACGTAAAACCCCATAATTTTTTTTTACTTTCTAGAGAAGATAACTGAATTTCGCGCCCAACTATGGGATCAAAACTCAGTCTGGGAGACCGAGGTTCGATCCACAGTAGCCTGACGCTATAACCATTAGTCCACTATCGCATGAACCCTTCTATCGTGATATCGTCAAGTAGCTCTTTGAGGTTATCGATAGCTGCACGTGTCAAATTGCGTAGCTCAGGTGCGCGACAGAACATGCGCAAGGGCCAGTTTGATTTACACCAAGGACGTAGGAATGAAATGGGCAAATTTATAGCCTTTCATAACGGCTTCCAGCAAAACATCGCTTCAAAGAGATTACTATATGCGCATTGGACGTGCATATATATATATATATATAGTTTTTTTTTCAATATCAGCCTTTTGTGAATTTCGGTTTTTGTAGACATTTCTCTGCCGATGCCTTGCGCAAAGGATCATCAGCTCTCAAAAGAAGCATTACGCAAACATTTGAATAGTAGAGCACATGCCTCGTCAATACCGTATCCGTACATAAAGAACCTCATTAATGCAAAAGCATGATATGCTTCATTACTCCAAAATCTGTCTGCGTGACGGAAAGATGGTGCGGAAAAGGCCCGACGCCGCAGAGCGTAAAAACACGTCTTAAAATAATCGGATTGACGTCACATTTTTCAGGGAGGTTCGTGTAAACAAGGTAAATTAATGCGTTTGAAAATAAGGTCCAGTACATTTGGGTCAAGGTCGCAATCAAACCCAGGGCTCCAGGGTGGGAGACAAGCACGCATCCCCGATGCCATGGCGATTCCACGGTTCTGGTTGACTAAAGGTGTGCTTAGTGCATGCGTCACGTTTATTAACTCATCGCCGGCTACAGAGCGCGTTGAGACACTTGGTGTGTTCTGACTTGGCCTTATCGAGGCACAATTAGAACGCAGGTGAGTGCTTCGCAGACAAGGAACACGCTGTAAAGTTTTTTTTTTCACCAAATTGACATTAATGCTTTCGCATTCCCACACGTAAGCAGTCTCAAGTGTCTCTGCAGAATTTTCTTTTTCACAAACAAGATACACACATGTTGCAGCACTAGGCAAAGAAATAAATAAAACATTACTACATAAAAGTTGTAGTGTTGCTTATTAAACAGACTCACAAATATGCTTACCGCGTGGTTTACAATTCACGAATACTGGATGTGAATGCAAAATACACACAGTTGATGGGACCAATATATGCGGAAAGCCTGCCAATTTGTGGTGACAGCCCGAATTGCAGTCCCTTTCCGAAGCGCCTTCCTCCTCATTTGGAAAAAATTGCGGCAGGACCCACCTCACGATGACTGTCGACGGTAATTCGGTAGCATAGAATCACTATAGCGACATAAATTATTGCTGCCTTCGAAACAAGCTATGTATGAGGCGTGTACTACAACGGGGCTTCTCTATCGCGCTTGCCTGAGACACTCGGCGCCATCTAGCGTCGCCGCCGATAAGCCTGCACGTGACCTCCGAAATGCGTAGCACGCTGGTGCGTTCGAACGCTGAGAAGCCCGTCATCCGATAGCTGGGCTCCTCTCTCGCGCTCCTTTCTGGACACGCTGCGCTACCTGGTGGCATTGCCTAGAAATCCGCGCATGATCTTTCTCAGCATCGGGGAAATTTAAAGGGATCCGTTTCGTCATTGTAGGGCGGCACATTTACAGTGGAACACACCTATAGTTGCCCAAGCTGGGATTAAAGGCTTTCACTGAAGTTTGGTCCACACCTACCGGCACATACACAGCGACTCAAGTTGCCATCGAAGTTCACTGTCGACCAACACGACTGAATGGCGGTGTAAAAGAGTTTCTTCGAAAAGTCCTGCTTACCCAGTCTCGCCTCTACAGTGTTAGGTCCGCAGGAAAAATGTTCGTTCATTAGCGACACGTATTTGCGTATGTGTGTGTATGCGCACATGTACACAAGCCCGCGAATACACGCGATGTTGCAGCGTGACTGGCAGCTCTAGGCACTTTGCGAGCATTCACGGGCTTCTTTCACGCTCGGAAAAACATTTTTATTGCATGTATTGGTCAACAGAAAGCTGTAACGGTATTGTTCCATGTTGCTCTACAATTTTCTCAATGACACTTGTCGCCTAAGTATAATATTTGAGAAGTTTATCCAATAATTAAGACTATGTAATTAGGCAAAATGCAAAAAAATAATCGAAGTATCTCCAAGCGGCGGTAAATAGCATCACCTTAATTAATTGGTTCTGTCCAGCTAGGTGGCATTCGCATACTTCAAGCTCTTGCTGCCTGACAGGTGGGACACACGAGGTATATTCGGGGCCGGTATAATGATGGCTAGAGAAAACCGGGCGAGAATTCGGGTAGGCTCTCTGCGTTTCTTCTCTTTTCCGTCTCTCTCCTCATCGATTGTTTCTGTTCAGCCTTTTACACCTCTATTCTCTGTGTAAGTCTTATAAGGACACTAAAGGTTAATATTAAGTGAACGTGGACTGTTGAAATACCATCCCAGAAACCTCGAAACGCTTGTTTCTTGCGATGAAGAAACTTATTTTACGAGAAAATGCGTTCTGAAGCGTCCGCGTACCTCTAGCGCAGTTGAAATCACCCGCCCTCCAATCGAGGAGTGGTGACGTCATGGTCTCATAGTGACGCTGCGCCGTCGGTGAGTAAAACGGCTCCCGCAGACGGCGCTACGGCTTTTCTCCACAAAATGCAAACGCGCGGCCAGAAACAGCGCCAAGACAGAGCCGACAGCAGCGCGAAAGCGGAACTATGGTGGCTAGCGGAAGGGAAAGCGCACGACGACAAACTGGTTCTTTATTTTATGACGCCAGCTTCGACGCTCGTTGCAATGGATGACCCTGACAACGACACATTGGCTCACTATGCTGGACTCGAGTTCAGCGATTTAAGCACTCATGAACATGACCCGCTGCCGAGGGCTCGCGCTGTCAGCGTAGTTGCGTACTACTACGACGGCGGCCTGCTTTGAAAGGCACTCCACGCGACTTCAGTAAGTCGGCGTTGAACTCGTAATCCTCTGGACGAAAGTGCCACGAGCACACTACGTGATTTGTCGGCTCTTTGCCAGCGCGCTGTGGCAGAGGTACGGCACTTAACCACTTCGAACGGAGAGGTTCACTCGCTGGCACACAGTGATAAGTAACATTGGATTCGCCGCTGCAACTTCCCTTGGCCAAGTTCCGCAGACCGTTCGCGCATTCCACGACATCACATGGACGCGGCATTCTCGCTGGTTGTTCTAAGTGCAAGTTTCGCGAGCCAGCAGGACCACCGCAGCACAACGCGATAAAGAAACAACTGAAACTCCAAAGCGCGCGCGGCGCAAAGTCAAGCGCGCAGAGTCGAGCGAAAACGAAACTTTTCGATCACCCATAGTACTACTCAACGGTAACGTCAAAATGTTATTTTTGCTTAGAATCGAATAGAAGTAGACAAGTAGCATTTTCTTCCGTCTTATAATCTAATGAAATGATCTTTTTAATACGAGTAGTTGAGCACCAGTGACATAAATTATGATGAGGAGAGCCTTCGTCATCGGGCTAGTACCGGAATGTTGCTGGGGGGTCTCAAATCGTGTCATGCAGTTACCTCAATTTCTCGGTTACTAAAGCTCTGTTCACGATTATATTGACGCCTTAGACGTTCTAGAGCATTGCTTTATCACCTTTACTTGAGTTTCTGGTAATTAACCTTTAGTGTCCCTTTAAGCTTTTACAAGCTTCGTCAAGGTATCAGATGAGTCATCATCGCTTTAGTTCCAGGCGATAGAAAAATACAGCATAGCGGAGGCGAACGTACACAGATACATACCGGAGTATCACAAGACGAATGCGAAGTGTGCAGCCATGGTAGCGAAATCCTGTGGCAATGTGATCAACCACAGCATCTGCGTAACTTTCGCTTTGAACAACTCTACTCAACAGAGAACAGGAAATAGCCGCTAATTATTGTGCCACTGTCGACGGATACGTTTCCGCAAATAATTAAGTAGCTGACAAGGAAATTTATTCACCCGTAGGCACGCTTACAACTGTGGTATCTGAATCAATAAGGGTAATTCGCGCGTTCGTTAAGCACACCGTCCCAACACGTAACTACTAGAGCTACTCCTCACATCGTACCACCTACAGTGTCCAGGTTTGTGCCGTCGTTTCACCGTTATCCTAAATAACTGTATTATAGAACATCTCTTCATGAACAACAGATAGTGTGCGAGAGGCCATGAACATAATTTCGTTATTATGTCCGCAACACGGATAAAATTAATTTCTGAAGCTGTCGAGATGAATAGCCAAAGGAAAGAAAGATTGTGCGCAGTACTTAGCTCTTGCTTGAGTTAGGAGTGCGGCCACCCGCTTGCACGCTCCGCTCGTAAGAACTACTTTCACGAGCGCAGTCTCCATCTCACTCTCTCAGGAATTCCCCTCTCTCAGGAATCTTGCGATAAAAGTGCTTCATGGGCTTTCTTGTATGATGCATGTAAATTGTAAGCGGATGCTCCTCGTAATTAGTCACCAGTCTATTCGCACTCTCTGTTTCTCTCTCTCTCTCTCTCTCTCTCGCGATTTATGCAAAGCCCTGCACTAATGAACATCTCTGAGACAAGTTTTCCTGAACCGCTTAGCATACTTTCTCGTTGTTACGAGCATGCATATCAGCACTCGTTTAGGGCTTGTCATCGTTAAATACTAAGCCTGTAGCCTATACCCATAGCTTTCACTTATCTTCTTGCGTGCATTTTTCTTAATGTATTTTTTTTCTTAAAGCACTCTACAGCCACCCGCGCAAAGTTCTATTTACAAGAGCAGGAGGACAATCCTTGAAGATTAAACCAAAGCGGCAACGGCAATTTGCACCGCCTACGTGTAATCATCGGTGATTACACAATGAGTTAATGGAGCAGTAAGTGGCGGTGAAGAGAGCCCATGACAAGTAAGCTGGAACACGCTTTGACTAATAGCTGTGCTCCTGTGCGGCAAGCCTCAATAGCTTTCAAGAGCATTACAATAGTTTTCTTTTATTACACTTTTGTTCGTATTTTTTTGATGTAGCTGGAACATATTTGAACAAAGGTTTGCCTCCTGTAGTATGAGGTAAAATGGTCTCAAATGTTCTAGTTGCTTTAAGGGCTTCTACGGGAACTTAAAGAACATTCATGGAGCAAATTTCTAGGTATCCACAGATCCACAAAGCCTAGTTAAGCAATGTGCCCTAAATAAAATTCGTTGTTTGGCCCCACTGAATATACCAACGCAGTGCAGAGAATTACACGTCTTAAATTACGTCACCCGTACGTATTCAATTTCAGGAAACACTCTCGTGGCTTGCAGGACCTCGAATAAAGTTTATTTCCTTCCTTCCTTCCAGGAAACGTCCCATATTATTGAATATACGTCAGGGTAATTTTTTCTTCAACTACATCTTCAATATGGCCTTTCTATTATTTATCTTTATCAGGCGACTAGGATTCTTGTGTAATGGTTTTGTGAAGTGTTAGTTTGCCTTTTTCTTTCCTACTTCGAACAGATTTCCCGTAAATCGCATTGCATACGGCGCCGTACGATTACTTGTAAAGGCAGACATCATTTCCGCAAAAAATCGCAATGTCCATTTAGCTATAGTAGAAGACTCCCTAGTTATATTTTAAATGGTTTTCCTAAAACACACGTTTCAATGTGAACTTGAAGCAGAACCCACAGTGGTTGCTTAGTGGCATTTGCGTTACGCTGCTAAGCACGAGGTCGTAAGATCGAATCGCGGCCGCGGCAGCCGCATTTCGTTGAGGGCGAAATCCAAAACGCCTCTGCGCCATGCATTTGCGGCAGTTAAATAACCCCAGGTAGCCAAAATTAATCTGGAGTCCCCCGCTACGGCGTGCCTCGTAATAAGATTGTTCTTTTGGCACGTAAAAGCGAAGAAAAAAAATTAGAAAATTGATTTAGAGTAGAGCTTAGTGATGTCATGAATGTATAGCAAAAACCCTAAGAATGGTGCAACCTTCGAATCATGCGCCCGCAAACGTAGGCTAAAAGAATGCATTGATATGTTCGAATTCGTATTCTCCCAAACTGCTTAAAAAATTAAATTTTGTGGTAAATTGAAAAGCACATTATGAATATGAGGGGCGCCGGAGTGGGAGACCTTGGAATAATTTTGACTGCCTAAGGTTCTTTAACTTGTACCCATTGCACGGTACCCGGACATTATCGCATTTTGCTTCGATCAAAATGCGCAAACCACAGCTGCAATTTCCAGACGTAATATGAGGTGGCTTTCAGGAAACTTAACATTCAATGTACTTGACAGCACGCTTTAAGCCTAGATGTCCGGAAAGCGGCGTTAAGCTTATGATTTCACCTGCACACACAAGAATTCACCCCAGCTACTACGATTGAGTGAGTCTACGCCCGGAAAAGCCCTGTTACGACGTATAGGTAACAGGCCGCGCTCACATTTTTATGCAGCACAGAACACGCTTTGCGTATTAGGATTGAGCTGCTCGAGACAGAGGGAAAGGATAGAACCACCCTGGACATTCGAGGACAATACATGCAACTTAAGTGTATCACGATTGCAGTCAAAGAGCTGCATTCCATCGGCAGAAGCCAAGTCATTAGTCCTGGAACATTTGGACACGACTTACCCGAATCACCTACAAGTATACACAGATGGCTCTGTCAAAGCAGACGAAGACCGCTGCGCAGCAGCATTCTATATACCCTCTCTAGGATATACGCGGTCTGGCCGTCTGGACTGTATAGACCAGAACACGATAGCCTCGCACCCAGGCTAACTGAACGCATACTCTCGCACCCGGGTTGCCCGGTCGACCGGCGCCATATTGTACTGGGCTGCCAAAGTGTGTTCGCCGGCGACCGGCACACATGGCAAGCGTCAGCTCTAGGCCTCCAAAGTGCGGAAATGTGCCCGTTCACGCGGATCGAAAGTACAAGAAGTCATCTGGGCATCATTGCGTTGTGTTTGGATGCCAAAACAACCAGCGCAAAAGGAGCAGCTTGCTTAGCGCTGTTCGCGAAGAGCACAACACACGTAGGGAATCGTGCCGGTGCGGTGTTTTCAGCCTGCACCGATTTCCACCCGCAACGAAGAATGCCAAGCTGCGCCACCGGTGGAAAGCTGCAGTGAATAGGAAGAACTACCAACCCAGTGAAAATGCACGAGTGAGTATTCGATCTCTGTATATTTTGGTGCCACGTTCAACTTTGCGCCCTACGAACGTAATATGTGTAACACGCAGGTTTGCTCCGAGCACTTTCTGGACAACAAGCCTACAGAGCAGAATTCCGTGCCGGTGCTTCGCCTTGGCTATAAGAAAAGGACAAGCCTTTTCGTATTTTCAGTCATGCTGAGCTCCCGAAGGTTAAGCGGAACAGTTGAGTTTGCGGTTAGCGATACTTGCAGCTGGTGCACGGCATGACCATTAAGCGTGAACGACAAGTAGTAGGCAATAGAATGTTGCCCTGCTGGTGAGCGTTATTGCTATGAAAGTAAACCGAAGTCTGCTCGTCACGTAGCATGCGTCCACAAAAACGTAAACGATGACTGCTCGTCGCCGAAGGTGTTCGTGCAGCGCGCCTGTCTTTACGAGCCGGTGTTGCAGGTGTCATTCGTAACGAATTCATTTGAGCTTCCTGAGCTCTAAACTGCGTGCGGGCTGTTATGCGGGGTAAAGCGCAAGATTTTTCCGTTCATATAGCGAGGAAAATAAGGTGGTTTGTTATTGTTGTATTTTGTAACAAATTTTTGCTCGTTCTCGCCAGTTTTTTTTTTACTATTTTCTTTTCTAAGGGAGTGCCAACAATCCGATATGGACTCGCACAAGCGAAACAGGTCTGATACCAGGTAGCTGTAGTTGGTGGGGCTAATTTCTTGGAATGCAGGTGCGGTTGTTGTCTTGTACCTGATGATGCAGCTTTAAGTAGGTATGGTAATTTTATGTGCCCTGTCATGGTTTGTGCAACAACGGTACAACACCTGCAGCTGTCATGCTCACCCTGTTATAAGGGCTTTGACTGCACACGTAGTTTAACATTATAACTACTGTAGTTCCTCATTTTCCAATGAGTGCAGGTTTAGCATCATATATACTGCTTGTTCGAGTGATGTAGGCTTGTGTTCTGAACGTTGTACGAGAAATTGCACGATACAATTGGCCTGGTGTATTTTCTATTTCATTTTCAGAGGACTTTATATCAATTCGCAACAGTGATGGCATGGGAAAGAACTACAGCCCTTCTTACTATAACATATATTTTGTTTTCAATGTGCAGGTGGTGAAGGGCAGGCGTCTGCTAATCAGGCAGGCTATAAGCCCAGTCAAACGACCTCGCCACCAGTTGGTTGCCAAACGTGGCCAACTCAGTAGTGACCATGACAAACAAGACCAAACTGAAAGTGCAGAGGACAATGTTCTGCGTGCTTTAATAATATATGGCACCAACACAGTGCTGTATATTCCTTCACAGGTTACGTCCCAAAAATGCGGAGATATTACAGCTCACACGTGTTCTAGCATATAGTGTGCGGTTTGTGCAAACGTAATAGCGTACTTGCCCGATGTATTCGCTTCTGCAGTCTGCACAGCACTCAGTGTGGCCATTGCGGACTTGCATGAGGTCTTGAAGTTTGATTGGATCGAGACAGCGAAAAATGACAGGTTAGAAAAAACGCGAAACACGCCTTCCGCCCAGCTGAAAAGCCCAAGTTTCGCTTTTGCGCCGGGTCGCATCTCCCGGCGTGGCAGCCCAGACCTGCTACTTCGCGGCGCTTGGGATAGATGGCGCGACCAGCGCTCATCAATATGGCGGCGCGCTTTGAATTCACGGTGTTCTGGTGTATAGCCTCGTCGACAGGTGTGGAAGGCGTAGCAATAGCTTCTGCTCTGCGCAAACAAAAGACTTTGCCTCCACAGAATGTGGGTGTCCTTACGGACCCAAAGGTTACGTTACAACAACTATACCGTGGTCTGCCATCCCTCAAGTTCCCATGCAAATCACAAGCCATCGTGAAAGAACTCAACAACACAGGCTTCACAGTAAAGTTTCAGTGGATTCCCTCCCACATTGGTATTTCTGGAAACGAAAAAGCTGATGCGCTTGCATACGCAGCGCTCTATCATCCTCCCAAAGTCAAGGCTCCAAATAGTAATAAAGTGCAAAAATCGGACATTCGAAATCACTATGGGTGGCTTTGGGTTCCACCGCATATGCCCTGCGTAACCAAGAGATTGCGAAGAGGAAGCCTCACTTCTTTATCGAATAAGGACAGGATCCGCTAATACACAGGCCAGGTTATTTACGACGGGGCGAATCAATTCTCCGAACTGTACGGCATGCAACGAGACAGGAGACATTGAGCCCTTTTTGTGGTCCTGCCAGAAATTCCAAGATGAAAGGGAAGCTCTCCTGAAGAATCTGCAAAAAAAGGACTTTCCGCATGCGTGCCTGCAACACCTTATATTTCCCGAGGGATCAGTTATAGCGCGCAAAGAAACTTCACGTCTCCTTATCGAATTCCTAAGAGAGACTGGTTTGATGGACATATGTTGAAACCCTTCAGCGGTATTGTAAGAAATGCTCAGGCGGAGCAATTGCCGGCCTTGATCGCCAGGCTAAACCCGCCTATTGCTTCAATTTACCACCACCACCACCACCACCGCCCCTGCTCGGTTTCAATTCTGAAATGGAAACATGGGCCCTGGATACGTATCTCTTTAATTAGGTACTGCTGGAGTGTGATTGCTGATGCACATAATTTCCGAGTAACCCAGAAGTCCATCTAAATAGGCTCAACTGCTCTATCGACCACAGGCGATATTCAAAGATTGTTTTTTTTTTTGCATTGTATAGGAACAATTAACGATGATTGCCGTGTAAGCGAATAGCCGAACGCTTCAGGAAGCTATATTCACTTTATTAAAGAAATATTCGCTTGAAGGCGTATATTTCTTCCACTCAATATATGTAGGTATAGAGTATGTCATTTTATTGCAACTTTCCGCAGATAACATAGCCGATAACCAGGACATCTGTAGCGCTTGTATAGCTGGGTAGCACGTTTATCTTAAAATGCTTTAATCGCTGGCGTTCAGCGAAGCAAGCGCCACGCACCTCATTCGCGTGAGCGCAAGCGTCTTTTGCGTCGGCACCTTTGTATGGGCGCTGAAAGACCGAGCACCGAATGAATGAACGAATAGAAAATTTATTGCAAACACTATATATTGTATTGTATTTATTGCTGGATAAGGTCCGGCGGGTCGGGCACTCCGTTGGACAGGGCTGTCTCCCGCGCCCGCTCCACGGGGATCCGCTGGTCCTCGAGAGCCGGGCTGGGCAGAGGCC
This sequence comes from Dermacentor variabilis, assembly GCF_050947875.1. Lineage (NCBI taxonomy): Eukaryota > Metazoa > Arthropoda > Arachnida > Ixodida > Ixodidae > Dermacentor > Dermacentor variabilis. The sequence goes on along the minus strand of NC_134569.1, from coordinate 154,341,508 downwards.
CCTCGCGTCGTCGGCTGCGTCATTTGCGCGATGCTGCTAGTAGCTTGGCAGGACCAAGCCATGTGACACAGGTCAGCCCGACCACCACAGAATACACTAGTGGCGTTAAATTGTTCCGCACCTATTTTCGCCAGCACGGCCGGGCTGCCGCACGACATGGTTTTGGAGCCTGCTTTAGTGGGTCCCTTATAGCGGGATGGGGGAGAGTTCGTCAGTGCAGGCAATATAAGAGTGTTTTAGTTGTGCGTCGTTACGGTACGCTGCGCTCCGGATCGCCCCGCTAAGCCACAGCGGAGCGGCGGACGATGTTCAAGTTTTAGTTATACGTTTAAGACCGATCCACACGACGGACCAAGTCTGCGGGCCGATCCGTCACCTGATGCGACGTCACGGCCCACCGCGGTCCGGTCCGGCGCAGAGCACATCCACACGGCGCACCGCCATAGCAGACGGCAGAGCAGACCAACCAGCTACACTAACGCTTTTTCGCGTTATCATTGCAATCATTCCGGCTCGAGTCCCACAAAGCCGGCAACTGCTCAACGAGGGATGCAAAATAAAGAAACCTCCTCGTCACTCAAAGAGGACATGGTGTTTAAAAAATATATCTGCTGCACGCACGGGTAGGCGGAATGGCGGACATGAAACGACTGGCTTTTGCTGAGCCGAAAGGTAGATTGGATTTGGCTGAAGACACTCTGTTGCCAGACAACATCCGTCGGCTACGCCCAAATCCCTGCGGTTTTCATGCGGTCCACCGCCAAAATTGAAGCGGGAAAAGCCGCGGCGATATGTTGGACCGCGAGGGCCGAGGTCTTGCGCGGGCCAACGGCGGTCTGCGCGAACTGGTGATGTCCTATCACGTGATGCGCGGACCGCGGTCCAAAAGAGCAATTTGGTCCATCGTGTGGATCGGCCTTTAGCGCAGCAGAGCGGAACGGACCTTTCGTAGTTGCTGCGCCCTCTGGCCAAATTCAGGGTAATGAAAGAAAATAAAAACAATTGATCACTATTATAAAGTCAAACGTATATATATATATATATATATATATATATATATATATATATATATATATATATATATATATATATATATATGTATATATGTCACTTATTTGTACATGAAGTATCTAGACATGCACTTGTAATGCGTTACCGGTCCATTTTATCCAGTGGAAAATGAAGCGCCATCTTGGGGAACGCCACGTGATATCCAGCGAGCTTGCTTTCTGCATCCCATCCAGTCCTTTATGACGCCAACGCTAGCCAACGTGCTGCGTAGCCCGCTCCGCTGAGGCACACACTCTACTTACTAGTTTGTCGCTCCGCTAGCCCGCTTGCGGCTAAGCGGAGGGCGCACGCGCATTCACGCTTTCGCTCCGCTTAGCTGCTGAGCGGAGCGTAAAAACGAAAAACTAAAGCACTCTATAGTGGCATTATCTCTGCGTATGTTGCAGTCGGCGTTGGTAACTGAATGCCGCCGCCTAAAGGGGGGGGGGGGGGGGAGTCGGTAGAGGAGGGAGCCCGGGGAAGCAATGCTTGGGCCGAGTTGTGTGCCTACTCGTTTCCGGCTACTGCGTGATGGCCCGGCACCTAGATGAACTTTCTCGTGGCCCGTTTTTGCGCCTGCCGTAGGACGGCATGAGCTCGAGGTAAAACTTCGGCCTCTCAAGCTGTTCCAGTATGCTACTTTATAGCGGGTAAGCATGTTATTGTCCGCAGCAGAGCGTGTCGCTGCGGGGGCGATCTCGGCTTCTTCTACAATAGATGCATCCTGTCATCCTATTCATAAACCATCAATTAGCTGGTTTTGGTGCATGACTACTGCTGTGTAAATTCCTCCCACTGTGTCTGCAGCGGCTACGAAGCAGGCCCTCGCTGTGATTTAACAGTGTTCATTAAGAGCTTTATCTGAGGTCGCTCTGCTCACAGGGTGGTAATCGGGGTGCGTGTTGCGGGGTTATGAGAATGTCATGAAAGAGCCCCGCCACTCGCGAGGTATATGTCTTGCCTGCCTGACGCTGTAGGAGAATTTCAGATATGGTGATCGTTAAGAACCTTCCTCTTTTCGTACCTTCCCATTTATTTTTAGAAAGAGGAAAGGAAAACTACTCTGTTTATATGTAACATAAGAAAACACATGTGGTGCATGCTTGAAGAACCTGCCTTAAGAAGGCTACCACCCAACTCGCATGAGTAATTGCCGGGATGAGAATTTGACGTTGACAATGAACAATTGTCATATTTGTTGTGTAGAGAAACATTGGAACGATATAGTGGGTCGTCCTCTCCAGCGCTTTCCAGTGGGGCGTCCTCTTCAGCGCTTTGCTCGTGAATGTCGCTCGTTCAGGGAGTCCGAGCCCTGTTTTAACGGTCGGTTCCAAACGCCGGTGACTAATAAACGCCTTTAGAAATGGTGGAGGGTACTTCGGCCTACAACGTCCAACCTGGAACTTTGATCCCGTGCCCAACTCTCAACCATCCCTGAAGACGCATCCAATAGGTGCGTCTTTCCTTTCCTCTTTCTAAAAATAAATGGGAAGGTACGAAAAGAGGAAGGTTCTTAACGATCGCCATATCTGAAATTCTCCTACAGCGTCAGGCAGGCAAGACATATACCGCGCGAATGGCGGGGCTCTTTCATGACATTCTCATAACCCCGCAACACGCACCCCGATTACCACCCTGTGAGCAGAGCGACCTCAGATAAAGCCCTTAATGAACACTGTTCCATCACAGCGAGGGCCTGATTCGTAGCCGCTGCAGACACAGTGGCAGGAATTTACACAGTAGTAGTCATGCACTAAAACCAGCTAATCGATGGTTTATGAATAGGATGACAGGATGCATCTATTGTAGAAGAAGCCGAGATCGCCCCCGCAGCGACATGCTCTGCTGCGGACAGTAATATGCTTACCGACTATAAAGTAGTCCCTCCTATTCCATCCCCCCAATTGCCTCTTCCGTCCATCATGTGCTCTTGTGCGCTTCGTCACAGGGACCCTGCCATTTTCTGTGGCGTGGACGTCACCAACGTCGAAGACTGGCTGACGGCATATGAGAGAGAAAGCGCCTACAACAAATGGAACGACACCGCGAAACTGAGCAAGGTGCTCTTCTATATCGTGCGTGTGGCCAGACTCTGGTACAAGAACCATTAGTCCGATTTTCCGACATGGTCCTCGTTCGAGACCTGTTTAGTGGTTTTATTTGGTGGCCCGCCTGTGCGAAAGCTGCGCGTGGAATCGCGTTTGCGAGATCGTGCACAGCAATCGCGTGAATGATTTGCCAGCTACATTGACGATGTTCTGGACTTCTGTAAGAGAGCCAACGCGGCGATATCGGAGTCCGACAAAATCCGACAGAATCCGATATGTCATTAAAGGGATAGAGGACTATGCTTTCAACGTGCTTCTTGCGAAGACTCTCAGTCCGTGACCGACATCATCACTCTGCGCCAAAGCTACGAGCAGCTACACAGGCAGCACTCGTTGACACTTATCCCTTCATCGCACGACGAACACATTGCAGGTTTGGCGACCATCTTCGACCTACCAGCGCTGCTTGCAGGAATGAAAGCTTTCGTCCGGGAAAAAGTTTCGTGGCAGCTCTCCTTGATGACCTCCGCACAGCCACGCCAATAGAACAGCTTGCCTCGAAATTTACGCCTCCGCTCCATCGCGCGATCGCGCAGGTAATCGACGTGGTCTTACCTTACAGCGCCATCATTTTCGTGCGGCTGCTCCACTAAGCTACGCTGAAGTCGTTGCGCTGCCCGAACAGGTCCCGGTGGCTGCAGCATTCGGCTACGCCGAAGTCCTCGCGCGGACCCAACCACTCTCTCCAAGTATGCCTCTCCGTTATGCCTACGACATGGCTAGGCCCCAACTGCAACGCGCCATGCAGTCATATCAGCAGCCGCCCCGTACTACGCGTCCTGTGACATGGGAGGGACCTGCACCAACAAACCACTGGCGTACTCCTGACAACTGGCCCATATCCTTTGCGTGCGACTACGCTGGTCACGTCGCACGTTTTCGTAATCGTGTACAGCCGCCTATAGCGCCGGGCCACCCATGACCAGCCACCATAACCGTGCATATAACGAGCATTCGCCTGCTATGGCGCCGACTTTGCACCCGGCGCCAATTGCCCGCCCCTCGCCGTCACCTCGCCGTCGCTCTCTGTCGCCGATGCGACCTCGCCCGGTCCCTCGTGAGGAGGAAACTAATCGTCGCAGTCCAAGAAGCAAGGTCTGCGACACCGTAAATGTGAAAGTCCTCAACGCAGTCCCTCGAACGTAATTGAAGTGTTCGTTGATGGTGTTCGCGCATCTGTACTCGTGGACAGGGGAGGAGCCGTATATATATGCTTTGGACGCTAAGCTTTGCCGTGTACTTCTTAGAGTCCTGACGCCCCTTTCCGGGCTGCCCTTCCGCAAAGCCACTGCTCAGAGTATTCGCCCCTTACTTAGTGGCTTGTGCGGCTCGTGTTGTCATTGTCGGCGTTGTTTACGTCGTCGAATTCATCATGATTTCCTCATGCTAGCATGACCTCATCTTAGGCCGGGATTTTCTCTGCCGCCACAATGAATGAATGAATGAATGAATGAATGAATGAATGAATGAATGAATGAATGAATGAATGAATGAATGAATGAATGAATGAATGTGTTTATTTCCCATAAAACGAGTTCTATGATGGGATTCTGGGTAAAAAGTTGCGCGCAGGCAACTTGACCAGCCCAAAAACTCATGTAAGGCAACAGGAGGCAGCGGATGCTCACATGTGATTACACAAGAGGGTAAACATCAACTTACAAAAATGTAGGTGTACAAAGGGGAATACATTTCAATAATTACAAAAAAGAAGAAGTTTGTGTGCACAAGAAAAATAACGAAGTTAAAACATGAGCATGATAGATTAGTTTAAAACAATATTTAGGAGAAGAAAAAACAACAAAGAAAACTAACAAAAAAACTAAACCTAGCGCTACGTTTAGCACTGCAAACAATAAATCAATGCCGTGATTTATTGCGCACGCACCGAAATAGAACTCTCGCCGTTGTCAGACGGCGCTGGCCGACAGTCCTTCGACTTCGAACAGGCTCCTCGTCAAATTCGACACCACAGTCCCCTCGAACTCGTCAACGGTTACGTCCGTCTATTGCAGCAGCCTCTCCGACACCGCTGCACTACTTTCCTCATGCGACCGTTTTTGCACCCAAACGTTCTGCTGCTACTGTTTGCAACCGTAGAAGTCACTGAAGGATCCAGCTCATTCTTTGTTAGCAACCATGCACTGTGATGCTGCTGCGAGGGACATGTCTTGGCAGCGTGGAAGCCATTGAAGCCGCATGAGTTATGGACGTGCCCGATGAAACGCATTGGGAAGCTTGCAGTACGCTCAGTGCTATTTCTACAGCTGCTCCGTCGCCATGTGATGTATTTGGTTTATCCGTTGCTGATAACCTTACGCCGGCCCAACCTCCCCAGCTCCTTTGCCTGTTAGAAGAATTTCGTTCTTCTTTCCGACGTCGGGCAACATTCCCTGGGCCGGACGTCCGCTGTTACGCATCGCATCGACAAACAACGGATCCCAACCATCCCTGCGACAACGTCTGTATCGCGTGTCTCTCGCATAACGTCGTGTAATTAACGAGCAATTCGACGACATGCTTCGACGCGAAGTGATTAGACTAACTGGCGAACTAGGACTACATAGAACTTATCCAACTAATTATCCAGCTAATAACTAACAAGTAACTCCCTAACCGTAAGGTTAACTAACCTACCTAAAATAACTAAGCCAATATAGTTAAAGTGCCTGATTCACTAAGAACTAACACACTTGCTAAATTCATTAACCAAATGTAACTAACTAAATATAGTATAAATAACGACAACTAACCGAAACATTTATAGCGCAGCTCTAAGCCGCCCGTTCCTGCGGCTAGCGTCGGCGTCGCGCCTCGGCATTCTCGTAACTGAGCGAATGAGCGCAGCAAAAAGATGAAAGAGCGAACATGGAGCACGGGTGAAAGACGGCGATAGCGAAGACAGCGCGAGCAGGAAAGCAAAGGAGGAGAGTATGGCGAAAGCGTAAGAATAAAAGCGCAGTGCCTTGGCACGACGGGCTTAGCGGCGACGACCGCTACGAGATGGTGCCGAAGTAGCGCGCGTCCTCTGAATGGAAACAAAGCGCTGCATGAGAGGATTTCTGTCTGTGGCGGCTGTTCTGAATCATGCCCACGCGTTCCGATTAGCGAGGCAGTCGCGCTACACTTCGTTCCGTTTTCAACATGGCGCACGATACAGATTGCCTGTGCCAGCAAATACATCGCGAAATGAAAATGCGTATACAGCTGCGATCAAATTTCGCGTAGGGGAGTAGGGTAATCGTCGGCGATATTTTTTTTGTGTGCGAAGAATGCTACTAGGGGGGGTGAGGAGGGGCACGTCAATCACACCAAGGTGGCGCATTTATTGTATGCAAATGTACATGTTACGTTACCTTATTACGCGAACGGTTCACTCTGCAAGCATAGCAAAATAAATTTGGGAGAGGCCCCTCTCCCGGTGAAACATTTGAATGCTCGCACACCTCCACCATCTAGCGCGGCAGACTGATATCTGCCACGGGAGTTTCATGACCAGTAAAGCCGCGTTCAGACTACAGTCGCATCCGCTATAAGTGGCATATTTATTGCCACTTGCGCAACTGCTGGAACGACTGTTTACGCAACTAGCAATTGCCTATGTTCACATTGAGCCTTTCGATAAAGTACGTTTTTTTTACGACTGGCCAATCGCCGTTCTGGGACAGCCGCGTTTCCGATTTTTAGACATGGCGCCGATCAGCAAGCGGCTGTTACCGCAGGTCAAGGCTCTTCAAGCCCAATGTTTTTAGGCGCTGGTCATAGTGTATCGGCCTCTGTCGCACTTCTTCAATTAGTAATTCATCGCTGCACTGCGAAGAAGCTTCCACACTTAGCATCATCACTAGCCACAATGAGACCGGAAAACCGCACTGCACTCCGGGACACCGCGCGCGTTCCGCGCGAACCCGGGACAACGCGGATGGTGTCGGCAGCAGCTGCAAGGAACAGCGTTGCAACGCCGGATGGCTGGGATGGCGGTCACGCAGAGGCTTCCGAAGCTAGTATCATCACCAGCTACGAGCACACACAGCACAATAAGAGCGTCAAACCACATAGACACGCAAAGAACAACGGTGCTACGTCGGACTGCTTGGATGGCGGGCACCGGATGAAAACGCGGAATCTGGGGAGGCCGGAAGCTCCGTGACCAGAAGATGCAAACCGAAACTGCGTCGTGCATTGGCGGCGTCGTAACAGTCGTGTCTGTGCCTGTCGTAAGAGTAGCGCGTACTCCAACATTTACGCCCAGGCTGGTTGTGATTGTTGCGTACTTTCCGCTCAATGCAACAGTAGTGTGAACAAACTAGTTGCGCTTTTTGCGTTTACGCTTACGATCCGTACGTAACGCACGTGATCTGACGCGGCCTTAGCAAGTATAGGATGCGGAACGATCGACTACGGTACTATTTCTTGCATGCAATTACGCCATACCTTATTGGTGGCTCTAGGAAACTGCTGAGTTTATATCTGCATGCTTCTTCAATGTCTCACGCAGTCTTGAACCACCTCAAATATGTTGCGAATCTTCGTTCTGAACGTGCGTCGTTTAGCCTAAAATCCATATGGAGATAACACAAGAAGTAATACAGACGAGAAACGTCTTTCACGTTGGTCAGCATAAGAGGTGAGGGGCACAGGTCGTTTGCTGAAATCGCGTGTAACGTTGCCTTAATGTAGCGAAATGGAACGAAAACATGTAATACAAATGTTGCTTACATCGTTGCGACCGTGTTACCTATGTGCTGACTTAGGTATTGTTGTGCAGAGGAAACGTGCCTTTATTCGATCATGCGTGTGCCTCATGTGACGATCAGGGAATTGCCGCGCCACACACGACGCAATTGGAGCTAGCCTCTCACTCGCCATTTAGAGAGGCGTAGCTCGGCAGTTCGTTGTCGGCCCACGTTTGTCGCTACTGAATGAGCTCACTCTTTCAAAGAAGGTATTACTTCGCCAGAGTCCACTATGTGGTAATGATTAGTTGGAAGGCTTACAAATGTGGCAATTGTTGAAGAAAATTGACATGTAGCTCGGTTATGGCATCTCCGCGTTCGACTCGTAGGGTCCAGAAATGGCGTGAAGAGATTCTGGCACCAAGACAGAAGAGTGCCAGTCTTTGCCCATCCTCTTAGACCTCGGGGGAATGTGTCCGCCTCCATAGGGAGCTCAAGCCCCCTGTGGAGGAAAGCGCAGAATCCCCATTCACCTACGTGGGCGGTGGGCGAGAGCAGCGCAGGGAAGTCTCGGGCAGTCTCATTAGGGGGAGCTGCAAGTGCAACGGGGGTAGACGACGAGACCAGCCCATCACCATCCACCAGGGGCATCAAGTGTACACTCAACAGCTCGAGTTTGGGACCAGAGCCAGAGCAGACTACTCGTGCGCCCGAGTACCACAGGAGCAGGGAGATGGTTGCGGCATGGTTCAAATTTGTCTCCGTCGACAAAGAGTTAGGGATTTGGTTACACAATTTTTGTGCCCGACTGCCCATACATCCTCTGCAGCACGTCCAACTCATTTCCCTTACCCAACTGTTGCTGCGTCCCCGATATAGCCTACGCGATTCTTTTTTTGTACAGCGTTGCTGTTAGTGTGACTAGAGGAGCTCTAAAACGTTACATGCAGCTCTTCACAATATCCTGCAAGACACCTTGAACACAACAAGAACTAAATCATTGTCCAAGAATATACTTAGGGAATTGCGGCAGAATCCATCTCACGATGAGTGCCGACCGTAAGGGGTCAGCATTGAATTAATTTAGTGACCCAACGTATTTTCACCGTGGAAACAGTTACGCACGATTCGTGTAGAGCAGCGGTACTCTTCTGTAGCGCTTACCTAAGAACACTCGCAGGCACGTACCCAGGATTTTTTTTCGGGGGGGGGGGGGGGACCACCCCCACCACCACAACCATTATCATCATCAGCAGCAGCAGCAGCCTGTTTTATGTCCACTGCAGCACGAAGGCGTCTCCCTGTGATCTCAAATTACCCCTGTCCTACGCCAACCCATTCCAACTAGCGCCCGCGAATTTCCTAATTTCATCACTACACTTAGTCTTTTGTCGTCCTCGATTGCGTTTTGCTTCTCTTGGTAACCATTCTGTAACCCTAATGGTCCAACGGTTATCTAACCGACGCATTACATGCACTGCCCAGCTCCATTTTTTTCCTCTTGATGTCAATTAGAATATCGTCTATACCCGTTTGCTCTCTGATCCAAACCGCTCTTTTTCTGTCTCAATGTTATGCCTAGCAATCTTCGTTCCATCAATCTTTACGCGGTCGTTAACTTGTTCTCAAATTTCTTTGTCAGTCGCCAAGTCTCTGCTCCATATGTCCGCACTGGCAAAATGCACTGATTGTACACCTTACTTTTCAATGATAATGGTAAGCTTCCAATCAGGAGCTGGCAATGTCTGCCGTATGCGATCCAACCCATTTTTATTCTTCTGTGAATTTCCTTCTTATGATCAGGGTTCCCTGTGATTAAATGACCTAGGTAAACGTACCCCTTCACAGTCTCTTCAAGCCGACTGGCGATCCTGAACTCTTGTTCCTTTGCCCGGCTATTTATGATTATCGTTATCTTCTGCATATTAATATTCAACCCCACTCTTACACTCTCTCGGTTAAGGTCTTCAATCATTTGTTGTGACTCGTCCGCATTGTTGTTGAATAGAACAATGTCATCGGCAAACTGAAGGTTGCTGAGATATTCACCGTTGACGCTACTCCTAAGCCTTCCCAGTTTAATAGCTTGAATTCTTCTAAGCACGCAGTGAATAGCTTTGAAGAAATTGTGTCTCCCTGTCTGACCCCTTTCTTTATAGGTATCCCCCTGCTTTCCTTGTGTAGAATTAGGGTAGTTGTAGAACCTCTGTAGATATTGTTACGCGAAGGGCGAGTCACTCAGACGAGCAACTATTTACAGGTTATATGTACAACAACGGTTGCAGCGCTGACCGGTTAGATTCACCGCACGAGCCCAGTTCGTTGACGCTCCTCTTTTGTGGAGTGATGGCGCCCACGCGCCTCGTTCAAACAAACAAATACCACACGCGTGTAGCAATATTTTCCAAGCTATTTACGCAAGCGTTCTGCACTCCTTGATTACGTAATGCCCCTATGACTGCTGGTATCTCTACTGAATCAAATGCATTTTGTAATCTATGTAAGCCATATAGAGAGGCTTATTGCACTCTGCGGATTTCTCGATAACCTGATTGATGACATGGATGTGATCCATTCCTGTATCCCTTCCTGAAGCCAGCATGTTCCCTTGATTGACAAAATCCAGTTTGCCCTTATTCTATTGGAGATTATTTTGGTAAATATTTTATATTATACTGGCAGCAAGCTAATGGTCCTATAATTTTTCAATTCGTTAACGTCTCCTTTTTTGTGGATTAGTATAATGTCTGCATTCTTCCAGTTTTCTGGGACCCTTGCAGTCGATAGACACTTTGTATAAAGAGCCACGTTTTCCAAGCATTAGGTCTCCTCCATCTTTGATTAAATCGACTGTAATTCGATCTTCTCCTGCCGCATTCATCGTTGCATGTCTTGCAGGGTTCTTCTGACCTCATCGCTAGTTATAGGAGGAGTTTCTGTACCTTGTTCATTACTGTTTCTAAGTGAGGTATCCTGACTACTCTGGGTACTGTACAAGTCAGCATAGAATTCTTCGCTGCTTTTAATATATCTTCGAGATTGCTGATGATATCATCCTGCTTATCTTTTAGTGCATACACCTTGGTTTGTCAAATGCCAGGTTTCTCACTGATTTCAGGCTGCGTTCATTTTTTACGGCTTCTTCAGTCTTTCTCATGTTATAGTTTCGAATAACACTTATTTTCACCTTGTTGATCAGTTTTGACAGTTCCGCGAATTCTATCATATCTCTTGAGTTGAACACTTTCATTTTTTATTGTTTCTTTATTACGTCCTTTGTTACTTGGGAGAGCTTGCCTACTGGTTGCCCTGGTGCCTTGCCTACCACTTCAATTGCTGTCTCTGAAACCAACCTAGTTACGGTTTCATTCATTAGCTCTATGTCATCATCATCTCTTTGTTCTAAGGCTGCATATTTGTTGGCAAGTATCAGCCTGAATTTGTCTGCTTCAACCTTATTCCCTCAAGGTTGACCTGTTTCTTCTTGACCAATCTTGATCTTTCTCTCTTCAAATTCAGGTGAACCCTAGTCTTACTAACCTATGATCACTGCACTTTACCCTCCCTATCACTTCTACATCTTGTACTATGCAGGGATCAGCAGAAAGTATGAAGTCAATTTCATTTCTTGCTTCACCATTACAGCTTTTCCAGGTCCACATTCTGTTGCTACGCTTCTTGAAAGAGGCGTTCATTATTCGAAGCTTATTCCTTTCTGCGAATTCTACCAGCATCTCTCCTCTAGCGTTCCTAGAGTCGACGCCGTAGTTGCCAATTGCTTGTTCCCCAGCCTGCTTTCCCACCCTTTTGCATTGAAGTTGCCCATTACTATAGTATATTGAGTTTGCACTTTTCTCATCGCTAATTCATTATCTTCTTAAAACTGATCTATTTCCTCATCATCGTGACTGGATGTTAGAGCGTAGGCTTGTACTGCCTTTAATCGATACCTCTTATCAAGCTTGATTACCACTACGGCTACCCTCTCATTAATGCTGTACAATTGGTCAATGTTTCCAACTATGTCCTTGTGGATTAGGAATCCTACCCCGTATTGCTTCTTATATAGAAGACCTCTATAACAGAGGACATGCCCATTTTTCAGCCATGTATAAGCCTCACCAGTTCTTCTAATCTCACTAAGGGCGATAGTATCCCAAACAATGTTTAATAATTCCTCAAAGAGGAATTATCAGACATTGTATCAGGCTAGCTTAGCAATTCCTGCTAAGCTGGCCTTACTCGAGAGGGCTTGGGTGTTAAACGTTGCAAGGGTCAGTTTCTATTGGCGGCCTGTCCGGGTCCAGAGATTCTTAGCGCCCTCTGCTGCGTTACAGGTCTGACCGCCGCCTTCAGTCCCCAGCAGTTGCTCCGCAGCTGCTGGGGACAGAGGGCCATTGGGTAATTGAGTGAACCATGTGGGAGGGGGTGGCCGAATACTGCACCAGGGAGGCAAATTCCTGTTCTGGTGAGGGAGTGTCTTGTTGAAGCTTAGTAAGCCGTCCTAATTTGGTTGTACCTGCATTAGTATAACTCCGCTCGCTCTCGTCATCTTTTGCCGGTGACAGTCGCCACTCCAAGCCTGCAGATGTTGTGCAGTGGGGGGGGGGGGGGGGGGGGGCGGGGTACGTTTACTAGGACAAATATGAATGACGCCCACCACTCTCCACAAAGACGCGTAAACCCGCAAAAGAGACATCAAATAAGGCGTATCTCACGGGTGCGCTTGTGAGATACACCTCTTCTTTACTTGGCAAACAAGGAACGACATCAAATGGACTCACGCAGGAAAGAAGCGCAGAACAAGTAAACAAGCGAAAGTGTAAAATAAAAATTTCTACAGTAGAATACAACTTTAAGAAAACAGCATTTAGCAACCAAGGCAAGCTGACCGTGCTAGGTTGTGTTACTCCGCCAGTTAATCACAGAAGCAAACAACATCATCGTCATGCGGCCTTTTCCAAATGGCGTCGTGCTTGATAGCTCCGGATCGTCCGCTGTTCTTGAAGAGTCTTTTCATCGGCGGATGCAAAGAGGTGTACAACAGACACGGACAAACTGTATGGAGCCTGAGTATATTTCTCTCTTCAAGAGTCTGCGGTACAGTTCATTTCACTGCTGAGCCCGTTTTACTCATGAAACTTCACTGCCATCTGCAGTGAAACTTGACAATAAATAGTTCCAGCGAAGCAAGCATTTTATTTCAGTTCAATAAGGAATTAGGCTTTTGTTATTCGACTGTAATAAGCGAAGGGAAACGTGTCAAATTAAGCGCTAATAGTTTTACTTTTTTGGTCACCACCTTATTTGGGTAACAGGAAAAGTTCGAAGTACGGATTATTTGCAGCCTCGTTGAGGAACAGTGGCTGGTTGTAATGAGGGCAAGGCTTCACTGCAAACTTAAGTTGTATCCGACTGTAAAGGCGTTTTTTGTATGAGCTCGGGAAGAATTATAGCGAATTATACATTTGCGGAGCAATCACAGTTCCTTTGGATTCCTCGTTTGCTGCTCTACCAAGTGCCAAAACCGACTCTTATTGTTATTCGGGAAGTTGTGTAACGATGCGTGGCCGCCAGTTCTATACAACCGCGTAGAGCGCAGGACGCTGTGATTCTAGACGTACGGCGCCCACCGCGAAAGGTTAGAAGAACACCCACATAAGCACAGCAGAGAAGTGGCTACGTGAGGCGGTTCGACCGATAACTGTAGAAGCGTCATTCAAAACACGTAATTGTTTTCCACTTCCGGCGGTATTTTCTCTACTTCCTTTTTAAATAAAAAGATGTTGAGTCATAAATACTTTCACAAACAACGGTTAAATTTGTTATTATTTGCTTTTCCTTGCAGTTTGGTTGTTGCCTTGGCTCTCTGCCTTAGTAGATCGCTTAATTTCTCAACTCCTTGCGATTTTTGTTTCCAGTTGCCAATTTTGCACGAAAAGTGCTTTACAATTAGGGAAAAACCAGGCGAGGTAACGTGTGACAGTCATATTGCTTATGGGTTTAAGGGTTATTGCAGGGTTTCATGATGGACTCTCTTTCACATTATTTTATTTCCCACCTTATCTAACCCATATCACGTGTAGATGGTCCCGGGCATCTGCCAGCGTCGCGGCGAGCCGTCACTCGAGAAAATAATGAAGCAAAAGGAAAAGTTAAACGCAATTGGCGTTTTCTCCGGCCGCAACTCGTTCCACGAGAGTACAGACCAGCTGACTAAGAACCGAATCCCTTCCTGGTCCTAGGATCAGCCTAAACAAAGAAGGTTGAACTAACAAAAGCAACAGCTATGCGCGTGACAGTTGAATAGATGTTGACAACTGAACGCATCTCGAGTTAATCGCGCGCGCGCCGAATCTATGAGAAAACTGGCCATCACATTCCAAGAGATGCCGATAACTACCGCCATCCAAAAAGAGTGAAAAAAGAAGCAAAATGCTGACAGATGAATAGCTGCCAAGTCTCAGCATTGATCTGGCGGCGCTTTACGAATGTGTGAGGAGTGGTGGCGTGGGTGGGGAGGGGGAGGGGTATGCCACTTGATTTCGGGGGGAGGGGGGGGGGCGGGTCCCCCCGGGCGTCCCTCTGGGTACGTGCCTGAACACTCGGCGTCATTTAGTGCCGCTCTCGCAACGTCTGAGCTTGGCCTCCGAAATGCATGGCGTGCCGCCGCATGCGAACGCTCAGAAACGCGTCATACGCCGACCGGGCTCCTTTCTCGAGATTCTTTCTTGACACGCTGCGCCATCTTGCGGCACTGCCGAGAAGTCTAGAAGTCCACAGGTGGCCTCCGACCTGAGAAGCATGGCACACCGGTGCCTACGAACGCTGGGAATTGTTCCCTCGCTTGCCGCACACTCAATGGCACTTACTCAGTGACCCAGGTTGGCGGGAGGCTCGCTGAAGAGCGGCACACGCCCAATGCATTCATGGCGCAGTTCGATAAAGCTTTAGCGTGAAAGGCGTTCATTGAAAGTGGCAGATAACCGGTGCATTAGCAGGCTGCGCCAGAAGTGCACCGGGTATGCGCCGCTTTCAAAGAACGCCTTTCACGCTAAAGCTTTATCGAACTGCGCCATGAATGCATTGGGCGTGTGCCGCTCTTCAGCGAGCCTCCCGCCAACCTGGGTCACTGAGTAAGTGCCATTGAGTAAGTGCCGCTTAGTGGAACTTTTTGGTTATTTTAGAGCGGCACATACCTAGTTACCCAAGTTGACGTCAAAGATGTGCATCGAAGAGCGGCACATACCCAACGACTGAAGTTGGCATCAAGGAGATTTATTGAAGACCAGCATGGATTAAAGGGAAACTGAAGACTCTGTCGAATCAATAAGACGCTCATATACGAATGCGGGAACCTTATAAACTATGAAGGTAATATTTGGGGGGGGGGGGGGTATTTTTCACTTAGGAGCGACGCAATCGTCGGTTAAAATTGCGCTGTAGCTCCGCCCCCCGTCGAGCACCGCGCGCTGCTGTGGACGCTGACGATGCGAGCGGAGACCGGAAACCGCGGCTTAGTGACGTCAACACTGGTGTTCCGCTCCTTCGCAGTCTCCGCGATCGTGCCTGACCGGGCTTATTTCTCCGTGCGTGCCGTCCTAATCTGCTTCGCTCGACCCTACATTCCTTTATTTGTGTGTATATAGGAGTGGTAGTTGACGTGCACAGCATCAATTGAACTTGTAGGCCGATCATGCCGGCTTTCTGTGCAGCCTACGCTTGCACGAACACCAGCGGCCGCGACGATGTTCCGGTGTTCCATTAGTTCCTGCAAGACAAGAAGCTTTCAGCTAAGTGGGAGGCTGCTGTGCAGCGAAACAACTTCAAGCGCTCAAGAACAACAGGGTTGTGCTCTAACCACTGCCGTGAAGATTATTACCGGAGTTTATCAATAATGCGTGCTTTGGGTTCTTCTTCGTGCTAGCACGCTGAACGGAAGGTGCATGTTTATCTCCCATCCTTGACGCAGGTTTCATCGCCAAGCGCCGCGAATTTTCTATTCGCACGTGTGTTGTGAAACAGCCTGCGTGCAGCTACCATAACGCAGTGCACGCGTAAAGTTTGCATATGTTGGAAAGCCTGCTCACGCCAAGACGCTGCGCTCCCCCTTCTCTCGCGCACATAAGAAACCGACCATCTCACGTAGCCGACGGAATTCACCGGTTACGAGTAGCGTGCGGATGGCGCGCTTATGAAGGTTCTATACTACACGTGCTACAACAGCCGGTAAACTTTTCCCGCGTTTAAACCGTCTGTGTAGATTGCCGACAGCTTTGGAGCAGCGCACAAATGCTGAAGATCGCATCACCGCTTACGTTCTACGAGGAGGCATGCAGGAACATAACACTACAGTTGTTTGCCCGGAAGCGTACTCACTGGAACGCTGAATGCAGCTTAGCCAAAAACATACTCGCCAAAGAACATTTCCACCATAAGGCGATGCTAACACCGCCTTCGTTCGCGTGGAAAGCAGTGTTTGCACCAGCATTTCTTGCTTCTTGGGGAGGCCGGCTCTTCGCAATCGGCTCGTACATGTAGTATCTACAAGTATGTGCGTACGTGTAGTATGTACAAGTATAAACCCCTTACAAGTGATCTTGCACGCGACAGCGCTACAAGCGAGGCGATGGCTGTCCCGTTCACACGTCGTCTGCAACCCGAACTCCACGCGAGCTACGGCTTTGAGCGACGACTTCCCGGTATGAGGGCAGCAATATACGCGCCGAAACTAGCGTGACGCATGCTTTATCAATTTAAGTTGATGTATTTTACTGAAGAAGGAGCATAAAATATTTCTGAAGGTCTTGCACTATATATAGGTTCTTATTCTTGCACGTGTAAAATTCAATAGTTTGCCCGTTCCGTGCGACAAACAGTAGTATTTGAGTTATGTACATCCAGTTTCGGCTTCTCACAATTGGCTAGTCACTCATAGCATTTCCGGGCGACGAGCGACGAGTTATAGATTTCTAGAAACGAGCGATCGAGCGACAACACCGAGCGATTTTGTTCAAGCGACGGCCCGTTTTGTCTCTCGAAGCCGTCGCCCGTCACCGTCGCGCGCAAGATCGCTCTCGTAGAGTTTGGACTTAACGCCGAACTCCTCAGAGAAGCGCAAGTTCTCGAAAATTTCCATGACCGTCTCAGCAAAACACCACCGAACTTCTTTGCACCGTGCTTCGTGTGTAGCGGCAGCAGTCGGTCCGGGCGAACACCATCGTTGACATCACGAGGCGCCCGACCAATCACATGCGGAAACAAGGCGCGCGAGTTGGGCGTGTCTGCTGCTGCACTTTTCGTCGAAATAAAATATGTTTGCGCTTTCTTTCGCTCAATTTCGATGCGATATTCGAATTCAGAGGGTTGAAAACCACGGCGTACTGCTCTCCACTCATTTTTTTCTGGAAAAGCTTTCAGCTTCCCTTTAAGAGGAAGCTTTAGCTCGAGTGCTCCTATCTAAATACATGTAAAAGGAGAATTCGTTTTTCTCGGCAACCACTGCACCAAATTTGATCAGGTTTGTTGTATTTAAAAGAAAAACTTAAAATCTAGTGACTGTTGGTTTCGAAATTTTGAGTTAGGTTGTCAATTTTTTATTAAAAATTGGTAAAAATCCAAAATTTTCAAAAAAAGAAACTATCAAGTTTACAACTCTGTAACTCAACAACTAAAAATGATAATACAATTGTGTGAATTGCATCTGATAGTACATCTAAAGCGGACAAAAGTGATATGTTACACACGAATATAAAGAAGTTTAATAATAGGGAAATAAAACTTTTGCAAAACCCTTGTAACCAACGTAACAAATTCACGTAAGATGTAAAATGACATATCGAATTTGTCCGCTTTGAATGGTCTAATGAATGCCGTTTACAGAACCGCGATATCAGTTCTTGATGCAGAGCTATGAATTTGTAAACTTCGTGCTTCTATTTTTTTCAAACGGTCAAATATTTGAAAATTGTTTTAAGAAAATTCAAGCCCTAAATCGAAATTCCGCTTCCAACAGTCACTAGAATTTAGCTTTCTCTCTCAAATGCAACAAATTTCATTAAAATCTGTCCAGGGGTTATCTCAGAAAAACGTTTTTGCGTTTTACATGTATTTGAATAGGCCGCGTCGGAGTTGGGCCCGAGCTAAAGCTTCCTCTTAAGTGGCCCGTACCCCGTGCTCTAAGTCAGGGTCAAATAGTTTCTTCGAACAGTGGTACCTACCCAGTCCCGCATTTACAGTGACCCACGCCGGAGTGAAATAAGTTAGTGGAAGAGCGGCTTGTATGTGCATTGCTACAAACACAGTGACCCAAGTTTGGCCGATGGTTGGCTTCGAACCATGTTCCTTTAGCACAGCAGCCCGATGCGCTACAAATTCGACCCCCGGACTACTTAGTGACCCAGGTGGGTGGGAAAGCAGCTAGATAAAATCCTAAAGATGCGAACATAGGTCCTGAAAAAATGCATTATGTACCCAAAGAATGCCAATTCATTAAAAGGGGGGCACGTAAACGCTTTTGCAATACGGGTACGACGGGCACCTTTAAGAACACGTAACAATGTGTGCCCAGAAACGCATCTCTATATGCTAGTATATTAGATATCAACAATTTAGCGAATTAGGCACACCACAAGGAACATTACCTGACGACCGAAAGCACTGCGTCGCTTGTCGCGTCAATCGGCAATGGACCTCCATTCATTAATGGTTTCTAGCAACGCCCTTGTATGCTCACAAATGAAAACACTCAGTTCACAAAATTCAGGCAGAACTCGTCTGCGATGACCATACAAGTGTGAAAATAGCCAAGTGTGCCTATAGCGCCATGTATGAGGCGCGCACGGCAGCAGGGCTTCTCCCTTTCGCTTCCTTCGCTCTGAACACGCTGCGCCTTCTGGCGACACCGCCGTGAAATCCAAACATTACTAGTGGCACATGCAATATGGGCTAAGTTAGGGTCAGAGAAGTTCATTAAATAGTGGCACACACCCAGCGGCACATAGCCGCGTGATCGTCCTACGTTGTAGAATGCAATGCCGTCGGGATAGGACTAAATTTTTGATGGGTTAGCTAGATGGTCGGCAAAAGAACTTGTCTCACAATGACAAGAACACTATTTGCGTTAAAGCTAAGGTAGGCTAAGCGTTGCACCTAAGCTAGGACGCAGCCGTGATCCAAGGACATTCGGTACACTGGTGTACAGGCAAAGACATTTCCTGGCCTCTCTTTAACCTTTCCCATCGAGAACAGTGACCTCGACCTCGGAGAAGAACGCCGCAAAGCCACTGAGCCATCACGCCGTAGATCCAGGGAAACCTACATGACACCAATTCTTCGTCTTTAAATTAGGCTTGCTCAAAGAAAAACTGAAAAGCAAAATATGTGCAAAGGCAAGCTCTGCACATTTCTGTTTATCATATACTAAAAGAAACACAAACGATTTACAACCTGTGCTTGAAGAAGCACAGAAACCTTGAGGCACTGCCACAATCGGCGACACCGGACACGAAATATTGCGAGCGCATTATTTTCGGTAGATGGTGAGCCGCAGTTCAGCGGATATATATGCTTTGACAGACAATGTAATAGATTAGAACACCACGCGCCTCTTCGCCACCTCCCCCACCCCTGCTCTCTGCACAAAAAATTTTCTGAAAAATAAAACAGTACCAAGCGACGCAGAGCCCACCTGAGACAACCCTTAAGGATTATCGTGTTATGGCGGTTTAATCGTAGCTGTCACCATGTGTTCTATATAAAATTAAAAGCTCCTCAGAGGTGTAACGTTCCTTTTTTCCTGAACCAAAAATAGAAAAGCGGTTGTGCTCAATTAAGCACATCTAAAGAGCAGATTCAAAAGCGCGGTCATGCTTGTTAATCTATGTTAATTTGCACAGAAGTCCAATAAACTGTGTGCACGAAGCAAACATTATTTAACTTTTCTTAAGGACAGTTGAATACTGTCTCGGTAATTTATAGCTACGTCCTTGCTAACTTAAAGAATGACATATGAACGCAAGGTTGCGTTTGGCTGTGTTGCAGCCGAGTTATGGAGCCGCGAGGCAGACAGGCGTTATGCAGCGCATCTAAAGTGATCCCTCGGGAAAAGTTCATGCAGGCATGGAAAGGCCGGGCGGTAGTCAGTGTTGACTCCGTGCAGGCAACCAGTTTAGCAGCGACAGCCGAATGCGCGTATATTCCAGACACCACCTATGATAAGTGACGTCTCATGCAGCTGTCAGGAAATTCCAGGACGCCTTCCATGAGGATCGCCCCGAGGGTTCGCGTTCTCGTCGTAGACATCGTGACTACTGGTGAACGAAACAGCATCTAGAGTGCGCTGCATTCTTTACATCATCAGCATGAGCGCGCACAAGCCGATGAAACCCGACTAGAGCGTGCGTGGACAGACGAAGAAATGTACTTGAACCAGCCACCCCCCTTAAAACCAAACACGCACGCAGACACACACACGCACACACAAAGCAAAATATTCAGAACAAGCCCTCGCCTGGATGAAAGGACTTTGCTAAGCACATAGATATGCATCTCGTGAAAATGAAATAGCTTACTCTTGTTTCCACACCAGGTCATAGGTTTGTTTAAATTCCTAAAATAACTTGCTTTATTGGCACCTTTTTATTGCGATAGCAATTATAATGTTATGGGATTGAAGAAGCGCGCGTCTATTCACAGATGCCTTTTAATGGCTGAGACAACAAGTGTAGAGCAGCAATAATACTAAACTCTTCGTCATCGTCTCCAAGGCCACCATCAGCGTCCTCTTTTCCCACATTACCGACTGTGACGTCACCACCGTCGGAAAAAGCACCTTATTGCGCGGCTCATCGGTCTGACAAAGGTAAGGTTTGAGATGGCTGACGTGGACGATGTCAGGGAGAGGTGAAGGCACGGTGGCATCCAGCGGAGTCACTTCATATGTGACAAGGGTCACCTGACGAAGGATGCGGTAAGGGCCATAGTATCGCGAGAGGAATTTTTCCGAAAGACCGACATGCCGAGTTGGATACCAAACTAGCACAAGAGCACCTGGTTCGTAATCCACGTCGTGATGGCGATGGTCGTAACGGCACTTCTGGCATGTCTGTGAAGCATAAAGACGAATGCGAGCAATCTGGCGTGCTTGGGTCGATGTGGCTATGACATCCCGAGTGTACTCTGTCGGACAGTCGAGTGTGGTCAAAAGGAGAGTCTCAAAAAGCAAAGTCGGCTCAAGGCCGAAGAGGAGATAGAAGGGTGAATAGCCAGCTGTGTCGGGGCGCGAGGAATTGTAGGCGAACGTGACAAATGGTCGAGCAATGTCCCAGTCGAAATGATCGGAGGAAACATACATGGCTAGCAGGCCAGTTAATGTGCGGTTCAGGCGTTCGGTAGCACCATTAGTTTGAGGATGGTGAGCGGTAGTAAGTTTGTGTTTAGTAGGACATGATTGAAGTAGGTCGTCAATGAGTTGGGCAAGAAAGTATCTTCCGCGATTGGTGAAAAGTTGACGAGGTGCACCGTGGGTTAAGATAACGTCGTGAAGCAAGAAATCAGCGTCGTCTGTTGCGCAGCTGGTCGGTAGGGCTTAAGTAATGGCATAGCCAGTTCTATAGTCCATAACATCGGCAATCCACCAATTTCCGTCATTTGATATAGGGAATGGTTCGAGAAAATCAACGCCAACACGAAAAAGAGGGTCGGTCGGTATATCCAAAGGCTGCAACAGACCGGCAGGAGGCACAGCGGGTTGACACGACTCGCACGCGACAACATAGCGCCAGACGGAGTGGTTGAGACGGGTGTTGTGGAATAAGAGACGGAGAACGTTTAACTTATGGAATAATGACAGACGTCCGTTTCCTTCGAGCGCATCATGAAGACTCATTCATTTTTGTCTAGGAGGTATGGGAAAAGGGAGAGAGTAGAGAGAAAGGGAAAGTCATAATACGCCGTGCCAAACAGGCATTCTTGCACCCCGCACGTGCAAGAACCCGCTCCACACCTGGAAGGCACTACCGCACCGCCGGTCGCTGTTCGTAGATCGCGCCCGCCAGTAATGCACGCAGTTTGAGTGGTATCAAGTGTCCGGCGCCATTGGGGGGAGGGGGGGGTCCTCCTTGCCGCATAGTCGGCGGCCCCCAGCGCGGAGGGGGGGGGCGGCTTTGGCTCCAGAATGGAGGATATACAACAACCTCCACCGGATGAAGGAACTATTATTCATTCATCCGGTGGAACTAGCAGCGGTATCGGTCGCTTCACCTCGGTTCCCCACTTAACACCAGTTTGCAGGACCGCACCCTGCCATCTCTAACCTTAAATGTTTCCTTAATTCTGGCGGTCTTCCACATGTGGCGTTTCAAGCGGTCTTCCCTCAGGAGTACCCAGGCGCCTTTCTTCAGATCACTCGATGTCGTTGGTCGGCACATATGTGCCGATCTGAGCTCCAATAAATACTCTTTCCGCCACCGTCTCCAGAAACCAACGGTCATGGCAGTCTGGTAATTCCAGCGTCGTGAGAGATGCATACCACCGCCAGGAATTTCGTCCGGCAGCAGGTGTGGAGGAAGGGTCGTCAACTTTCTTCCGACAAAGAAGTGCGCCGGTGACAGTGGTTCTGGCTCTTGAGCATCATCATACATAAAATTCAAAGGGCGTGAGTTTATCACGGCTTCCACCTCATCAAGAACGGTGGTCAGTTCTTCGAAACACTAGCTGCTCCGATCTAACACCTTTCACAATCCTACTTTCACAGATCGCACCATCCGCTCCGAGAATCCGCCCCACCAAGCTGCCTGTTCAACAATAAACTTCCATCTGATCTGGTTTCCGGCGAAGTATGACTGCAATTCCTCGACTTGCAACCGCATGAACATGGCCTCTAGATCCCTGGCTGCACGCTTGAATGTGAGCGCATTGTCCGAATACACCGACGAGCAAATTCCTTGGCGTGCCACAAAGCGTTTAAAGGCCAGGAGGAAGGCTGTAGCCGACAGGTCGTTGACGAGCTCAAGTTGGACGGCACGTGTCACAGCACAGGTGAAAATAGCAATGTAGCATTTTTTGCTGTCGCGCGACTGTTGACAAATCAAGGACCCTGCAAAATCGATGCCAACGATGCCGAACGGGTTTCCCTTTATCACTCTGTCAGCTGGAAGTGGTGCTACTGGTTCCGTAGCTGGAGGGCAACTTTGTGACAGACGAGGCACTGCTTGATAACTTTATTTACGGCCTGACATTCTCGGATAATCCAGTACGATTCTCGCAGCTGTGCTAGAGTATCGCGCACGCCCGTGTGCAACATTCTCGAGTGTTTCTTCCGTATCAGCAGTGACTTGAGGGGGTGATTGCCAGGAAGAACGATGGCATGCTTAGTCTCTTCGTTGTTATCACTGAATTGCAAGCGTCCACCATCTCGCATGAGGCCCTCTTTGTCGAAGTACGGTTTGAAAGGCAAAACAGGAGAGTTCTTGCACAGCGGTCTTCGATTCTTCAGGTTTGAAATGCCGTCGCTGGACGCATCTTCTTGAGCTTTAGCCAACCAGTATCATTCGGCGCCGATTACTTCTTCAGATCGCAATGGGCCGATTGTATTTCCTTCTTTGTTGTGGCAGTTTTCGACAAATCGGCGGACCCACGCGGTTACTCGCACGACTCTGCTGAATGAACTATAATTCTCAACATTGAGAATTGTCATGGATGACGATGATACTATGGGCATCACCGTCACTTTTAAATCTTACATTTGGCACGCCCCAGCCTTCGAGCTCGGCTCACTTATCATTGGCCAACGCGTGTCATGGTCCTGAAGCCAACGGGGTCCTTTCCACCACAATTCGCTTTCCCGCAGGGCCAATGGGAGAATGCCGCGGGTGATTAGGTCAGCGGGGTCGTCTGAACCTGCGCAGTGTTTCCAATCCCTGCGATCTGTCAGCGCTTGTAACTCTGAGAGTCGATTTGCTAAGAAGGACTTCCATCTGCCAGCGCTTCCCTTGATCCAGTACATAGATACTGTAGAGTCAGTCCAGAGGATGGTAGCAACGTTCTTCAGATGCAAGGCCTTGGCAACGTAGTGGCATAGCCGCGCGCCAACAAGGGCTTCCATCTGCTCCAATCGGGGTAGCGAGAGGCGTTTCAAAGGGACCACTCTTGATTTGGCCATGACCAAACTGGCATTTGTTAGTCGGAACGGAGACTTAGTCACAATGTATGCGACAGCACCATAGGCCTTCGGGCTTGCGTCACAGAAAACATGCACCACTTTCTCGGTGCCACTGTTTCTAAAGTCTGCTGCTATCAGTCTTGGAATAGACACTCCTTCAATGCATGTAGCTGCAGCATGTCCAGCATCAGCGTTCGTTCAGTCCACATTGCCATTTCCTGAGAACTTGACGAGATCGCGGTCATTCGACATCCGTTTGTGTAGCCGCATCCCTGCTTGAGACAATATATATTTTGATTGCTGGTACAAGACTTTACCCATGTCAAGGCTGTCAACCCCAGTTACAAGGTCGTCCACGTAAAGATGCTTGCGAGGATACAAGCCGTTTCAACATACCGTTCCGGCAGGCCTTCAAGATGATGTTGCAATGTTGCAATCAAGAGAAATGGGCTCGACGTGACACCGAACGGCACTCGAGTCATCCGATAGGTCACCACAGCTTGAAGTTATTCCCCTTTCTTTGGCCTCATAGCGTACCACAGGAACTGCGCAGCGTTCCGATCACTCTCTGATAGTGATACTTGGAGAAAGGCCTTTTCAATATCCGCAACGATGGCAATGTTGTAAGTGTGGAAATTGATCAGCAGATCAATGAGCTCTGGGTTTAGGTTAGGGCCACCGTCCAAAACATTGTTCAGTGAGAGGCGATTTTTGGCACTTGATGATGCATCCAACGCTACCCTCAGTTTTGTCGTCTGGCTTTCGGGAGGAACAACTGCTTGATGTGGCATATAGTACACCGGACCTTCCGACGTGTCGTAATCCTTGCCGGCTGGCTCTGCATAGCCCTTTTCTATGTAGTCTCTTATGCAGGTGTCGTATTCCCTAATCAACGAATCCCCTTCCAAGAGGTGCGTTGTCTGTGCTTTAAGACGCCTTGCTGCGCACTTGTAGTTGTCTCCAAGCTCGTAAACCATCGAATTACAAGGGAACGACACCTTACAGCGGCTATTCTCAAAGTTGACTGTTTCTTTATAGTGCTGAAAGACCACGTCCTCGTGACGAACTGGCTCATGTGACCTGATACCTATGTGCTCGAGCTCCCAGAAAGACTTTAGCTGTGCTGATATTTCCTTGTCAATTTGTTCACTCACTCCTATCCGCATCACGCCAGCAGCCGAGGAGCAGACTCCTGTTGACTTCCTTGTGCCGATCTGGCCCTGGATTGCCCACCCGAATACAGTCTCCACTGCCATCAATTTGGAGCTGAGACGCTAGGTGGATCCCGCGGCAATTTTGCGGTAATGATGAGCGCCTATCAAGAGGTCGATATTTTCACTTTCGCCGCCCTGCGAAGCGTCTGCGACTTGGAACTAAAATCTTGAAAGTTGAAGTAGAACAGAATTTGATGGAGTAGCCATGATATCTGCACAGATGCAAGGAACTTCCAGCGCTTCCTCTCGGACCCCTTTTCTGTCGTACTGGCTTCTGAGCCACAGCTCCACTCGACGTGTTCTTGTACGTGTTATGGTTAATTGCTCACCAAAGGCAAACATTTTAAGCTCCTCTTCCGCCAGCACCTTTAACTGCAGGTTTTCGGATAGGTTGTGATGAATGAATGTTCGCTGACTGCTACCATCGAGGAGCCTGACAAGTGTACGTTCATGTCGACCCTCTGTCCAAGCTCGCGCTGTCTGTAGGAGAAAGTGCCGCTCTCCAGAGCACATCAAGTTATCTCCCGTGCCTAATGAGGACTTCAACACCGTGGCTTGCTCAAACACCGGTGACGAAGATGCATCCCCTTCATCAGTGTTGCGGTGTCTTCTAAGCTCAGGGTCGCACATTGTCGTTAAGTGTCTGCCCTTGCAATGCGCACACCTGAGCCACTTAGCTCTACGGCATTCTCTTGCCGCGTGCCCCCTTGTTGTGCACCGAAAATACCGATTGTCACGCTTCAGCACCTCTCTCTTATCCGCCACAGACATATTTGCATTGCAGTTGCCGGTCTCATGGCCGTTCTAATTACAATATCGACATCCTGTGCTGACCTTGATCGTGGTGTGTAATGCTGCTGCAATAGGCATGTTCGCCGCTTTAATGTTGCTGCTGCGCCTTTCCTTTACCGATTCGGCGCTGTTCTCTCTCGGAGCTTCAGCCTGTTGTATGATCTCCCGCGTCACAACCTCTTTTCTCAAAACATGCAAGAGCTCCTCCAGCTTACCTCCCTCGTTCGCAGCCTCGTTTTTTCGTTGGTATTCCAGACGAAGGTCGGCAGGCACCGCTTTCTTTATTACTGTCAGTAACAAAGTTCCATAAGTGCCAACGCTCACGCCTAAAGAAGTGAGACTGCATACACCTGTCTCTACTTTGTCGACGAGGCTGCGCAGTTGACCGAGATTCCGTTAGCCACGCACTGGCTTGATGCTAAGTAGCCGTGACAGGTGGTCTTCTATAATTACTTCCTTTCTGCCGAACCTCTCCTTTTATAGCGAGGGAGCAACATCGTAGTTGCCTTCCGACAAGTCAAGTCCTGCTACCACAGCCGCCGCCTTTCCTGTCAAGCAGCTGTTGAGGTACTTGAATTTGTCTACGTTTGAGAGGTTCCCGTTAGCGTTGATAGTCGACTCAAACTGACTCCAGAACCCTTACCACTCTCGAAGCTTTCCGTTGAATTTGTTTATCTCAAGCTTTAGTAGCTTTACGGTGGGGCGTATTTGCGAATCGTTTGCGCTAGATTCTCTCTGATCTGAGTTTATTGTGCGATCTCATGAAGCTTTTGTGCAGCTAAAATCACGTAGCATGCATTGTACCTTTGTTTTCGCCACTCTGATCTTTTCTCTGTACATTTCGGAGCATGCAACTTCCTCTTCGAAAGCTTCATCTTCAATGCCTTTTTCTATCTCCCGATCTAGCTCTTTCAGTGAGTCCACTTTAAGAGAAAGAAGATTTATCTTTTCTTCCAGTTCACCGATTGATGCGCTGAGGTCCATGGTGGATACTTCGTCAAGCAGCTTGGTTGTAGATGTTCCCACCACGGCGCTTCTTCGCTTGATTCTGTAGCTATTGACACGTGTACTTACCTTTATCAGGCGACCACGTTTCGCCGCCTGACAAATGTTATCGCACAGCGCAGGACGCGCCTGCATGTAAAAGAAGTTTCTGGAATGTTATCGATGGTTCCGTCCACTGTCTTTCACCGCAGCTTGCACAATCTGATTGCATGTATGCGCGAGGCGAATAGTGTAGAACTTTGTGGAAGACACGCGGGTCCCAGCGGTTAATCTGGAACATTCGACGACTGATCTATAAAAACCGACGCGCTTGACCCGCTGATCAGATTTTCGACGATCGCCGACTGTGTTCGCCGCTATCGTTGTGCTATAAGTGTAGCCTGTCTTGTAGGCACAGGTTGTCCCAATAAAAGTTACTTTCGTCGTTCACAGTATTGCTACTGTGTTCTTCAACGTCACCACCACGTGACATCTGGTGGAGGTGCTTTTTGTATATGTACCGGACGCCCCCGACAAGCCGTGATCCAAGCCCGGACCGCAAAGAGAACACCATCGTAGCCCCGGACCATCGAGCAAGCCGCCGTCTTCAACAGTTGCCCCCGGAGCACGGACTTCTACCTGAGAAGACTAAGAATATTGTGGCCAAGGCAATTCCTATGGCAGCCCCAGCGTCCCCCATCGTGCTGCAGCAGCCCAGGGAACCACCAATGTTCCGCGGTTCCACATTTGTGGACCCGAAAAGCTGGTTGGAAACGTATGAGAGGGTCGCTACGTTTAACAGCTGGGCAAGCGACAACAAGCTGCGACATGTCTATTTCGCATTGGAGGACGCCGCCAGGACGTGGTTCGAGAATCGAGAGGCCACCTTGACGACGTGGGACCTGTTCCGAAGCGGTTTCCTGCAAACATTTACAAGCGTCGTGCGAAAAGAGTAAGCCCAAGCTCTACTGGAGACCAGAGCGCAGCTGCCGAATGAGACGATCGCGATCTTCACTGAGGAAATGACCAGTCTCTTCCACCACACCGACCCGGAAATGTCCTAGGAGAAGGAAGTCCGCCTATTGATGCGTGGTGTAAAGGAGGAATTTTCGCCGGAATGGTAAGAAGCCCACCGAAGACCTTCGAGGAGTTCCTTCTTGAGGCGACGAGCATCGAGAAGACACTGGAATTGCGGAACCGGCAATGCGACCGACGCACCAAGCCAACAAACTACGCCGGAGTTCAATCAATGGCCACAGACGACCTGCGCGAGACCATCCGGGCAGTCGTACGAGAGGAGCTTCAAAGAATTTTCCCTTCATCGCAACCTCAAGTGGCCTCAATCACCGAAATTGTCAAAAAAGAAGTCCAGCGATTGCTCGGAGTTCACGAGGTACAACCACTATCATCGCAGCCCCAGCCAGAAGCGATGACCTACGCCACCGTCGCCTGCCGTCGAGGTCCCCCTCCACGACCGCGCCAGGGCCCTGTAACGCCGCTATTCCGTCGACCACTGCCGCCACCGCCAGCACGCCCACCCGTCGCCCAGCGCAGCTACCCGAGGAAGACAGACGTTTGACGCGCTCCTGACCACCGCCCGCTCTGCTACCATTGCGGAGAAGCCGCCATGTATACCGGCGATGCCCATACCGCGACCTGGGATTGCGAGGGTTCGCCGTCAACGCACTGCGCCCTCGGGTAGGTGAAAGCCCTCGTGGCATCGCCGACTACCTCTCCGCTACTCAGTGGAGCCCTCGACGGCCGTCCCGGTCGCCTCACCAGGCCGCTACCTGTCGCCGCAGCGCCGTCCATACAGTGGCCCAGCACGGGGCAGCTCTGCGAGCTCGTATCCGGAAAACTAAAAGCAGCAACCGATGGAGGTGCGGTTGCTGTTCGTCGAACTGACAAAGATCCTCCGCCGCCGACGAAGACGACGAAGAAACCTTCTCGACGACATAATAACGACACGCCGCCGTCCCGACGAAGTCAGGGAGCCAAGACTACACCGACGAAAGACGACTTGACGACGCGACGTTCCAACTTCAGTTCAACACGACGCAGCCGTGATCCGACGCGAAGACCTAAGTGCAACGCCAGACAAAGAACCACCGACCTCGACGTGCTTCTCGAAGGCCACGCAGTTACCGCCTTAGTGGACACAGGGACTGATTACTCCGTAATGAGTAGACACATCGCCGCCCAGTTGAAGAAAGTTAAAACCGCATGGGAAAGCCCTAAAATTCGGACCGGTGGAGGACACCTCATCACGCCGACTGGAATCTGCACGGCAAGAATAACCATTCATGACCGAAATGACCCTGCCACCTTCGTTATCCTCCAAAAGTGTTCACGAGACGTCATTCTCGGTATGGACTTCCTGAACCAACACGGCGCAATCATCGACCTGAAGTCGAAGTCAATAACGCTGTCGGAAGATAAAGCGATACCGCCGCAGAGCCTTCGTAGTCACCACGCCTTGAGTGTGCTCGAAGATCAAGTGAGCATCCCGCCTCGCTCCAGCATTGTTATTTCGGTCGGCACCGAAACACCCGCTGACGTTGAAGGCGTCATCAAAGGCGACCAATGTCTACTGCTAGGCCGTGAAATTTCCGTCGCAAGAGGGATCGCTCGACTGCATGGAGGGAAAACTGAAGTGTTCCTGACAAACTTCAGCCAGGAGTTCAAGCACCTCAACAAGGGCACGATGATCGCGTACATCGAGGAAATCCTGGAAACCAGTAATGTGTTTGTCCTCTCGGATTCCGCCGCATCTACCCCGACGACCATGGTTCCCGAACCAGACTACGACATTTATCCAAGTATCCCCGTGATTAAGCAACAGTAGCTCAGAAGTCTGCTCCGACGATACAAAGGCTGCTTTTCGACGTCATCGAGGATTCGACCAACACCAGTCGCCAAGCATCGCATGATCACCGAGGAGTGCGCTCGACCACTCCGCCAGAGCCCTTACCGAGTTTCGCCGCGAGAACGTGAAGCTATAAGAGAACAAGTCGACGAAATGCTGCCCGACGACATCATCCAGCCGTCGTAAAGCCCGTGGGCATCCCCTGTTGTCCTGTTAAAAAAAAGGACGGAACCCTACGTTTCTGCATCGGTTATCGTCGTCTGAACAAGATCACGAAGAAGGACTTATACCCCCTCCCAATGATAGACGACCCATTTGATCGGCTCTGCAACGCTAAATACTTCTCGTCGATGCACCTCAAGTCTGGCTATTGGCAAATAGAAGTCGATTAAAAGAGATCGCGAAAAGACCGCCTTCATCACCCCAGACGGCCTCTACGAGTTCAAAGTTATGCCACTTGGACTGTGCTCGGCGCCGGCAACGTTCCAGCGCGTGATGGACATGGTTTTGGCAGGATTGAAGTGGCAGACCTGTCTCGTTTACTTGGATGACGTCGTTGTCTTCGCCGGAAATTTCGACGATCACCTTAGGCGGCATGCAACAGTACTCGAGGCCATCAAGTCATCAGGGCTCACTGTCAAGCCAGAAAAGTGCCGCTTCGCTTATGATGAGCTTCTGTTCCTAGGCGCGACCCGCAGAAGACAGCTGCCATCGCAAAGTTCGCGCAGCCCATCGACAAGAAGCGGTGCGTAGATTTCTTGGCATGTGTGCCTACTAAAGGCGACTTGTCAAGGACTTTTCACGCATCGTTGAGCCGCTGACACAGCTAACTAAATGTGACGTCGAGTTCAAGTGGGAAACGCCGCAGGCCGACGCATTTCAAGAACTCAAACGACGCATGCAGTCGCCGCCCGTACTTGCGCACTTCGACGAGCACGCCGATACCGAAATCCACACTGACGCCAGTAGCCTAGGCCTGGGTGCCGTCC
Source organism: Dermacentor variabilis (assembly GCF_050947875.1). Taxonomy (NCBI): domain Eukaryota; kingdom Metazoa; phylum Arthropoda; class Arachnida; order Ixodida; family Ixodidae; genus Dermacentor; species Dermacentor variabilis. The sequence continues at coordinate 154,310,667 of NC_134569.1, read as the reverse complement.
TAGTCTAGAGAAAAGATGTACATGAACACGTTTTAGCTTACGCTAGCCAGTCGTTGTCAAAAGCAGAAGGCAATTATTCTACAACGGAAAAGGAATGCCTCGCCATCGTTTGGGATACAGCAAAATTTCGCCCTTACCTATATGGCAGGCCATTCAAAATGGTCTGCGACCATCGCGCGTTGTGTTGGCTAGCTAACTTAAAGGACCCTTCAGGACGGCTGGCACGGTGGAGCCTCAGACTACAAGAATACGACATCACTGTAACAGACAAGTCCGGACGAAAACACTCAGATGCCGATTGCCTATCACGCGCCCCCATTGACCCGCCGCCGCAAGATGACGAGGATGACGACGCCTCCCTTGGCATAATAAGCGCGGAAGACTTCGCCGAACAACAACGAAGGGACCCGAAGCTAAAAGCCCTAGTCGGTGTGCAAGGGCACACTGACGTTGTCTTGTCTTCGTTCACGCTTCAAAACAACCTACTCGTGAAGAACTTCTCACCAGTCCGCGCCAACTACCTTCTTGTTGTTCCGTCGGCGTTGCGTCCAGAAATACTGCACGCCCTACATGACGATCCGACCGCTGGGCACCTAGGTTTCTCCCGGACGCTATCGAGGATACAAGAAACGTATTACTGGCCGCACCTAACCGACGATGTCGCCCGTTATGTCAGGACATGCCGAGACTGTCAGCGACGCAAGACACCACCGACAAAGAAAGCGGGATTACTGCAGCCGATCAAGCCTCCTTACCGACCTTTTCAGCAGATCGGGATGGACTTGTTGGGACCGTTTCCGACATCAACTTCCTGAAATAAGTGGATCGTCGTGGCGACGGACTAACTCACCCACTTCGCTGAAACTAAAGCTCTACCGAAAGGCAGCGCAGCCGAAGAGGCGAAATTTTTCGTCGAGAACATCTTGCTGCGACATGGTGCTCCAGAAGTCCTCATCACCGTCAGAGGAACGGCTTTTACAGCAGTTTTCACGAAAGCCATTCTGCAATACAGCCAGACAAGTCACAGGAGGACAACTGCCAACCATCCGCAGACGCATGGTCTCACGGAGCGCCTGAACAAGACCCTCGCCGACATGCTAGCAATGTACGTCGAATCCAGCACAAGACGTGGGATGCGGTTCTGCCGTACGTAACATTCGCTTACAACACGGCGGTGCAAGAAACAACATAGATCACGCCATTTAAGCTGGTTGACGGCAGGAACCCGACGACGACGCTCGACGCCATGCTGCCGCATGTCACTGACGAGGAGAATCCTGACGTCACTACCTATCTCCAGCGCGCCGAAGAAGCTCGACAGCTCGCCCGCCTGCGGATCAAGAACCAGCAGAGGACCGACAGCCGACACTACAACCTCCGACGACGCTTCGTCGAGTACCAGCCCGGCGACCATGTTTGGGTATTGACCCCAATACGCCGACGAGGACTTAGTGAGAAACTACTCCGACGCTATTTCGGACCCTACAAGGTCATCCCACGTATTGGCGCTCTGGACTATGAGGTCGTGCCAGACGGCATTTTGCATTCACAGCGGCGCCACGCACGACCTGAAGTGGTCCACGTGGTGCGCCTTAAACCCTATTACGGACGCTGACGAACTTCCTTATTTTTGTTGTTTTCTTTGCTACGAATGCTTTCGTTTATTACTTTCGTTCGTTTGCATGATCGGGTCGATGCTTTTTAAGAGGGGGGTAATGACACGTGTACTTACCTTTATCGGGCGACCACGTTTCGCCGCCTAACAAACGTTATCGCACAGCGCAGGACGCGCCTGCATATAAAAGAAGTTTCTGGAATGTTATCGATGGTTCCGTCCACTGTCTTTCACCGCAACTTGTGTAATCTGATTGCATGTACGCGCGACGCGAATAGTGTAGAACATTGGGGAAGACACTTTGGTTTCAGCGGTTAATCTGGAACATTCGACGACATCTATAAAAGCCGACGCGCTTGACCCGCTGATCAGATTTTCGACGATCGCCGACCGTGTTCGCCGCTATCGTTGTGCTATAAGTGTAGCCTGTCTTTTGGGCACAGTTTCGCCCAATAAAAGTTAGTTTTGTCGTTCACAGTATTGCTACTGTGTTCTACAACGTCACCACCACGTGACAATATCCATCTTTTGACGTCCCTGTTCCCGGGTTTCGGCAGCAAAATGTTGTGGAGTAAGAGACGGAGAACTGTCAACTGATGGAAAAATGACAGACGTCTGTTTGCTTCGAGCGAATCAAGAAGACACATTTATTTTTGACTAGTAGGTATTGGAAAGGGGAGAGAGTAGAGAGAAGGGGAAAGTCATAATACACCGTGCCAGACAGGCATTCATGTACGCCGCACGTGCAAGAACCCGCTCCACACCTGTGAGGTACAACCGCACCGCCGGTCGCTGTTCGTAGATCGCGCCCGCCAGTAATGCACGCAGTTTGAGGAGTATCGAGTGTCAGACGGCTCTGGGGCGAGGGAGTCCTCCTTGCCACATCGTCGGCGGCCCCCAGCTCGGGGGGGAGTGGGGGCTTTGGCTCCAGAATGGAGGATATACAAAAGCGAGGCCAGAAAAACCGTCGCCGAATTTGGTCATAGGTGCGCGTCACGCCAAGGTGTCCAGCGGTGACAACGTCGTGCAGTTGCTGCAGTACAATCTGTCGAAGATGAGACGGAATGACGTTTTGGAGCTGGGGCCCGTCATGGCGCATGTTGCGGCAATACAGGATGTCATTTTGTAGCACGAACATGCGAACATGTGAAGGGACGGGTCAGACGGATCAGAGAGCAGGCGTTCGATAATGTGCCGGAACAATTCATCGCGTCATTGTTCAGTGCCAATACCTTGCAATGCAGATAGCGAAAAAATGCAGATCGGTGCGACATCCACTAAACCGCCTGGTACATCGACAGGATGACGAGGCAGTCGGTCGGCGTCCTGATGTAGACGACCCGACTTGTAGACCACACTGTATGTGGGTTCCTGTAGCCATAGGGCCCAGCGACCAAAGCGTCCGGTGGGATCCTTCAGGAAAAAAAGTCAAGAAAGGGCGTGGTGATCGGTTGTAACTGTAAATGGTCGACCATATATGTAGAGTCGGAACTTGCCCACCGGCCAAATGAGGGCAAGACACTCGCGCTCAGTAATCGAGTAAATGCGCTCGGCGGCAGAGAGGAGGCGGTTGGCGTAGGCGATAACGCGGTTGTGCCCACATTGGCGTTGAGCTAAAACTGCGCCGATACCGTAGCCACTGGCATCCATGCGGATTTCTGTCGGAGCGGAGGCGTCAAAATGCGTGAGAACAGGAGGTGTGGTGAGCAGCGTAATGAGCTGCGAGAAAGCAGACGCTTGTTCAGAGCCCCAACAGAAAGGAACGTCTTTCTTCAGGAGGTTAGTCAGGGGATGGGCAACATGGGCGAAATTTTGCACAAACCTGCGGAAGTTAGAGCAAAAGCCAATAAAGTCGCGAACATCTTTGGCACAATTTGGTACGGGGAAACTTTGCGCAGCGTAAACTTCAGCGGGGTCGGGCCGAATGCCTGACGAATCTACGAGATATCCGAGCATGGTTATTTGGCGGAGACTGAAGTGGCACTTGGACGAGTTGAGCTGCAAGCCAGCGGTGCGAAAAACAAAGAACAGATGAAAGTCTTTTAAGATGAGTCGCAAAATTTGAAGACAATAGTCATCCAAGTAACACAAACAGATAGACCATTTCAAGCCACGCAAGAGCATGTCCATCATCCGTTCAACGGTTGCCGGGGCATTGCACAATCCAAAAGGCATTACCCGGAACTGATATAGACTGTCTGGTATGACGAATACGATCTTTTCACGGTCCATTTCATCCACGGCAATTAGCCAATATTCAGAGCGAAGGTCTATATATGAAAAATAAGTGGCACCGTGGTGACAATCCAGAGCATCGTCAATGCGGGGAAGTGGATATACATCTTTCTTGGTGATCGTGTTTAAATGACGATAGTCAACGCAGAATCGCCATCGCCAGCTGTTATCCTTCCTTTTGACGAGAACAAAAGGGCAAGCCCGCGGGCTGGAAGGGTGTTCAATAATTCCTTTGGCAAGCATCTTGTCCACCTCGCTCTGGATGACTTGTCGCTCAGGGGCCGACACCCGTTATGGGCGTCGGCGAGCAGGTGATGCATAGCCGGTATTTTTACGATGCTTCACGACCATAGTTTGACACAAAGGGCGATCGTTCAGGTCGAAAATGTCGGATTCGGACTCGAGGAGGCCACGGAGCTCTGCGGCTTGTTGGTTTGAGAGGTCCGGTGCAATCATCTTTGTAAAGTCGTCGGTAGGGGCAGATGCAGAAGGCGCAGAATGAGTATTGGTCGAAGACGGCGCAACAGACAGAGCTGAAATGTGGCACTCGTACGACAGTGACAACGTGGCAAGCGACATGCCTCGAGGAAGTACTTGTGGTCGCTGTCCGAAATTTAGGATGGTAAGACATGTCTGATTGTCCGTGGGAAGAAGACATTGTGAGAAAGCAGGACTGAAGTCGCGGGAGTAAGGACACAGTCTCCGTCAGGTATCGGTGGGCAGGCTAAAATAGGGATGCAGGTTGCTGCTAGAGATGGCAGGCGAATAAAATCCGCGGAACAAAGCTGAGTTGGAGCGTGAGCAGGAACGTCGACGGGAACATGTAGGCGTAGGTCAAATTGTACAACACCGGCTGAACAGTCAATCAGAGCAGAATGGGCGGCCGAAAAGTGGACTCCGAGGATCACATTGTGAGGGCAACGTTTGAGCACAGTAAACAAAACGGACGTGTGGCGACCGGTGACACTGACACGAGCAGTACACATTCCAAACACAGTCGGAGTTCCACCGTCGGTGACCTGGACCAGTCGAGTCGGAGCAGGAGCAAGTACTTTCTTCAAGCGCGTTCGAAGCTCCGCACTCATGATGGAAATTTAGGCTCCAGTGTTGATGAGTGCTGTAACGGGCAAACCACCTACGTCCACGTCCAGAAGGTTCTGATCTGTAGGCAGGGTCAGCAGAGGAATTTCGGGCCAGGGTTCTAGATCAGCGTCACCTCTAGGAGCTGCCCCAGTTCGCTTCCCGTCGGAGAGCGGCGACGGTAAGCTGGGGATGGAGAGCGACGCAGCTGGGGCGAACGGGAGCGTCGACTATGTGATGATGGCGAGCGGCTAGTCGCGGTGGCTCGAGAGTGGTTGGGTGCGTCTTCAAACTCGGTGGAGAGTGATGGCGGGCGAGGATTCAGTGGGGAGTGGCGGTAGCCGGGATAGCTTGGTCGAGAGTGGACTGGCCAGGAAGTTCGACAGTGGCGAAAGATGTGGCCCACACGTCCACAGTAAAAGCAGATGGGTCTATCGTCATGTGTGCGCCATTCGGCCAGGTTGCGATAGCTCGGATATGGACCGGATTGGCTCCGGTGAGCAGGGGCAGAGGCAGCACACGAAGCAAAGTCAGTATGGCCGGCAGAGCAGGTGGACCGGAGACCCACATTGGCAAGTTCTTGGCGAATGACCGACTGAATGAGAGACACAAGCGGCCGGGAATCGTCAAAGCACTGCGTCACTGGCGTGGCAGCAGACGCTGCTTCGATTTCTCGCCAAACGATACGTACGACGTTCTCGCAGATGGTGGGCACACGCGGTGGACAAATGTCTTCGCGCGTCGATGAAGCTGCGATATTGGGTAGACGCGTAAACTACTGAAGTATACGGCGACTCTTCGCGTCTTCAAAGCGGCGACATTCGTTAATGATTTCACTGACCGTTCTTATGTTCTTGTAAGCAAGCAGGTTGAACGCGTCGTCCGGGATGCCTTTTAAAACGTGGCAGACCTTGCCTGCCTCTGCCATATTGTTATCCACTTTACGGCAAAGAGCGAGGACGCCCTGGATAGACGCCACGTAAGACTCAACGGACATCTGTTCATGGGTCCCAAGGTCCTTCTTCGCAGCACGTTGGCGGCCGACGGGCTTGCCGAACAAATCTCGACGCTTCTGTTTGCACTGGTCCCAACTTGTCATATCTTCGTCTTGTGTTTCGAACCAGACCCCTGCTGGTTTTCTTCAGGCAGAGTATTATATTAGCCAGCATAAGCGTGCTATCCCACGTGTTGTGCGCGCTGACCCATTCATAATTCTGCAACCAGCCATCCACGTCAACGTTATCAGTCCCGGAAAACATGCCAGGGTCGCGAGCCTGGACCAGCGTGACTGTCGGTGGCGACGATGGGGCCGTGGTTGAACTCTCTCCTTCGGATGACATGGTGGTCAAGTTACGTTCGCTGCGGAGCTCCGTCTTGCGCAAGTGATTACCCAGCACCTCCACAAATGATGTTATGGGAAGGAAGAAGCCTGTGTCTATTCACAGATGGCCTTTCATGACTGAGCCAACAAGCGTAGAGTAGAGATAATGCTAAAATCTTCTTCGTCGTCTCCAAAGCCACCATCAGCGTCATTTTCTTCCCACATTACCGACTGTGATAATATGGACACTCCAGGCGCATTAATACATTTCGAGATTGCCGGGCAACCTATAAAGCGCGTTCCGACAGCACGCTTACTAGGTATGCACGTCAAGGAGAACAACGGCATAAAGGTAGCCTCAGAGAAATTAAATCACGTTATAAGAAGCATCGCATCACTCGTCGCCAAAGTAGCGCACGGCAAAGATGGTTTCACAGAGGACGAAACCTTAAGACTGGTACAAGCCCTCGTCAACAGCCGTTTCACGTACGCACTCCCGTGTCAAGTCAAGCGCAAAAGCGAGACAGAGCGCATGGAAACTCTTATAAGAACGGCGTAAAAAACGGCCTTACAGCTACCGTCAAGCACAAGCACAAAGAAATTACTAGCGCTAGGGGTATACAACACCTTTAAGGAGCTAGCAAGTGCTACGCTCATAGCGCGGACACAACAGGAAAGACACAACAGACTGACACAAACAACAAAGACAACAGGAAAGCAACAAGAAACAAAGAGACAACAGGAAAGGCACTTTCTTCAATAGCTAGTGTACCCACTGACACCTCAGTACTGCAACGAAGAAACACAACTCCTGCCTAACCACATTAGAGAGAACATTGTAGTAGACCATATCCCGATGAACAAGCACCCAACCCACAATCAAGAGAGAAGAGCTGCGCGTACCCGCATGTTGCACAAACGCTGTTTCAGAGACCCAGATACATACTACACGGACGCTAGCCCGTATCCTTCGTCGCCACGTCGTGGGCTCAAATACACACTCGCCTTCGTCAATCAGGGGAACCTGGTAGCCTCTGCCTCCATCCGCGCCACATGCAGTGCAGCAGCAGAATGAGCAGCGATCGCTCTCGCACTTCGCGACGCCGAGAACAAGCGAAGATCCGCCCGCGTCCTTACGGACTCACAAGCGGCTTGTAGTTTATATATAAATGGGACACTCCCTATACAAGCCATTCGAATCCTGGGCCGCTCACTAGAATGGACCCATGGTATCGTCTGGTGCGGGGCAACGAAGAGGCGAACTGTGCAGCTCGAGATCTCACTAGCCGAGTGACAGACCACACCGTTCTTCAGGCCCCGACAGACCGACAAGAGACGCACGACTTAACACGAATCAGAAAATACTACAGGACCGACGTCTCGAAAGAACACGATACGCTCCCCCACACAAAACTCTCAATAAACTTCAGGCAAGGGACTGGCGCCGCCTGCAAACGAACACATACCAACACTTGTCTCGTCTACCCGCAATCTCCCCAGACAGATATACGTCCCGGACATGTCCCTGGTGTAGCAACCACACAGCGACACTCGCGCACTTAACACACGAATGCACCGACCGTCCGGGCGACGCAATTTCGCCACGAGTCACAACACGCTCACTCAATACGTGGTCTTGGGAGGCGAGACTCTCAGAACTGGACCTGGGAAGCCAACTGGCGACCCTCGACCAGGCCCGGTGAGCCGCGATCGCCAATGGAGCCCTGTCAGAGGGAACCACCCAGGAATAAACCACGCAATGGCTTCTTCAATAATAAAGTTCCCTCCTCCTCCTCCTCTTCGCTAGCTAAAGGGAGGTAGGTGAGGATGTACGGCGGGAGGGAAGGGCTTCTACACCGCCAACAATGCGTACTTTGCGCAGCTGTACGCGATTACGCGTACCGTATCTTGAAAGCGACCTACAGACGACACATACCTTTGTACGTGCTGTTTTCTCGCCGCTGTTTGCGGTGAAGTGATACATAACACGAAGGTTACTTCGCTCGCTACTGCTGCCGCGCTTGCTCACGCCAACGTTTTGACGGCGAATGGCCACGGCCATCGAGTGTGATGTGTTGATGTTTGCCTGTGTGCGCTGACACCATTCTTGTTATTTCAGTTAGTAAGCTAACGCTTCCAAGTTTATACTGCCGATAAAGCTACTATCCTTACTTCGCATAACTGCCTACTAATTTGCTGTCGCAATAGATTCCTCACCTTTCGGGCGAAAGCCCGATGGCGTAGAAGTAGAGCATCGGCCTCGAGTGCAAGAGGACCGTGGTTCGAATCCCGGTGCGGCGCAATCTTCAACCGGATTTTAAAAAATCCGCGTGTTGATAAAATTGCATAAACAGGCATGGAGTGCGGCACGATTCCGGTGACCAGAACCGGTAAAGCACTCCCTCACAAGAGCAGGATTGGCCGCCCTGATGCAGTACTTGGCCAAAACCTGCTATATGAATACAATAATCAAACCCCGGCCCTCAGTCCCCAGCAGCAGCGAAGCAACTGACCACGGCGGCAGTCAGACCTGTGATGCAGGAGAGGGTGCTAAGAATCCCTGCTTCCGGACAGGCCGCCATTGGAATCTGAACCTGGCAACGTTTAACGCTAGAACGTTATATAGTGAGGCGAGTCTATCAGTGCTATTGGAGGAATTAGAGGGCAGTAAATGGGATATAATAGGGCTCAGTGAAGGTAGGAGGCCAAAAGAAGCATATACAATGCTAAAAAGCGGGCGCGTGCTTTGCTACCGGGGCTTAGCGGAGAGACAAGAACTAGGAGTCGGATTCCTGATTAATAAGGATATAGCTGGTAACATACAGGTATTCTATAGCATTAATGAGTGGGTGGCAGGTCTTGTTGTGAAACTTAATAAGAGGTACACATTGAAGGTCGTACTGGTCTACGCCCCTATATCCAGTCATGACGACCAGGAAGTCGAAAGCTTCTGCGAATACGTGGAATCGGCGATGGGTAAAGTAAAAACAAAATACACCATACTGATGGGCGACTTCAATGCCACGGTAGGCAAGAAGCAGGCTGTAGAGTTGTCAGTGGGGGAATATGGTATAGGCTCTAGGAATAGCAGGGGAGAATTATTAGAGATTGCAGAGCAGAATAATATGCGGATAATTAATACTTTCTTTCGCAAGCGGGATAGTCGAAACTGGGCGTGGAGGAGCCCGAATGACGAGACTAGAAATGAAATAGACTTTATACTCTGTGCTAACCCTGGCATCATACAAGATGTGGACGTGCTCGGCAAGGTGCGCTGCAGTGACCATAGGATGGTAAGAACTCGAATTAGCTTAGGCTTGAGGAGGGAACGGAAGAAACTGGTACATAAGAAGCCGATCAATGAGCTAGCGGTAAGAGGAAAAATAGAGGAATTTCGGATCAAGCTACAGAACAGCTATTCGGCCTTAACTCAGGAAGATGACCTTAGTGTGGAAGATATGAACGACAATCTTATGGGCATCATTAAGGAGTGTGCAATAGAAGTCGGGGGTAACGCCGTTATACAGGAAACCAGTAAGCTCTAACCTACAGCCTAACTCTAACTCTAAGCTCTAACCTCTAGCCTCTAACCCTACAGCTACAGTAGAGCTAGCAGAACTTTCTATGTTAATCAACAAGCGTAAGACAGCTGACATAACGAAGTATAATATGGATAGAATTGAACATGCTCTCAGGAACGGAGGAAGCCTAAAAGCAGTAATGAAGAAACTAGGAATAGGCAAGAATCAGATGTATGCGTTAAGAAACAAAGCCGGCAATATCATTACTACTTTGGATGAGATAATTCAAATGGCTGAGGAGTTCTATAGAGATTTATACAATACCAGTGGCACCCACGACAATTATTGATGAAAGAACAGTCTAGAGGAATTTGAAAGGATGGGTGTACCGTTAAGGGATAAGAAAAGAGCGGATTGGGTGAGGGAACAAACGCGAGTTAATGACATCTTAGTAGCAATCAAGAAAAACAAATGAGCATAGGCAGGACATGTAATGAGGAGGGAAGATAGCCGATGGTCATTAAGGGTTACGGACTAGATTCCAAGGGAAGGGAAGCGTAGCAGGAGGCGGCAGAAAGTCAGGTGGGCGGATGAGATTAAGAAGTTTGCAGGCATGGCATGGCCACAATTAGTACATGACCGGGGCTGTTGGAGAAGTATGGGAGAGGCCTTTGCCCTGCAGTGGGCGTAACCAGGCTGATGATGATGATCTGACTCTCGTCATTCTGTCGTCGTCGCACAGTCGTCATACTGTTGTTATGCATTCGTTGTCATACCTTCGGTGTGAGGTCGTCGGCAGGATTCCATCGGCATCATCACTGCAGCTTCGTCATCCGATTCCCGCCATGACACCGTCATCATGCCATCGTTGTCATAGAATTATCGTCACGCCATCTTCGTCGTATCATGGTCGCCATACCCTCGCAGTCATCACATTGTGCTCATGAGATGGGCGCGAAACAGTGCATCGAGCGCAGCTTCTAAACATTGGCTCTTTACAACGCAGGCTTTGCTTGCATTTGTCTTGGTCTAGTGATCAAACGTTCACAGGGATCGGACATCAGCGCCTGCGCAATGGTCTGACAAGGACTTCTACAGCAACCTGAGGTTATCCAGTACGACTTTCTCGCGGTTCCTTGATTATGTACTGCCAACACGATCAACAGCGCTATCGCTGTGGCAGTTAATTAAAACAGCTGGTGTACCAACGAACGGGCACTGGAATTAAATTAAATTATGGGGTTTAACATGCGAAAACCACTTTCTGATTATGAGGCACGCCGTAGTGGAGGATTCCAGAACTTTCGACCACCTGTGGTTTTTTAACGTGCACCTAAATCTAAGTACACGGGTGTTTTATATTTCGCCCGCATCGAAATTCGGCCGCCGCGGCCGGGATTCGATCCCGCGACCTCGTGCTCAGCAGCCCAACACCAGAGCCACTGAGCAACCAAGGCGGGTCAACGGGCACTGGAACAGTGCATCAAGCGCAGCTTCTAAACATCGGCTCTTTACAACGCAGGTGTGCAAACATTTTCCACTATTCTCTAAGCGATCTTATGATCCCTACTTGTAACTGTTTCCGTGCCCATGGGTTTTTCGCGCTTTTGTGTATGGCTGCTTCTCGACAGCTCTAGTGCTGCTGTGTTCTGGGGGCATTGAAACAAACCCCGGCACTGGAAGACACTCCAATACGCTGTTAGAAATTTGTTCACTACGTGCCGGCCTATCCAAAACAAATAAATACGCTTTTTAAGCTACTAAGAACATACATGTGCCTTCCGTCCAACGTTCTAAGTTCCAGGCATAGCTGGGTGCGGACATAACCACTATTAAGAAAGGGCAGAAGACTCTCGAGGCAAAGATTGTGGATATGCGAATGCGGCTAGAATACCTGGAGGAGAAAACACGTAAGTTCGACAATCTTACTTGTGGAGTTTTACGCGCCAAAACCCGGCATTTGATTATGAGGCACGCCGTAGTGGGGTACTGCAGATTAATTTTCATCATCTTTAAGGTGCTCCCGATGCATGGGACACGAGCGTTCTTGCATTTTGCTCCCATCGAAACGCGGCCGTCGTCGCGGCAGCGGCGTCGCGGCCGAAAGATAGGTGTGCCTCTTGCGTAGCACCGCGACTCTATAGCCACGAAGCCACTACGGCGGGTGAATAGTTAGACGATTACGACCAGGAACTGTCTGCAGCCCACAATTTGTTTGAACAACTTGCAATCCAAAACACAGCCCTGCAAGGGCGACTTAACCAACTCGAAGACCGGTCACGACGTGATAATTTAATCTTCTCAACGCTGCCTGATTCTAAAAAAACATCCCACGAAATAGAAATAAAGTTAACGGCGGCAACAAAAAAGCAGCGCTCGATACCTCTTCGGAACAGTCCATTGACCGCACACACCACCCAGTCTTTTTTCTCCAGTACAGGTGCCAGTCAGTCATAGCTAAATTCTCCAGCTTCAAGGAAAAACACAAAAATACTTGCCCTCTGCGACCAGCTCAAACGTAGCAACATTTCTGCGAGTGAAGGCTTCTCAGTCACCCCCCCCCATTCCGCACAGTAATGTAGCACAAATTATTATCTAATAATAAATTCTTCGTTTACAACTTCAATCTCGATTCTGTCCACTAAATAGCAATACGAGGTGCTAATCATAATGCTCGTACAGGTTCACGTTAGCGTGTTTCATCATAAGAAATAGACAGGGGCAGTGGCCAGACACTGCAATCGCCACGGTCTCAACTTTGTTTTTCTTTTTTTACTAACGCAAGAAATCTTCACAATAGAGAGTTTTAGTTTAGGGGACGCAAGCGGCTTGCGTACGCAAGAACTAGGGGCGATGGTACTGCGCATGCGCAGACCGCTACGTCTACTTGAGTCCTTAGGTTGTCTGGCCGGCCGAAAACATCGCTGCCCCTAAGTGGTCACGTTACCCACGTGACTCTCGCGGTGTAGGAGGACTGGCGAGTAGCTAGCGGGTAGATAATCTAATAAATCTTTCGCCAAGTGTCGACAGACATCGTCATATATATATATATATATATATATATATATATTAGAGAGGTTTAATGTGTCCGGTATTCGGATAAACGCAGGCTGGGGCGTTGGGGCGGAGCCATGAACGGGAGCGGCCTGCATGGTGCATCCACCTGGCGGCGCAAAGCTCAAACGGAAAAAAGCAGCTAATATTGCTGTAACCAAGTATATTCTACTTCACTGCTGGTGTAAATTTCCGGCACTGGCGTAATTGTGTTGCTGCCAAAAATTTATACCCACAGCAAAGTAAAATACACTTGTTTACTTCAATATTAGCTGTTTTTGTCTGTTCGAGCTTTGCGCCACCAGGTGGCCGCACCGTGCAGGCCGCTCCCGTTCATGGCTCCGCCCCAACGCCCCAGCCTGCGTTTACCCGAATACTGGACGCGCTAAACCTCTCTACTAACTGCGTTTAATAAGAGAATAGTTTTATGTGCTTTACTTCATATGCTTGATTTCATGTTTTAAAGAATGATTACGCAGCGAAAATCAGACGTTGATGGCGCTGCGAGTGCATGCGACCTCACTGTGGCTTGCATTTGGGGCCGCTAACTTATAACGTGTTTCTGCTTGCGTACGCAAACGCAAACGCACCCAAGCGCTAGGGGCCCCATGATCGTAGCGAGCGTCGTTGAGACGGCGTACTTTTTGCGTACTATTTCAAATAACATTCCGTCTTCAGACGTACCGGTCAATACCGATATTGAAATAATCTGGGCAATGATAAGACTGGGTCAGGTCACACGTTAATATTTATTGGCACCTACTATCACTCACCGTCTACATTTGTGAATGAATTACACGATATTGTTAATATGATAACGTCACGCTTTCCTACATATCCCATCTTCCTATTAGGAGATTACCATTTTCCGAATATAATGTGGAGCATGACACTGCCTTGTTCTGTGCCAATGTCTTCGCAAGCTAATGAATTTTCGATTCTATATTCGATTTTTTTTTCTTTTCCGTTAGTGTTGCAACCTACCAGAGTGTGTATTAACGGTGCTAATATCGTTGACCTAATTTTAATAACACTGCTGCGCGCGAAGCCTCTCCAAACTCTCCGCCAGCTGCTTGGCAGTGGACCCCGAGCGAGCGCTATCGAAGCAGCGTGCGTTGCGAGCATTCTGTTGCAGCGCCGAACTTGTCTGGTGTTCCGGTAACCGCACGGGAGCTGGGCGTTTCGGCGGATGGCTGGAGGCATAAACTCAAGCTGATGAAGGAACTTTAGCGTAGACGTACGTGAGCAGCCTGATCGGTCTGCACGGTCCAGCCATCTGCTAGCGCAGAGCTTAACCAGCCATACAAAGCGCTAATATTGCTCTGACCAAGTGTAAAACGTTTTAAACATTTACAAAAACAATGTGTTAACGATTACACTCCTGCGAAAAATTTACACGAGCAGCAAAGAAGAATACATTTCCTTACTGCTACTGTGTGTGGTTGAGCTCTCTGCCACCAGGTGGCTGCACCGTGCAGACCGTTCACATTTGCGTTTCTGCTCATGCCATGAAACGACACGATCAAATGCCAGGCCCTGTCCCCTTACGCTTACGTTTACCCTAATACCGGACTCGCGAAACGCTATTGCGTTAGTAATCTTCCGGTGTAAAGTGACGGCCGTAAACGCGCAAATCCTAGCGCAGGTCGGATAGCAGCATTCGGATGTGCTGCAGCCAGTCCGCTCGTTTGCTGCTTTGCAGAGGGACATGATGTCGCAGGTTGATATATTGCCAGTCGCTACGTTTGCAGTTCACAACTACACCAAGTCGAATCACTAGGGGCGAGCTCCACCACTGGAAAAGCTGGCGCCACCGTCGGCGTGGCGTGGCACGAGGGATCAAGTGGACACAGCGGCCGCGTTGGCTGCTTCGGAAGCGCCGAATCGAATTGAAAACGAAAGTTTAAAGTCGCACTTGCGCTGCGGTTCTGATTAAGTGGTGGGGTTTTCCCGCCTTGGGTATCTGCGTGACAGCATTTGAAAGCACTATAATAGGTAGTGGCTGCTTTTGGAGGCGTGCAGCCTGGCACTGCTCCGGCACTGCTCGGTGCCGCAGTGCCGGACGTACGCAACGAAGCCTGGTGCCAGCCTTATTCACATGTAGCCGCAGGACAAGAAGCTGATTGAAGCTTGGCTCGCGAAACTTAGAACCGGCAAACAGCCATCGGCTACAACTCGGGTATGCAGAAAGCTCAGACGCGAGGAAGATTTCTGCTACGGCGTCGGGACTGCGATGTTCGGTGAGTAGCAGAAAATGCGCACTGAGACTCTCACCGGCGCCCGGGGCCCGGTTATTGTCATGACACTTTATTTGGTGTATGAAATTGCTGATGCTACATTCTGGCAAGTTTATAGTTCACTGGAACGGGAAGGGAGCGTTAAGAAGGACATTAAAAAGGGCATGTCCCATGGTCAAGTTTGTGTTATGAATTAATGTACTGGATTACGAACAAAAAGCAGCAGCAAATCGCATGCTGAAAATACCGATAAACATACAGTATGACGCAACTTGAGAAATAATATTGAAACGTCCAAGAATTTAGAAGAAGAAAAAAAGATTGAATCGTCGCGACGGCACACCACAATCACCGTAGGCGCCGAAGTCTCTATAACAAAATTATTTTTGAACATCTCTGATAGCGTCCACGCAACAATGGTTGCTTGTGTACTCTCAAATGTTCCTATGTTCCTATTCTGCGCCCTAAAGCTCACGGCACAGTGCGAAAACACGCTCCCAGCGAAAGGAGAACATTGTGCGCGGACATACATGCAGACGCGCAGTCGGTCGCTGCGAACCCGTGCGCAGTGGCGTAACAACAGGGGGGGCCGAGGGGCCGTGGGCCCCGGGTGCAAGGGGCCAGTGAGGGGGGCGGGGGGTGTCATATGCGTCTGAAGACACCCCTCTTTCCGCCAGCTACACCCGGGGAGGGGGTAGAAAGAAGACCTATGGGCCCCGGGTGCCAGACGACCTAGCTACGGCACTGCCCGTGCGATCACTCATTAGAGGCTTCATTCTGTTATTCCCCATTCGGATATACATACAGCCCACTATAAGAACATATTTCACATAGTTTGCTCTCAGCGCTTGCCTACCTTTCACGCAAGAAGCCTATTCAGGAGACTCCATCGCGGCAACCGCGCGCAGTGGCGTTCACTGTACATATTCGGTAAAGAGGTAGCGTCTGTAAACGATTATGTGCTTACAGTTTCTCCAAGATTATTATTTCAACAGTAAAATACTTCCCCCGTTTTGAGAGTACTTACAGAAATCTCCAGGAGAGCTGCCGCGTGGTGTTTTTATTGAGCGCCGTAAGCGAAACCGTTGAGGAGCACGCCGAGTTATCCCTCATACTAGGCAAGGGAGGCGCTTCCGACAGATGGGGACTCCTAAGTCCTAGCCCCCAATAGTGCTCGCGAAAAGACTGAGACCGACTCTTACCGCCGAGCTCTCGTGAGAATGGAGCACGTTGTAACACAAGCAGACGAAGCTTGCTGTGTGCCGGAACTGCTTAAGTGTAGTGAGAAATTGTTCATGTGCATTCTCTTTTTGTTACTTTCTTTTTATAGAAACAAATTAACTAACATTCCAACTGTTACGAACATCATCTGTACACCATAAAGGTGGAAAAATTATCGATGACGCGCCCTGGGCAGCCAATCGAATAGCTCGCCTTACTGACGTCAAATGGCTGATTTACGTCATATCGGTAGGGGCGGCTGAAAATTTCGCCGAGCAGTGTGCTGCGATCGGCAGCGATGCGGATTTTTCAAACCTTATATTTACCTGCATTACGCGGAACTATTAGATGCGTCAATTAATGATCAGAAAGAGCTACTCTAACGAATCAGTACGTTTGTACAAAATCGTCAAAATCGTTTCTGCGTCCCTTTAAGAGCAAACTAGAATGTTTGTAGAAATCAGAAATTAGTAAACCACCTACTAAAGTTAATTTATCACATCGAGTTGCATTTCTCAACGCTTTTTGCTATTAATTGGTGGTCTACGTTAACAAAAAAACCGATTTGACACGGCTACGCATCTGTTAGCTGCGCTTTCTGCTTGCTTGCTTGCTTGCTTGCTTGCTTGCTTGCTTGCTTGCTTGCTTGCTTGCCATCAAAAAGGCCACACTCAATTTTTGCCAAAAGTGTCGTAAGACATCAGTTCTACTTGCCACCAGATTTTACGCCTGCTACATGATTATCAGGCCCATTGTGGTGTCTGCACCGGCCGCAAGTGCAATTGACAATTCCAGGAATCAGAAAGAAGGCTGAGCGCTGTTGCAAGTTTTCAAACAAGCAACTTTGGAACACATTCACAACGTACACAGATTCCGGCAACATTTCTACAATTAGGGTTCGGTAAAACTCAACAGGTCAGCTGCTGCAGTCATCATCCCGACAACACCTGAAGAAATCAAATTAAGAACTTCATGTGTGACCACATCGACGGATGCGGAAATTGCGGCACTCCGTGCTGCACTTGATTTCATTAATCAGGAACTATCGCAACAATGGACAGTCTTTGGTGACTCCGAGGCTGCCCTTCAGTGCATACAAAGCCCAATGCGCCACGGACCCCAATGAACAACTGGCCTCAGAAATTGGACACATGTACCATAGCAGCCATGACAAGGGACACAACATAATCTTTCAATGCCTTCCAGGACATTTCAACATCAGCGGGAATTACCACGCCGACGAAGCCGCCCGATCTGCACTTGAATGTGGCCAACGTGTCTTGATTCCGCTTTCGTGAGCAGACGCTGCGCCTGGGCTGAGACTGATGTCCCATGAATGTACTCTGCTTCTGTGGGACTCGAACCCTTTCACCACGTGTCGTTTGCGTTCGTTGTCTCCGGACATGCCGACGCACCTACCGCCTGGGTAACCGCGACGTGAACAGACCATGCTGTAGCGTCAGTGGTTAGGCGTTGCATTTACGAACCCGTATCTTTTCCTTATTGGAATGGCCAACAGCCCCACGTGCGCCACATGCAACATTGATGAGATGCTCGCACATATCTGTGTCTGCCCGCGATATAGTCCCCAGAGACAAGGGCTGTGCAGAGTGCTGGACCAGTTGGACGGTCGTCTACTATCATAACTCAGAGCTTTAGGTCAGTACTCCCAAAGAACATCCACGCTAAAGGCCTTACTCGCGTTATTAAGATCCCTGTGGACTACGGGGCTTCACGATAGACTGTAAGAACGCCGCCTCCTACCGCTCTGTAGTGTACGTGGCTTGTTCGTGCTCGTGTCTCTTTCTCTCTATCTCCCCCTTCCGCTCGCTTTCTTTTTTATCCCCCTTCACCCTTCGCCCCGTGCAGAGTAGCCAACCGGAACTCTGGTTAACCTCCCTGCCTTTCTATGCATCCTTTTTTCTCTCTCTCTTTACATTGCAGTTGCAAATTATTACACAATGTGGCACGTCATTTCGCAGTTCATAGGTAGCGGTACAAGGTAGATAGAGGAGGTTTGAGGAAAAGAAAACAAGATAAAAATATTGAACAAGCTCGCTGGAATGAAAAACATGTGTAGCACACCTGAATAAATCAAGCAGGCTAAGTGACTGGTTATTGCGCCCCCTCTCAAAGGGGATGCCAATGAATGATCGTCATCACTATCATCATTAGCATCATATCGTGCCACTTGTCACAACATGACATGTGCGCCAAGTAGCATCGATACGTGCAAATTTTGCATTGCAGTTGCAGTAGAAGACGTTGTGGGGCTAGTTGGTTCATAGCTTTCAAAAGAAGAAGCGCCAACAGTGACAGCCCACTAAGAAGAAACAAAGACAGGACAAGGCGCTTCCTGTCCTTGCACCTTTGTTTCACAGAAAATTTGCTAACCGAAACGTCGCAAATTGTCTAATGTTTCTGTAGACTGTCATACGCAGAACATTGCATGCTGTTTAGAACACATTTCCCTTAAAGAACACTCGAGAAAAAAAACGTTACTGGCGTAAGTTGTCTCCTTTCTTTCGCTTGATGGTCAATTTGACGCTTTAGCATCAAATAAAAAAAAAGATCTTCTCATTAATGTTCTCGTTGACAGTGTAACTTCAACGAGTTTTGAAAGAAGGCGAGCCATCCTTATGCAGATTAAGAGACAAGGTTGACCAACCTGCGAAACTAGAAGGGTTGGTTTCGCTCCAGAACACTGCATAGCGTGTGTGCTGTCTGGGAAAAAAAACTTAGGCGAACGCGGCTGGCAAAAAAGGTTGGTCAGAATCCATAGCACAGAATATCTATTCTCAGCAACAAAGGACGTGCCTCGGCAAAATGCAAATGTATACCTGAAATCCAAGTTCCTAGCACATCGCTGTCAAGCCGTGCGTTAGTAACATACGAGGTTCAGCAAAGTCAGACAGGAGGCGACCCAGCGCGTCCAAGACTCCTCATCGGAACCTGCAGGAGAATGTGTTCAGAAGAGCAAAGTAAGCGAAAGTAGGCGTTACGCAAACAGCGAGGGGGAGAAAAATTTTAACCGTCCCGCGGGTAGCTCCAGACTGGAGCTTTCGGTAGGCAGGGAGAGGAGCTCGAGCGTATTCGCGCACGAATTAGTTAAGTCCGCGAAACAGCACAACTTTCCCTGTGCCCCGGCTTGCATAAGATAATCATGCTGAGAAGAACTGCCGGCTCGTTAAGGCAAGCACGCTCTGTGAGTTGGCGTTCGCAGAAGAGCGCTGCCGAGGTGCACAGGAGTGTGAGCATGCCACGCGCGGTCATTCGAGCCGAGAGGACTAACAACTCAGTGGAGTCTTATTCTCTTTTGCCTGCCTTTCGAGAGAAGCGGTGCTTCTTGAACTGAACCGCTGCAATAAACGAAAACACACAGAGAACAGGATGAAGCACATCCATCGCGTTAACCAGAGCGCACGTTTAAGTAAAGAGTCCGCGTCGCGTGTGTGTTTGCGCGTGAGCCACCTTGACGAATCTGTTGAGGAGCTCCATGGAGAGCATATATCACCTGCGGTCAACACAGCACCTAAAAAGCTACTTAAGACTGAGTGAAACCCGCCGCGGTGGCTTAGCGGATATGGCGTTGCGCTCCTAAGTACGAGGTCGTGGGATCAAATCCCTGCCACGGCTGACGCACTTTGATGGTGGCTAAATGCGAAAGCGTCCGTGTGGCATCAATTCCCGTGTGCGAGCCATCATTGTGTGCAAGTTAAAGATCCTCAGATTATAAACATCAATCCGGAGCTCCGTACTACGATGCGCCTCATAAAGAGATCGAACTTTTGCCGCGTATAACCCCAGAATCTGATTTGATGGCGGTGGAGCGAAAGACACAAAAACCAATAGTGTGCCGCGTGAGCTTCTGTCCACTTGTGCAGTCGTGTTTTAAATATGACCGCTAACTGCGGCCACTTGATCAGGAAATAACTTTACTTTGGCATATGACCTACTAATACTGTGCACTAAACCAAGCTCTCTACTAATCAGCAATCCCTCGAGAGATGCGCCAGCGAAAGAACAAAGAAGAGAGCGGAATATATGGCATCAGAATCAAGGCCAGATACAAGAACACGAAAGTTCGAGCGAACAAGCGTCTTTTCTTATCTGTGCGAGACCACTAATTAAAACATATCGCTGCGCGTTGCAACGTGCTTTCTCTTGTACAAACACTCTCGGTCACGCGAGGCTCTGGAGGCCCACGCGCTGATTCTCTGCGGACGTCGATACCTTATACGGTGAATAATAATAGACTACTGGGCGACTTGGACGTTATATGCACTCAAGACCCAACGCCGGCTTTTCTACGTGATCTTGCACCGAGGCTCACTCGCCTATCCCCCCCCCCCTTCGCGTGTAGGAGAGCTGGGAAGATTCTCTCGTCCAGAACTATAAAATATTAATGCGTGACCTTTCGTGCTACATGACTTTGTCTGCTAGATATTGCAACGTGACGTTGCACACATTTTGAGCGTGCGCATGCTTTCATATCTTTTCTCTTTTTTTAGTCATCTTTGCTCGGTTCTGCTGCGCTACGCATTGTCCCTGAATTCACCTTCCGTGAATGCAAAGGACATCAATAGTGTGCCTCGCTTATTATAGCGCGTTCGCGCGTGGTGAGTCCGGCAGCAATCCAAAATATACATTTAAGCAGAATTAGCAGTGACAATTATTCAATATTTAACAATTTATTGTTCGGAATAATCCCGAAGTACGCGAAAGAACTCACGTGACTGCTCGCATCAGCGCTCGGACTATTCGAGTGTACGAACACCAACAAGCTCCTGAGCCTGGGGGTACACAATACCCTCGAGGAAATTGCGGAAGCGCAATGCACCGCCCAGCTGGAGCGGCTCTCTATGACCGAAGCCGGCAGGCGCATACTTCAATACTTGGGCTTCACGCCCGGGGCGGAAAAGGCAAGTAGCGACGTTTCTGTCCCCGACGGGACCCGGCGCCGGATTCGGGTAGACCTCATTCCGAGAAACATGAACCCGGAGTTTAAAAAGGAAAGAAGAGCGGCGAGGGCCAAGGCCATCATCGACTTTCACGCCAAGGACGAGCGCGCAAGGTTCGTGGATGTGGCAGAATACCGCGGAGACTGCGCGGCGTTCGTAGCTACTGTCATCGAGGCGTCGTCCGGCACGACGAGGGCAGCGGCGAGCTTACGGGTCCGCGAGGCGTGTCAGTCGGAGGAGGTGGCCATTGCCCTGGCCATTGCCGACCCCGGGTGCCAGACAGTGTAGTGCGATTCGCGAAGTGCAGTGCGGGATTATGCAAAGGGCAAAGTGTGTGGTGAGGCTGTGCGCGTTCTGTGCTCGGCTGACCTGCAACGAGAGAATCGATATATTAGAATCAAATGGTTCCCCGCGCACGCGGGCAACGATGCGTCGGAGAAGCACGATAACCACAACGAGACGGCACACGCAGTGGCGCGAGCGCTAACCAACCGCGCCGCTGCAACCGACCGTCCAACGTGGTGTTGTGCCAAGGACCGCATGACGACGTTCAACGAGCTTACATAGTTCCACCGCCTGGCTCGAAGGACTTTCCCACCCCCGCACCCGGGGCTGAGCCGAGCGGAGGCGGTGCTGTTCAGACAATTGCAAACTGGTTCCTTACCCACCCCAGTGTTAATGACTCATCTATACCCGAAATTATATGTGAGTGATGTGTGCCGCGTGTGCCAGCACGAGAGGGCCACCCTGACGCACATCCTGTGGGATTGCACCAAGTTCCCCGACGAAGCTTCGACAAGTACAACGATTCCGCCGCGACTCGCGGCTGCAGCGGAATGCTACGACCACGAAAGCCAAACCTGGGCCGCCCAGCAGGTCTCGGCGGCTCTTGAAAGACAAAGGCCGAGCGAAACCAACCGAACGTTGCCCCTCAGGGTGACCGACCGCGGGAGTAACACGCGCTGGAGTTGAGTAGAGACCACCTGCTGAGAAGACGTCAGGGCCCGCGTCACGGCGCCATTTAGTCATGGTGTCGCTGCAGGCGACTACATGAAGTTGTTTCTCACTCTCTCTCTCTCTCTCTCTCTCTCTCTAGGTCGCGGGATCGTATCCCGGCCACGGCGGCCGCATTTCGATGGGGGCAAAATGCGAAAACACCCGTGTGCTTAGATTTAGGTGCACGTTAAAGAACCCCAGGTGGTCAAAATTTCCGGAGTCCTCCACTACGGCGTGCCTCATAATCAGAAAGTGGTTTTGGCACGTAAAACCCCAAATATTATTATTATTATTATTACTCTCTCTCTCTCTCTCTCTCTCTCTCAAAACGTGTCAAGCGTTAACAAAAGGGAGAGAGAGATAGAAAAGAAAAGGATCAGGCAGGGATGTTAACCTGAAAGGTGTGCGGTTGGCTACCCTGGACTGAGAGAAGGTAAAAGCGGAATATAGAAAAGAAAAAAATGTTATGCAGATCTAATGCACAAGTCGGTATTCGTGAAGCGGTAATGAAATGCCATAAATTTGCCAATTTCATTCCTGGGTCATTGGCATAAAGAAAACTTGCATGCGCATGTGTTCTCGCGTACCTGTGCTACACGATGTTGCAGATCTTATAATGGTTTGCGTTTGTTCATTTCTTTATTCTTTATTTAAGTGTACCGACCATTGCTTGGCCGATCACCTGTTGTGTGTAGGTGCCATAATATTCAGACTACAATCATAATCAACCTGCGGGCATGCTTCTCTGCCGATGGTCTCTTGAGGGTACGCGGCATATAATAGAGAAATCATTATCATAATCAACACGCGGGCACGCTTTATTGCCCATGACTCAATGAGTGACAGTATGGCATAGTATGTAAATCCCAATTATCATCAAGACGTGGCGATCATCTCAAAGAACTACTTCGTGGCGCGACATGTACCACCCGCTTCTTAGCCAACCCCCCGATGAGGGTACGTGCCATACAGTATAGAGATCATCGTCATAATGAACCCGCGGACATGCTTCTTGCCTGATCCCCCGTTTAGGGTGTGTGCCACGGTATGGAAATGGCCATCATCATTATCAACACGTGGCAAGCATCTGAAAGGGGTAGTTAGTGTTGGCACGTGCGTTTGTGGCGTAATTGTTACTTTATTAGGCGGCTGCGCTGGCTGCCCGACGTTCGAGTTCCACTGCTGAGCGCTCTTCATTTTTTTAACAGTGGAGTTGAATCTACATGGCTAAGACTTGACCACTGACCCACTAATGCGGAACGACGGGATGACAGGGAACGAAAGCTTCGCTTTAAAAAAATAAAGAAGCACACGGTGAATGTGTGCACGTGCATAGACGCAACTAACGCAGTTAAGAAAGTTCACAAGTGGCTTCACTGCCTGGTGGGGCGACGAGTTATGGAGACGGTGTTCAAATAGCGGCTTCAGGGCCAAAGGGTGATCGTCTAGTCTTCGCAATGCATTGAAGATTGATTGTCTTTTTGATTCAAACCTACGCAGCGGCACAGTGAGGGGTCGACGTTTTCTTGGCAGCCGCAGACGTCGCACGCAGCACTATCGGTCGTTTCAGTTAGCGTAGTGTAGGCCTACTGAAGGCTAACCCGAACTGCAGGCAACACAGCTTCAGCGACAGAACATATGATGCGAAGCCGTTTCGCCACCTGGAACGCACACTCTCGTTAACAGCGTGAAACATCCAAAATGCGCCTCCGCCTTGCAACCTCGTCCCAAACTTGCTCAAATAGGACATCTAACATAAAGCACAAACAAATAGCGCATGAACAAATAGCAAGTCAAACACGGGGCGCTGCCGCTGAGAGCACAGCGACGCAGGCGTTAGATGCCAAAACCACGCCAGCGATTGTTTTCGCTTACGCTGGTCAATCCAGTAGACAGAGCTAGGTGTTCACAATAAAGCATTAGGCCGACTGAAAAAATCCAAAACGTTGTGGCTCTGTCAGTTTCCTAGTGGCAAGGGACTAGGATACGTGCACTTGTAAGTATCGATTATAGTTATCGAGAACATTGATTGGTTTCCTCAATTCAACATTACTATACGTTTTTCGAAATACAATAAAACCTAAATATTTGCATTAAACTCATATTCGTGTGTGTTCTGCAATGTTTGGCTGATATTGAGCGATTTAAGTACGAGAATTTTGTTCACAAGTAATAAGAACACCGTAAGTTAGCAAAAAGTAAAAAATAAAGTTAAAGCTTGTAAACATGCTCATTACTAATGCACATGCTCAGTTTGCATAAAATTTGGTCAAACTACAGAGTAATTTTGAAGAGGAAGTTTCCTGCTGCGTAAGTGGTGCCCTCAGAACACTTGTGAGCATCCTCCTCCAGCCGGGCTTTCTTTGCTTCACTGTAATACCGAGATTTAGCTTCAGCTGTATGTGTTGCTGAGATCATTTCTGTCTTGGTCTCTCTGGTTGCCCACAACTATCAACTCCCGAGTTTGAAGGTCGACCGACTCCTGTGGAGCCTCTTGAAAGCCTTTGTCGCATTTTCTGAACCATAGTATGTCTATGTACAAGTGGCTAATTGCACAACAATGCATAAAATCTTGTTTTGGGGCACTATAAAATCTTGCTGTTGAGGGGCTCAGCTGCATTTAAGCATTTGCCCTGAATACATCACAACCGCTGTCATTTGCTTCTCAGTATATCAAATGCAGGAAACACAGACCTTCTCGTGTCTTTTCTCTTGATTTGACCACTCGTGAGTGGACGGGTCAAGTGCGGACCCACAGAGACATGTCGCTTTCCTTGGGATCGGGACAAGCCATGACGGCGAAGCAGCTCTTCTACAGCGACGACTACACAATGCCTACCGCGTTCACTTATGATCACCGAGGTGGGCCGTGGCGTAGGATAAGGAAAAGCAACAAGCTGCGATGCAAGCAGTGGTAGATGAGGGTATTGCTGCTATTTCTGCATACCGAATAAGATGGCCAACACAGATGATGACCTATCTGTTGCTGTTTGATGACCGTGGAAAGGGCCCAGGAGGTCCACACCGACTTGTTCAAAGGATGTATGCGTAAGAATCAGTGGGTCGAGAAGACCTTGATTAAATTATTGAGTTCGTATGTGCCGAAACCCCGATCTGATTATGAGGCACGCGTTGGGGGTACTCCGTAAATTTGGAAGCTGGGGCTCTTTAACGCGCACCTAAATCTAAGTACACGGATGATTTCGCATTTCGCCTCCATCGAAATGCAGCCGCCGTGGCCGAGATTTGATCCCACGACTTTATGCTTAGGAGCCCATGCTTAACATCATAGCTACTAAGGTATCGCTGTGGGTTGAAGAAAGCGTGATTGCGCGCTTGAGGGTCGCTTGTGGCGTTGGCATTAATAGCAGTTGACCACATCTAATTTCTGCTGCCTCAACAGATCGGCTGCTCCCTCTCAGGTTTGGGAGCGTGCTGCATTTGAAGCTTTTCCTTAAGGAGTGTGTTCTCTGCCCGAAATTCCTGAATCTCTGGTCGTAGTCCACTAAGCTCTCCCATGACCATGTGAAGGGCCTGTCCCTCCACACTACTGGGTTTCTGGGTGGGCATGGTAGTTGTGGGGTTGTGTGAATGCGGTGTTGTACGTGGTTGTGGATTGGGACGGGAGGCTGTAGCTACTCAGATTACCTGCAAGGAATCACTGGCTTTTGTGGATTGCTGGGGGCCGTCTCGTCATGGCTGTTCCCAGGTTGTGAGGTGGGCCGGGCTTTGCTTCTTGAACGGCTCCTCGGGCAGTTGCGAGCGTCGTTTTTGTAACAGCTCCTGGGTGTATTTTGAGGATCTTTTTGAGGCTGTTGTTGCGAAAGTATGGGCGCAGCGTCTTAAAGAGTACGTCGCTGGGTCTGCTGCCTGCTTCTTTGTAGAAGCAGTCATGGGGTGAGATAGCACCTTGTGCAGCTCTTGTCCCCCGTGGAGTGACCTAGGCCATAGAGAGAGCAGCACGGCTGACACGTAAAGGCAGGATGGGGGTACTCCTTGTATCAAGTTGCGTACCTGTTGCGCGATGGGGCTGGGCATACAGCCGCTCGATGACCAACCAAGCCGCAGGCGGTAAAAATGCAGCTTTCTTCTCGTGCAAGTAGTGTTTGTTTTAAGTGCCTCGATAGCAGACTTGGCAAGGAACTTGCTGGCCGTTAAAGGCGATCAGCACCGAGTTGCTGGTGCCAATTGGGCGGGTCCGGAGAATTGTTGGGTTTCGTTTGTTGATTAGGTTGCTCGTAATGGCTTCAGCGGTGTCGTGCGACGGGACGTTGTGTATGACTCCCTTCGCGACATCGTCAGGCGGGGTAGCGTATGCTGCGGCTGAAAACTTGTTTTCGCCGGCCTGTAAGTAGGTGATCTTCCAGTATGTTTCCGCGTTATCCATCGTGGGGGTGCTGGCCAGAACGATGTTACAAGCCGGGTTTCTTCCGTAGGCATCTGCATTGGTTTAGTCAGGAGTATAGCCAAGGGCGCGGAGAGTAGCATCTCTTATTTGCGCTTTGCCAACCGTGAAGCGTTGAAACCGTCCTGTAAGCAAATTACGACTTTGATATCGTCCTCGGGTGGCTTAGGGAGCCTTGGGCCTCGCGGGCACGTGGAAGGACAACAGGCTATTTATAGGCTATTTACACTGGAGCCAGGCCGATACTCGCTCGCGCCAAGGGCACCGACCAACTTCGTCGTTCTGGCGGCGGCTCGTTTTTTGAGCATCGCTCGATGATATCGTAATATTACACCCCCCCCCCACCCCCAAGGCGGAAAAAGAGCCGTCACGGTGCTGTTAAATATCCAAGGCGCGTGGAGAGTTGTAGGGCTTGAGTCGGCCGACGTGGACAATGTCACTGGTTGTCACAGCGGAGGACGTAGTGGGCGTGGCTAGAACAATTTCATAGCAGACATTGGCCACTTTGCGGAGCACGCAATATGGTCCTGTGTAACAGGAAAGTAGTTTTTCACAAATACCAACTTTACGCGATGGTGACCAAAGCAACACGAGGGTGCCGGGCACAAAGTGTACATCACGGTGACGGAGGTCGTAGCGTTCCTTCTGTTTGTCTTGAGACACTTGTAGACGAGCGCACGCAAGTTGGCGAGTACGATCAGCATGGGCGATTGCATCACGGACATAATCGCTAGTTGAAGCTATGGCGGACGGAAGTACAGTGTCCAGTGGTAGCGTTGGTTCGCGGCCATACAAGAAGTAAAACGGGGAAACACGAGCACTTTCGAGACGGAAAGAGTTGTACGCAAAGGTAATGTAATGTAGAGCCAGGTCCCAGTCTCAGTGGTCGTCTGAAATGTATTTGGATAGCATGTCTGTAAAGGTTCGGCTCAAACGCTCGGTGAGGCCGTTCATTTGGGGGTGGTAGGAGGTGGTAAACTTATGCTTTATTGAGCAGGCACGCATGATGTCGTCGATGACTTTGGCCAAAAACGCACGGCCACGATCTGTTCACGATTCATGCGGAGCACCATGCATCATAATGATATCATGTAGGAGGAAGTCCGCAACATCAGTTGCGCAACTAGTCGGAAGAGCACGGGTTATGGCGTAGCGGGTCGCGTAGTCCGCCGCAACTGCAACCCACTTGTTTCCTGATGTAGATTCCGGAAATGGGTCGACAAGGTCTAAGTCGACACGATGAAAAGGCTCGGCATGGATGTTGAGCAGCTGCAGGTAACCAGCGGGGAGCGGGGAAGGCTTCTTGCGTCGTTGGCAAAGTTCACAAGCGGTGACCTAATGTCGTATGGAATGGGCAAGGCCCGGCCAGAAAAAACGGCGACATACACGGTCATAGGTTCGAGATACGCCGAGATGTCCCTCCGAGTGTGCGTTCTGAAGCTCTTCTAGAAAGTTGGAGCAGAGCTGTTTAGGTATTACAAGTAGGAGCTCAGAGCCGTCCGGATGAAGGTTACGACTGCTCAGAGTACCGTCGCGGAAGACTAAGAGGCGTAGAGCAGCATCGGCCGGAGAGTGTTCAAAACGATCAATGAGTGCTCTGATGTAGGCGTCACGGCGTTGCTCGTCGGCGAAATGAAGCAGCAGTGATACAGAGAAGACTCAAGAAGCACTGGCAATATTGGAGGAGTCAAAGTCATCAACAGGGTAACGCGACCAGCTGCCAGCGTCTTGGTGCAGGCGGCCACACTTCTACACCACGGGATATGAAAATTCTTGTAGCCTCAAAGCCCATCGACCAAGACTGCGTGTAGAATCCTTTAGGACGTTACTTCGCAACCGCCCAGACAACAGCAAGGCATTCTCGTTCCGTAATGGTATAGCTGCGCTCCGATGGTGCTAGGAGGCGGCTCGCATAAACAATAACGCGATCCTGGCCACGCTGACGGTGGGCTAAAACGGCACCTACGCCATGACCGCTGGCATCTGTATGCAATTCTGTAGGGGCATCAGGGTCGAAGTGGGCCAGAATGGGTGGTGAGGTTAGAAGAGTGACGAGGCGAGAGAAGACGGCGGCTTCTGCAGTACCCCACGAGAATTCTACGCCTTTCTTCAAAAGCTTACTGAGGGGTCTAGCAATTGTCGCAAACTCTGGAACGAAACGACGAAAGTACGAGCATAACCCTACAAAACTCCGAACTTCTGCGGCTGTCTTCGGCACTGGACAGTCTCGGACAGCACGAGTTTTATCGGGATCAGGCTGTACTCCGGAATTGTCAACGAGGTGGCCCAGAACAGTAATTTGGTGGCGGCCGAAACGACATTTGGACGAGCTATGTTGCAGCTTCGCCTTTCGGAATACTTCAAGTATAGCTGTTAGACGCTCAAGGTGAGTGTCTAACGTTGGCGAGAAGACGATGACGTCGTCGAGGTAGCAGAGGCATGTGGACCATTTGAAACCTTGGAGCAAGGTGTCCATCATACGCTCAAAGGTGGCAGGGGCGTTGCATAATCCAAACGTCATTCGTTTCAATTGGTATAAGCCATCAGGTGTGATGAACACGGTTTTTTCTCCGTCCATATCGTCAACCGCAATCTGCCAGTATCCCGAACGAAGATCAATAGACGAGAAATAGCTGGAACCGTGCAGGCAGTCAAGGGCGTCGTCTATACGTGGGGGCGGGTAGACGTCCTTCTTAGTAATGTTGTTCAAATGACGGTAGTCTACACAGAAGCGCCACGTGCCGTCCTTCTTATACAACACCACAGGTGACGCCATCGGACTCGAAGAAGGCTCAATGATGTTTTTATCTAGCATTTTGTTCATTTTGAATTACTCGGCGTTCCGACACAGAAACTCGATACGGTCGTCGGTGAATAGACGTAGCATCGCCAGTAAGATTCCGATGCTTTACCGCGAGCGTCTGTCCTAAAGGGCGGTCGTCGAAGTCGGAAATATCTCGGTAGGACGATAATAGTTGGCAAAGGTCTTAAGCCTGTGCAGAGGACAGATCCGTCGCAACCATTTTCTTTATGTTGGGATCGGCGCCGAGGCTGGCGCGAGGGGCACGCTAAGCTCGCGAGAACCATCGGTCGATAACTCTGCCACGTATCACGCTGGTCGCCGAGACAATCAATGATGGCAAGGCCACCGCCAATCCAAAGTCATAGACCAAGGCCAATCCAAAGTTACAGACAGGCATGCGAGTGCGGTTCGCAGTAATAGTAAGTATACTGTGAGGCACGGTAACGTCATACTGTATTGGAATGTCGGGCAAAGGAGGGACGAGGTACTCGCCATCAGGAACTTGTGGGAAAGACAACAGTCCAACGTAGGCTATTGACTTTGGCGGCAGGCGAAGAAAGCCGGTGAGACGTAGGCGGCAGTGGGGTGCGTCAGAAGGTTCTGCGAGCATCGGCAACTCAAGCTGAAGGGTATTGGAAGAGCAGTCAATAAGAGAAGAATGTGCGGAGAGAAAATCGAGGCCAATAATGAGGTTGTGGGGGCAATGAGCAATTACGGTGAAGAGGACAGGAGTGTGGCGGCCGGCGATGCTGACACGTGCTGTACACGTGCCGACGATAGGCACAGTACCGCCATCCCAAACGCAGACGACGCATGCCGACGCTGGGGTGAGGAGCTTGTTCAGTCGTCGCCGGAAGGCAGTACTCATAATAGAAAGATGTGCTCCTGTATCGATGAGTGTCATGACAGGATAGCCGTCAACGTCAAGAAGGTTTCGGTTCGTAGGTGACGTGAGCAGAGGATTTGAGGGGAGGGTCGACAACGCAGCTTCACCTCCAGAAGCTGCAGTGCCTGGTTTTTCGGCTGGATCCGGGAGGTGATAGGCGGTGAAGAGAACCGACGGGGTTTATTTATTTATTTATTTATTTATTTATAGTACCCTCAGAGTAAATATACATTATAGAGGGGAGAGGCTACATAAAGGAGGTAAAAAATGATATACAGGAAAGGCACAGTAAAAATAAAAATAGAAAATTATACTAGCTCACTAATTTACACAAAAAATAGTATTTCACCATAGAAATCTCATCATACACTTCAATATACAAGTTGGGAATAATAGGTAAATACATACATAGTTAATTTGCAAAAATAGTACTTATACAATGACTAGTCACATGATATATTGAACGCAAGCTTTATTATTTACATGTAGGTAACTAAAGCATTTCTAAATTGAACAGGATTACTTATAGTAACAATAGATGCTGGCAGACCGTTCCATTCGTTGCATGTTTTAGGCAAAAATGATTGCGAATGTGTTAGTGTGTTAGAGCGAGGAACATGTACCTTATGCGTATGATCTCTACGTGAGGAGATGAATGGTGCTGGATTAATCCATGCGAACCGAAGCGCAGCGTTCTGGTAGTAAATATTATGAAATAAGCATAGGCGTGATTGTTTCCTGCGGGTTAATAGCGAAGGTAGGTTCAGAGTAGTCTTCATTTGTGTTACGCTTGCCGTACTATGGTAATTAGCTAGTATAAACCGAGCGGAGCGATTCTGGACACTTTTAAGGCAGTTAATTGAGATGGCATGATGTGAGTCCCATACTGATGATGCATATTCTAACTGTGGACGGACATATGTCGTGTATAACAAATGCTTGAGTGATAATGGCGCGAGCGAGAAGTTTGTACAAAGATATCCAAGTGTGCGATTAGCTTTGCTCGTTATAAAGTCGATATGGTTTTTCCAGGATAAGTTATAGGTTATATGGACGCCCAGATATTTGTAATTTCTTACGCTCTCTTAAGGAATGTTATCAAGTAAATAGGCAGGACAAGCTTCATTAGTACGGGATATTCGCATTGATTTACATTTCTTGACGTTGAGCTGCAAGTGCCATTTTATAGTCCAGTTATGCAGTGTGTTTAAATCGTCCTGAAGAGATGAGATATTAGTATCATTAGTAATTTTACGATATATTACGCAGTCATTTACAAAAAGACGAATTTTAGACGAAATGTTATCAGGTAGGTCGTTAATGTAGATTAAAAACAACAGCGGCCCAAGCACAGACCCTTGTGGAACACCTGATCTAACTGGGGTTAGAGTTGAATTAGCTTCATTAGCGCTTACAAATTGCATGCGGTGTGTTAGAAATGCTTTTATCCAATTAAGTACATTAGTATCAATGTTTAGTGCGCTGAGTTTAGATAGCAGTAATGTGTGGTGTACTTTGTCAAAAGCTTTATCGAAATCAAGAAAGATACAGTCCGTAAGAAATCCTGTGTCCAAGTTGGAATGCAAGTCGTTAGTAAAGCAAAGAAGCTGGGTATCACAGGAGAACGTTTTGCGAAAACCATGTTGGCTAGATGTAAAGAAGTTGTTAGATTCAAGGTGATTGATTACCTGAGAATAAATTACGTGCTCCATTATCTTACAGGGCACTGAAGTCAAACTAATGGGCCTATAATTAGAAGGGTTATGCGTGTCACCAGATTTATGAATTGGAACGATCTTAGCCGTTTTCCAATCTAAAGGCAATGTGCCGTTGTGAAGCGACTGAGAAAAAAGTAATTCTAAAATTATCGAGCAATACTCACTAGTACTGTGTAAAAATTTAATGTTAATTCCATCAACACCACATGACGATTTCAATTCTAATTTATGTATAATCGATTTAATACCGTTACTATTAAATGCTATGGGATCCATGTGGGGGTATCTTTTAGGCCGTATTTCGGTAGGAGGAGTAGCATGCGGAGACGGCGAAAAGGCCTTTACGAACGTGTCATTTAGCACGTCAGCGCATGCGTGGTCGGCGACTAATAATAATAATAATACTTTTATTGCCAATAATCAAATCAGTACATTCATACAGGCCTGCCAAAGCCTTTGAAGGCTTGAGCGGCAGTGCCTGGCAGGCAGCGAAACCATACACGGTACATTGATATGCCAGTTATAAGCAGCGAACTCAAGTATAGAACACCAAAAAGGGTAATTAGAATTTATAGTGTCTATGAAAAGAAATTTCATTGAGCATAATGAAACACAGAAGTACAGCAATGCGTGTGAACAAAAATTACCGTGAGATGATGCATAACCATATACCAGACTGACCGTCATGGTGCAAAGGAATGGCACAACCACATGCATAAAACACAAGCAGTAACGGTAAATAAATGGAACAAGTACGTCTTTACGAACAGACACGCCTTAGCAGTCTCTTTAACTTATATTTTGTTTTTGCACAAAATGTGCTGTGCGGTAATTTATTGAAGTAGGTGGGCACATAATGGGCCCGAGCTCTAGTGCCGTACCTTGTGGAACAACGTGGCCTCCAAAAGGGGTCCCTGGGCCTTAAGCATCGGGAAGCTGTGTATGGAACTAGGAATTGACTGCACCAGAAGTGTTTCAAAACAACCGTTTGCATTAAAAGATCATTGAAATTCGGCATCGAAAGTACTTTGAAACGGTCTGTGTCAGCATTCAGGTTCAGATCATAAGATATGTTTTTTAAGAGGGCGTGCAGTATCGCATTTATTCTGTTGTGCCAGCGGACAGCACAGTGCCCGTAAATTGTTATTCCATACCGGAGTAGACTGTAGCCTAAAGCATGTGTTATAGTTTTCCTTACTGATAAAGGCATGTAGTATCTTATATTGTACAGTAGACAGGATACGGCGCGAAGCTTTTTACAAGCGTAAGCAAGGTGACTGTTCCAAGAAAGGTCGCTATCAAGATATAAACCAAGATATTTTACAACAGGTGAGTACTTTAAAGGTCTACAAGAACAAGCTGAACAATCTGAAGAATGCAAAACAAGAGGATAGTCAAGGGCTACCCTCCTTAAAGGATTATGGAAGCAGATTAATTGCGTCTTAGATACATTTATAGTAATTAGGTTGTTTTGAAACCAATCCATAGCTTTTGTGGCAGCAGACTGTAAAGAAGCAATCGCATCATAGTAGCTGTGGGCGGTAGTTACGATCATCGTATCATCGGCGTATTGATAAAGAGAAACAGGTATCACGCTAGAGAGGTCATTTACAAAAATATTAAATAATAATGGGCTGAGTATAGATCCCTGCGGAACTCCAGCATTAATAATAGAGAATGCACTATGAACTTCCCCAACTGAGACGACCTGACGCCTACCCCGAAGTAAATTTGCTAACAACGACCAGAAAGCACCCCGAAATCCTAACAAGAAAAGCTTATTTAACAGCAGACCATGATGAACACTGTCAAAAGCCTTGCTACAATCAAGAAGGAGCGCACAAGCAACTTTGCTATTATCGAAAGCTATATTCAACTGATCGGATAAATCTTCCAGAAGGGTTTGAGTGCTTTTGCCGGGTCGGAAACCATACTGACTAGGCGACAAAATGCTGTGGGCGTCCAGAAAGCTTGTCATTGTTAACAATAAGTGTTTTTCAAGTATTTGAGCGATAGAAGGCAGAATTGAAATGGGGTGATAGTTTTCAATTTTATTACGTGCACCGCTTTTATAAAGAGGTATAACCTTCGCTGTTTTCAGTTTTACAGGAATTTCACCACTTGAAATTATGCGATTAAGTAGTGTGAGCAAAACTTCTTGGATGTATTCATATGTTCTGCGCAACTCATTAATGGAAATGCCGTCAATTCCAGGAGATTTATTACATTTTAAATTGAATATAATCGATCTCAGCTCTTCCTGAGAAATTGAAGGCAGATATGCCGATTCACTAATGCTGTGACGCAAAGTACAAGAATCTACCTGCAGGTTTGCGTTTCTCATTACACGAGAGAAGTGATTATTAAACTCATCAGAAATATTCTGTCTGCCGCTGGATAAATTGGAAGGAAAATAATTCATTATATCAGCTCGCGTATTAGTGCCTCTAAAGCTGTTAATTAACGACCATGTTTTCTTACTGCTGTAACTAGCGGCTTTAAATTTGTCTCGGAAATGTATTCGCTTTGCGGAGCGGATCATGCCAGTAACTTTGTTTCTGAGCAGCTTAAATTGGGCCCGTAAGTCTGCACAATTCGGGGCACGCTTGCATTGGGCCCACAGTAAGTCTTTTTCTTTTATTGCTGCGAGTATGACAGACGACATCCACTTGTTATCCACGTTACGTTGTTTGATATGTATTGTTCGGATAGCACTATCTTTTAAGTTTTTGAACACTTCCACGAGTTTATCATATATGGCAGCAGGAGACTCTATTGCTAAAAAAGATTGCCAGTCATATTGAGCCACCAGATTATCAAATATTTTCGGATCAAGCACTGAAATTAGTTTTTTAGAATCTGTGGGCGCTGTCGCAGTATCTGGATAACTCATTGAGGCGCAAACTAAATAGTGGTCAGCAAGCTTAATTTCTACAATAGCGGATTTTATGGCTAGATTTTGAGCACGAACGATAACGTGATCAATGCAGGACACAGTGAGCTTACCAGCCAGAAATTCCTCACGATTCGCTTCATAAATGACGCAATCCGAGCCCCATTTGGAAAGGCTATTGAGGTAATCTGCGACCAAGCCTACAGTAGGACGCAAAAGGTCAATATTGATATCACCTGTGATACACACGTGTTCCTCGAGCGATAAGGTTGACAATGTGGAATCGAGTTCGGATAAGAAAAGCCGTGCATTAAAACTAGGAGGTCGGTACACCGATAACAGAATCACCGAAAAAACAGGTGTGCTCAAGCGCAGCGATATCACTTCAGCTTGGGAAAAGGAAAACGTTAACTGTGAAGCTGCCCATCTGTTACTTATAAAAACTGCAATGCCTCCTCCTTTTCTGCTTGGACGCGTGTACGAGAAGCCTTGGAAACCCGGCAATGAATACTGTGGAATGCTCTCGGCAGGAATATTAATTTCAGTAACTACAAAAGCATCGAACGTTAGGCGAGATGATGAAATGATGGCATAAAACTGATTCCAGTGTTTCCGAAGGCTGCGAATGTTCACATGCGCAACTTTGAAACTGGTGGTGGAGGCATCAGAAAAAAAATCTGTTTACATCCGCAAAATCAGTGCATTTCATACTCTCTATGCCAGCCATGTCTAGGCAATCCTATCCAAATCCGAGAATTTCTCAACTCGAATGAAAGGTGCTCCCTCAGATTTTCTTGCTAGAACCTTTTCGTTCCTCGTCCACACGAACTTATATCCATTTTCCTTTCCTTTGGAGCGGGCCAACCGGAAAAGCTCCCGGTTCAACCGCGTCAAGTTTTCGTTGAAGAACAGACGAGGAAACTTCTCCGGCTGAGCAAGATCCGAGGGACACTTCCGAGCAAGAAACCATTTTTCTTTCACTGAAGCGTTCTGTACTTGCACAAGGATAGGAGGGCTAGAGCTAGATTTGTTCCCGGTCGGTAAACGGTGTGTCCTGCAAATTTCATCTTCCTGGAAGTTACTTAGGCGCAATTGTCCAGCTAAGTCGCACATGAAGGACTTCAAGTCTTCACCAGGCTTCAAAGGGAGGCCATGGATTTCGAAATTGCAACGTCTGCCATATTGATCAAGTTCGTTTAATTGAATCGTTGTTTGGTCTAGGACTTCAGCCTGACGGGCGACTGTACCGGAAAGTGATTGCACTTGAGCCCGTAGCTGAGACACTTCGGTTTGATAAGTAGTCACAGTGGAGAGCATAGAATCATACTTTTCAGAAAGGAAAGCGATAGAGGCTTGAATGCCGGTCACCGTATCAGCCATCTTTTCACAAGTTGCCTTGAAAGAGAGCAGTTCCTGAACCTTTACCATGAGCGTCTGAACAGTGCTGGTTAATTGGTCAAGTTTGGTATTAATAGACGAAAAGTGGGGGCCGAGTGAGCCATCGCTATTACTGGAACCAGCACCAGAGCTGCATGTCTGACACGTCCATGTTTCACGTTTAACAGTGGACATTTTGGTGTAAACACTGTCTGTTATCCCGGAACAGTGTTTCCCTAAATGGAAACTTGCTTTGCAGCCGGAACATACAAGAAACTTGCCCTCTACCGGCTTGTCGCATACCGAACACATAGAAGACATTGCAGAACACACAGAAGGCAGTGCGGTGCAGTCAGCGGCGAAACAGCCAAATGTGTACGTACTAAAGGCAGTTTAAGAAACCTACCTGCCAAGAAACGAAGTAACGTCTTAGTGACACCGGCCGGTTTTGCCGCTGACTGCAGGGAAGCACCGGGGAGGCAGGCCTTATGTACGCTGCAACAGACACCAGGCGGACCAGGTTGAGCTGTCTTGCACCAGGGGATGCTGTGGAGCCGTACACGGATAGGACCGTGAAATGCAGAGGCCGCATGCGCCGCAGAGCGTCCGTGATGCCAGCGACCGACGACAGGGATGATAAGATGCGGGAGATGCCGCCGCGTCCAGCCTGCCAAGAAACGAAGTAACGTCTTAGTGACACCGGCCGGTTTTGCCGCTGACTGCAGGGAAGCAGCGGGGAGGCAGGCCTTATGTACGCTGCAACAGACACCAGGCGGACCAGGTTGAGCTGTCTTGCACCAGGGGATGCTGCGGAGTCGTACACGGATAGGCCCGTGAAATGCAGAGGCCGCATGCGCCGCAGAGCGTCCGTGATGCCAGCGACCGACGACAGGGATGATAAGATCCGGGAGATGCCGCCGCGTCCAGCCTGCCAAGAAACGAAGTAACGTCTTAGTGACACCGGCCGGTTTTGCCGCTGACTGCGGCAAAAGGTTTTGCCTCACTAACTGCTTTCCCAGTTAGTGAGGTTAGAGAAACCTTTCTAGTGATATCTCCTTTCATAGAGCTCCAGAATGCCTTACTGCTAGTTTTCAGTAGCTTGGGAAGGGTAACGTTGTAGTAGGAAAATTTCGCAGACCGCACATTTGAAAAGTACGTGGCGGCAGCAGATTTGTATGAGAACCAGTGTTCAGGATTTAGTGACCGTTTAGCGATACGAAATAGGCGTTTCTTTTTGTTACTAAGTCTGCTAAGGTGTCTGTTATACCACGGTGCGTTACTATTTGAATATATACGTCGGACTGGAATATAACGATTTATTAGATCAGATACTTTTTCTTTAAAGAGGCGCCAATATGTTTCGACAGAACGATCAAGGTGGCAAAGTAGAAACGTGTCAAGAAAGGAAGCAAGTTTGTTGTTTATTGCCGAGAAGTTAGCCTTTTTATAATCTTTTATTTCCTTAAATCGTTTACGTTTCAGTGGTAGTGATATCGTGATTGTAAAATGTAATGTGTCGTGGTCACTAAGGCCAGGTAAGTGGGCTATCGGGGATAGAATATCAGCTGATGATGTCAGCACGAGATCAAGTAATGATGACGTAGTGCCTGTTACACGTGTTGGAATAACTACCGTTTGTACTAAGGTAAAGTCAGAACAAATAGCGATAAACTGATTAGCCTCACTGGATGATGGGTTAGAGAAGGGACATGTGCTCGACCAATTTATGTTAGGAAAGTTGAAGTCACCCATAAGAATTATCTTTGCTCCGGGGAATCTTACTGTTAATTGATTTAGACAGTCATGCAGGTGATCACAAAACGAACTATTCGAGGGTGGCCGGTAGCAGACGCCTAAGATAATTTTCTTGAAATTAATGGTTAAACAACACCAGATAGATTCAATTTCAGTGATTATCGGTACGTTAAAGTACTCAACGTCTTTACTAACAGCAAGTCATACACCGCCCCCTATTCTGTCAGTACGGTCATTCCGATACACAACGTATTTTTTACGGCAATGAAACAATTCTTCGTTTGTTATTTTGTTAGTCAACCAAGTTTCAGTTATCGCTATTATGTCAGCATCAGTGTCATCAACCAGAGAACACAATTCGTCCCTTTTATTAAATATACTACGAATATTAGTGATAACATGTTTCGATGAAGTGCAAGCATCTCCCCTTGCGTTTCGCTATCGCGAGTTCTGTAAGACACGACCTGAGCGCAGAATTCGAGGATCGGAATTTCTGTTTCGTGGCGTTATTTCGTAGACAACATCGTTATCTAGGTCGTAGCCATAACATTTTTCTCCCACGAATAGTCTTTTGTAACGTAGCCTGTAGGGTACATTTAGTCCCTTGCCATATTCCGTTAATTTATGTCTTATATTTCGCGTTGCTTCACAGAAGTCTTCGCTCACAGTCAGGCTGCTTCCTTTTAGAAGAGAGTGCTTAGACACAACTTGTTCTTTGGTTTTATAAGAGAAAAACAAAACTATTATCGGCCGTGATTTTTGTTGACTGTAGCGACCAATCCTATGTGCGCGCCCTATGTGGTCGCAAGTTAAACTAAGTTTTAAAGTGTTATTTATCAAATCTAGGGCTTTTTCCTCTGACTGCATTGAATTTTCTGTTGGAGTATCCGGTACTCCAAAAAATACCAGATTGTCGCGACGTGAGCGATCTTCCGTGTCATCAAGTCGTGAACGAAGCGTGTTCGTATCAGTTACTACGCCCTCAATCTTGTCGCGCAATAAGCTGACATCCTGTTTCCATTCATCAAGGATGGCCGTCTGGCTTTCCACGTGCTGCAGTCTTTGATCGATGTCAGATATAGCATCTGAAACGGTTTTTTGCTGTTGTTTCAGCTCATGAATTGTCTCCGACATAGAATTTTGCACAGATTCCATTCTAATAGATCTTTCATTTAAGTCCCTCACGGTTTTAAGGGGACCCTGAAACGCTTTTGACGATTTTCTACAAACGTATTGGGTCGTTAGAGTAGGTCCTTCTGATCATTAATTGACACATCTAAGTGCTCCGCGTAAAGCGTGTAATTTATTATAAGGTTTTAAATATGCACATCGCTGCCGATCGCAGCGCACTGCTCGGCGGAATTTTAAGCCACCCCTACCCATATGACCGAAATCTCCCATACGACGTCATTGGGGCGAGCTATCCGATTGGCTGACAAGGGCGCGTGATCGATAATTTTTCCAACTTTACGGTAAACAAATTACCTTCGTAATAGCTGGAATGTTAGTTAATTTGTTTTTATGAAAAGAAAGTAACATAAAGAGAATGCACAAGAACAATTTTTCAGTACACTTAAGCACTTCCGGCACACAGCGTGTGTCGTCTGCTTGTGTTACAACGTACTCCATTTTGAAGAGAGCTCCGCGGTCAGAGTCGGTCTCAGTCTTTTCGCGAGCACTATGATTCGACTTTGTTGCCTTGTGGACTGCAAACGTAGCGACTGGCAATATGTCAAGCTGCGACATCGTGTCCCTCTGCAAGGCAGCGTACGAGCGAACTGCCTGCTGCGCATCAGACTGCCGCTAACCGATCGGCGCCAGGATTTGCGCGTTTGTGGCCGTCATTTTACACCGGAAGATTACTAGCGCAATAGCGTTTCGCGAGTCCGGTAAAGGGCAGACGCAAGCGCAAGGGGACAGAGTCTGGCCGCTTAACTGTGCCGTAACGGGATGAGCCATGAGATGAGCAGAAGGGCAAATATGAATGGTCTGCATAGTGCAGCCACCTGGTGGCACAAAGCTCAACCATACACAGTAGCAGCAACGAAGTGTATTCTTCTTTGCTGCTGGTGTGTATTTTTCGCAGGAGTGTAATCATCAACACGTGTTTTTATAAATGTTTAAATTGTTTTACACTTGGTTAGAGCAATATTAGCGCTTTGTTTGGCTGGTTAAGCGCTGCGCCAACAAGTGTATGGACCGCGAAGACCGATCAGGCCGCTCACGTACGTCTACGCTAATGTTCCTTCATCAGCTTGAGTTTATGCCTCCAGTCATTTGCCGAAATGACCAGCTTGCCTGTGGTTACCGGAATACAAAACACGTTCGGTGCTACGACAGAATGCTTGCAACGCACGCTGCTTCGATAGCTCTCGCTTGGGGACGACGGCCAAGCGGCTAGCGGAGAGGTCTCGCGCGGGCGGGCTCCAATACAACCGGAAGTGGACGATGTGACGTCGCATCGTGACGCTGAACCAGTGAAGGCGGAGCTTAGTCCCGCTCGCTCGGCGAACGAGTTGAGGAGGAAAAGCATGGCTAGGGAGGAGGGTAACTTCTAATCGCTTGTAGCTCCATTAATACGTAACGCTTCACTTAAATTGTGGTGCGAATGTTCTACTTAAGCTGTACCCTACGCGTCTACAAAATTTGTCCGAACCGTTTCAGGGGCCCTTTAAGTACTTCAGCAAGGACATCGTCCTTGGATGGGCCAGGATTGCTTTCCACGTCACCCCACAGTGAAAGAAACAAGGAACAGAACGGGTCACTCAAGGCTTCTGGGCACGGAAGCACGACAATGAAGCGATTACTAGATTTAAAGCAAAGAAGTGGCAAATTGGAAATGTAACTGACCTGCAGCGTGAAAAAAGACAAGTGTGAGCCTGTCCTCCTGTCGGTGCCTCCGTGCCCTCTGACTGCCCAGAGCGTGTTGCTTGGCTTTAAGCGTTCCGCTTCTGGCGCTGTCGATGCTGTCGCGGTTGCGCAGTGATGAGCCGAAGATACAAATGGGGTGTCGTTCCAGATGTAGATTTGATGGCGGCTTTGATTCGGGCGAAGTGTGGCGGGAACAGGCTCACCGAATTTGCCGGCCTCGAAACCATGAACGATAGGTTCACCATGCGAATCCAGTGGAGCAGCGCACCGGAAACCGGGATGAAGGCAGCGAGTAACTGCAGCGTGAAAAAAGACAAGTGTGAGCCTGTCATCCTGTCGGTGCCTCCGTGCCCTCTCACCTTGGCGGCGTATGTCCGAGAATGTGGTGGCCATCAGTTGCGGCAGTGACGAGCGACGTGACCGATGCGACAGCAGTGGAAGCAGATCGGAGAGTCATCAGGGGTACGCTATTCGGACGGGTTGCGGCGAGATGTGACAGAAAAGGACTGCCTAGCACGAGGAGAGCCCCTAGAGAACTGGGGAACGCTAGATTGAGATGTGGAGCACACGGACTTCTGACCCATGTTCTCAAATTCCTGTCTAACGACGGCCTGAGTCATCGCAATGGTGGTTGCTGGCAGATCGGGAGGTGTCGTGGAGAAAGCTGGCGAACAGGCGGCCTCGAGTTCGCAGCGAACAATACGGGTGACGTCGTCACATGTGGTGGTCTGACGCGGTCGACCCTCACGTCGACGTAGCAGCAGTGTTACGTAGCCGCGTAATGTGGTGTGAGATATGGCGGCTCTTAGCTTGTTAAAGACGACAACATTATCTTATGATGGCGTAGATAGTCGAGACGTTACCAAAAGTAAGCAAATTGAAAGCGTCGTCGGCGATATTATCGTAAGCTTTGCGGCATAGAGCCAAGACGTCGAGGATGTAGGAAACGTACGGCTCTGTAGATTAATGAACACGAGATGCAAGAGTCTTTCTCGCGGCAACCTTGCGCCCGAACAGTTCGCCGAACAGTCCGAACAGGGTCGCCGAACAGTTCCCGTAGCCTTTCGTTGAAACTGTCCCAACTGGTTATCTCGTCGTCATGCGTTTGGTGCCACACGCGTGGGGTGCCGCCGAGATAAAAGATGACATTGGCGAGCATAATCGTTGGGTCCCACCTGTTAATAGCACTGGCGTGTTCATAGAGCTTGTTCCAGTCGTCAACATCCTGTCCCTCCAGACCAGAGAACACACCTGGGTCGCGATGTGGGGCAACCGTGACGATTGGAGCAGTCGGACAAGCCGAAGCCATTGCATAGGCGGGCTCGTCACCGGAATGGGAGGCCTTGTGACAAGCTCGATGTGCCGAGCACTTCGGAGTTCCGTCGTGACGAAGGTGATCGCTAACCTCCACCAGAATTTTACGTGTGGAAATACACAGACGAAAGAGGCTTTTTTACAGGCTATTTACACTGGAGGCAGGCAGCCTGGCCAGCACTCGCTCGCGCCAAGGGCACCGACCAACTTTATCGTCGTTCTCGCGGCGGCTCGTCTCTTGAGCATCGCTCGACGATATCGTAATAGTATATTAGACAGTGGCCATATTAAAGCCCCTTGTCTATCTTGGTATCCTGCAGGAACTTCAACAGCACTTTAGTTTCCCGCATTAAAGTTGAAATGTCAGGCCATGGGCCGAGGATAACATCCTCTGACAGTGGTTGCTTGCCAATGGTGGCTAGAGAACTTTCTAACCTCCTTCGCTCCAGCATATATCCTGGTCAACCACACAATATGTGTTCCGGCGTTTCAGGAGTCTGGCAGTGTTCGCAATCAGCGCTGTTCGACTGGCGGATGAGGTGTGCGTCAGCAGAAAGCAAAGCTCTGCCGAATAGTGTGTAACAATGACGTTCAGCTCCACGTAACCTTCGGGGGTGAACAGAAATGACAAAGAAAGAATGACGTGAATGTAACGACAAATGTTGTCAAAAATGGGATGACCATTCTGAAATGATGACGATTGTATAGCGGTGACAGCGTGACAAGGATTGCATGAGGACAATTGGACGACGGCGAATGTAGGACGACGATGGCGTGGCAGTGACTATATTACGACAATGGTGTGATGGCGACGGCATGTCCAGAATCGCATGACGAAGCTGGAATGACGATGATGAAACAACAACGACGGCATCACCGCGACGGCATGACATTGAATGTAGGACGATTGTATGATAACGAATGTATGACGACGATTGTATGACGAGTGTGCAATGGCGACGATGGCATGAAAACGGCGGTATAATCCCAATT
Source organism: Dermacentor variabilis (assembly GCF_050947875.1). Classification (NCBI taxonomy): domain Eukaryota; kingdom Metazoa; phylum Arthropoda; class Arachnida; order Ixodida; family Ixodidae; genus Dermacentor; species Dermacentor variabilis. Next base: position 154,267,411 of record NC_134569.1, on the reverse strand, counting down.
TAATGGCGACAGCACGTTTGGGGTGGAATGACGAAGATGACGGCGATAAAACGACGAAGGCGGTATGACGACACCGACATGACGGCAATGGGACGACGACGATAGTACAGAACGGCGACTGTACGAAGGCGATGCCATGATAATGGCGGTATAACAATTATTGAATGACGACAGCGAGGTTACAATGGAATGCACAAGAACGATGCTGTTGAAACGACAAGGTGGCACGACGATGATGGCATGACGATAATTGTATGGTGTTTCTGAAATGATGCGGATAGTACAACGACAGTATGACGATCACGGCATCACGGCGATGGTATGACAACGAACGAATGCATGAATGGAAGCTGGAGGTGTCTTCCAGTCGACGACGCCAGAACCGTTTTGTCCCGCTATAGACGGCACATGCGGGGCTCGCGCTCGTACGCTTAGACGCCCTTCAGAGACAGGGAGTGCGTTTGGCTGCAAAAACAACGAAGGCTGTGGTCTCGGCGTCGAAACTCCTTTCCCCGGCCACAGCTCCGCCTTCAAGCAGCCGCTTAGGTCACGGGAGGACACGGGACTGGTAAATGCACCACCTGCCTGCCACTGTCAGTTGTATGTGCTGCGACCGGGACGATCGTGTTTCTCTCTCTTCTTTCCTCGTCATGTCCCCTTCCCTAAGGCGCTGAGACGTGCTCCCTAAAGGCCTGCAGAAAAGAGCGCCTCTTCCTCTCTACAATACCTGTATCTCTCTCATTGACAAAGCGAAAGGGACGCATCGTCAACGCTTCACTCAATCGGCAAAGTGGCAGAGCCATGGACAGCGTTCTGCCTTCAGGTGCTGGCGTGAGCGTTGTGCGCACGCCACGGTGACATGGGCACACTATGACGTTCATATTGAAGTGCTGTGTGCATGCACTGGTCTGAGAACAATGGGCAGTAATCGTTAAGCAAACGTTATCTGATATGTCACTGGGCGCTGACTAACGCCGACGGTTTCTTGTGGGTCCCATCTTGTGCACCATCGAGGTGGGACGCCTCCAACGCCACCGGAGGCGCTCCTCGAAACACCAGCGATAGTACCGCTTCTCGAACGGCCAGGCTGATGTTGAGGCACCGTACGCCAGCTTTGTGATGCACCTTGTAGCTGCCAGGGCGGTTGGTCTTCCCTGACCACAGCTGCAGTTTCTCTGCATCCTGCGTCGCGCCAACAGGTCACATTGACGTATAGTTAAAACACCGCCCGAGGAGTTCAATCGCAACGCCATAAACATTGATATCGGTGTGATAGCTCCGCGCTTGAGACGAAACTAGCAAACGTTGCTTTTATTTCTTTCTTTTTGAAAAAAAACACGCAAGATTTAGGAATACCACTAGACAACGCATCCGCACTCCAAAAGTAGCTGCGCTCTCAAACGTAAGCTTCGTCAAATGGAGAGAGATTGATTGTGAAGTAATAGTTGGTTGTTTATGTTAAAGAACTAGATAAATAACGGAAAAGGAAGGCAATGAAAAATTGCTACTGACCGCAGTAACTGTTTAGCGCAGTCTGCTGACACCTGAACCGCGGTCAGCAATGGAGAAGGGAGTAAAAGAACAGGGAGAGAGGATAGAGTAAAAGAGAAATATTTCCATATGTACAATATAGTGACTAGATGAAAAGTATCCATAGTTCCCTTGGGGAGTGACTTCCTCAATAGAGTTTGTCGCCCAGCCCCGCACACCGGCATTGTTAGGCCGCTTGGAGCAGCCGGGTGGCGAAGCCCGACTGCTCGAGGAAGTCGCACAGTGTTTTGTGAGCTGCCTCCCGCGCGCGAATGGGACTGCGCGGTCACAATAGCGCCTCGGCGCTGTCGGCCGGCAGGCCGTGCGCGCGGCAGCAGCTCAAGAGTTCCTCCTGTGGTGTCCTAAAACAACTTGGCCGCAGTATAGCAAGTGTTCGAGGGTCTCCCTTTCACCACAGTTGTTGCAACCGTCGGTAGCGGCGAGGCCAAGGCGTTGCCTAAGCGGCATCATTTTTTACAACTCTTTACGGAGCATGGCTCGCCGACTAGAGATTTAGTTAGGTCAACCGTATAGCTTTATTCAGCCTTACGTTCGCAGGTGCTTGGCGAAAGGTGCATGAAAATACTGTCGTCGTCGTCGTCGTTGTTGTCGTTGTCGTTGTTGTCGTCGTCGTCGTCGTCGTCGTCGTCGTCGTCGTCGTCGTCGTCGTCGTCGTCGTTGTTGTTGTTGTTGTTGTTGTTGTTGTTGTTGTTGTTGTTGTTGTTGTTGTTGTTGTTGTTGTTGTTGTTGTTGTTGTCGTCGTCTCGGCGAATCATGTTTGTTTTCGCTCTTTCGTGTATTATCATGATCAGCTTGTCTTGAGGTGCATCTAATAAGTTTTTGGAAGTGATGTAAAACAGCCGCTATTTATGTTTCCATCATTGTGGCTCAACGTCGAAGTACCCACCTGCCCGACATATTGACAGCATAGTATTCGAGAGAACCTTATGATACGAGGTTTTCCTTCTGTGTGTTTTAAATTCAATGTTGTTTAAGTCAATGCTTAAGCCACCGTTCATGAAACAGTTGTTGTGTTAACGCCCTGTTTTTAGGCTCGATGAGCCGTTTTGAAGCTTCTGACTGTGGGTTGTTAAATTCTGAGTCGAAAACATTGACAACTGACGTCATGAACGAAACAACGCAGTGCAACCTGCAAGATGTGAAGGAATTCTTTATTTTTTTGTCCATCTGCTGTTCATTTGCATTTAGTGGCTTTGAAATATCTGATATACCCAAGAATGAATGCACCATGTAAAAAACGTGGTGCTGTCGTTGGCACGTCACCGTCACCTTTCGGTGAACTATACAGAGAGAGAGAGAGAGAGAGAGAGAGAGAGAGAGATGGAGAAATAACTTTTATTTATGTAGCCGGCAGATTGGTTGGTAGATGGCGGCCAGAACTAAATTTTTTTAGCGGCATTCCACTGACTGCTTCCGGGAACGGCAAACGTTAGCACTCTTCTTGTTCAAGCTTAAATTTCAATTCACTTTGTATGGGCTCTTACCCCTGTTTTACGGTAGGTACAAAGTACAAGTGGCGTGTTAATGGAGGTTTGTTTTTCCGCAAGTGAGCAGGGAACTAAAATTCTCAAGAGAAAATGCGAATGCAGTTGGCTGGGCTGTTGAGTACACGACGGAACAGAATATAAACCGCTGTGGCGACTAGCGGTAATTAAACCACGCCAGCGATTGAGCGAAAAATGTGTTTCGCTCTCATCACCCAGCATGCATCACTGCGAAGTATCGGACCTACTCTGCTAATTCCACATCATTGGCAGCGCAAGCGGGCTCAATCTGGATTTCATTAACGCGGACTACTCAGTATGCCCCCGTCCACATCAGTCAAAAAAATATATGTATAAAAAAAATCTCGAAGTTCGAAGTAGTGCGCCTAACTGCCCCGATGACTATGCCTGCGGGGCGAATAACGATACCTAAGTTGCTGGGCTAAAACGCCAAGCCATAAACGGCTTCGAAGAGCCTCCAAGCGGGGGCTTGATTTTGTCTCGCAATTAGGAAAAAGCACTTTGCTGAGTCGTTTTGCTTTTGCTTTAATATCGACCGCGTCAGCAATTAAGTCCTATCAAACTGTATAAAAACGTCAGAAAAGCGGTTATTGATGATGAGCAGCAAACGTTATGCGATCGCTCTCAGCCATTAATTAAGCGCACTGCTTGTCTTTCCCCGTATTACCCTTCGCAAGAAAAAAAAAAGAAAGCGTGGGAGCGCGCCTTTTGGCATGCATAATTAATAGAGAGAAACGTGAACGCTTCCACCGATAAGATAAATGTGCGTGACGAAGCGTTTTGCAGCCCTTAGTCCTGACGTTATTGTTTCTTTCCGTCCTTTTTTTTTTTTTTACTTCGCAAGTTTTCGCCTGATGAACTCGCTACCAAAAAGAGAACACTTTTCGCTGCGTCAGCTTCTCGTAAATTGCCATCTTCAGTGCAACCAATGCACGGGGGGAATATGGGAGGATTAAAAATACGTTCTTCCGGATTATGCAGGAATAAGCATTGCGAACACGACGACGCGTCTTTTCTTTTCCTTTTTTTTTTCTTTTGTGTGTGTGTGTGTGTTCGTCCTGGTCCCTACTAGGAATGATACGGCACGGTGCTTAGCTGCGTGACAGCTGAATTGAGATGCGTAGTGCTAAGTGAGGATCGAACTCAAGAAAGCACTCCGCTACTTTCGCTTGTGTGGGCCAAGGCGCTACGAATGATGAAAACTGTTTAAAGTAAGCCTAGCAATGGACATTACAAAAATCAAAAGCAAGAAAGACAGTTGGAGTGTACAGTATCAGAGAGTATCGTCAATCTAAGCGAGGCCGATTTGGGGAAGTGAGTGAGGGCAAGGGAACAAAGTTTCGCTTACTGCGAATCTCCGTATTATCTATTTGACGTTTGCCCGTGATCGGACCGAGTCTTCAAATGACGTCAACTCATTGGGCCGGTACTTTTCCCGGAATGTTTCTAGTCCTTCGCATTCTCACACGAGGTAACGAACAGTTGGTGTCACCTCACTTTCGCGGGCACAGCATTTCACTTGCGGAGGTTATCGCAAGAGGTCGGAGTGATGGCGTTGCCATCACCCCGACCGTCCTCTGTCATGGCGCACCCTGCTCTTGCCTTGGTTAAAGAAACTTGTGCTGCCCCTCCAAATGGCCTTCTTCGCAAAGGGCTAACCCGAAGGTCGCGAAGTCAAGTCAGAAAGAGTCGAGTTAAATGCCAGGGCAAGATAGATACTGTTAAGATAAAGACATGCACGTTGTTAGTACTTTGACGCCAGTTGAAACTTTAAAAAATAAACTTAGTGCCTTTCCACTTTGTGAAGAAGGATACCCAGCGAAGCTGCATTGGGATGACAACATTGACGACTATATTGATCCATAACATTATTGCTATATTGATTCAATAAAGACACATACACGTAACGTCGTGGTTGTTATCGTCTTTATTTTGGCTCATTCGTTACCACAGTGATCATAGCTTTGTGGTCACTGTGGTACACCGCGATAGGTTGTACTGCTACGTTGGACATGTTCTTGCCAAATTTTAAATCTATACACGACCAACGACGCGTGGTCGACACACTGACGTCCGTGTAGCACTCAATTCCAAACCGTTCCAACAGGAAGAATACAATCAACTTGCCGTCGGGGTGCGCTAGGTCGACGGCAAGGTCTCCCACCAAGGCGATCGACTTGTCTCCGTCGGATGAGATCCAACCAAAGGCGTCTATTAGAAAGGTCTCAGTGTCTTCTTTGGAGATAGCCGGAGAGACGTAGACCGTCGCGACGACAGTCTGTCTCATCTTCCGTCTGCGCGGCACAAACACGATGGTTCTGACCTGTCGGACGCTGCGCGTTCGGCGGCTTTCGTGCCCATTCGCGCTATTGGTCTCGTGGCTCTTTGAGGGGCCTTCCTCAGAGCGAACTACGCGCGTCCTGCCCATAGCAAGTTCAACGTGCAACTGCTGATAACGTCGCTAGGGCGACGCTCGCTTGCCCAAGTGCACGCGCCCTTTCCCAGTCCTTCCCGCGACGAATCAGCGAGAGAGATAACCATCGACCTTACGTCCCCTCTCCCTCCTTCTAGTCCCTCCCTCTCAACTGACCTGCCCGAATCGATCCCGCACTTTGTATTTACACGATAGCGTTAAGGAACCCGTGTCGGAGAAAATCCGGTGTAGGCGACGACTACACGTCCGGCTTCGGACGTCGTTTCGACAAAAAGATTTTCGAACCGCGCATACCCAGGCCTTCAATGCCGCCCAAGGAATTGACTGAATCGAATTTCTCTGGCTAAAACACGTGGAAAAATTGTAAACTATGACTTACACACAGCCTGCAGACCTGACAGCTCTCGTATTGTAAACTCAAACAAACCCCTTTTCCGGCGTTTCTACAATGCAGAGACCGGAGAAAGCGTCCGCCATTTGCGCGCGCCGGCGCGCAAATATCTCGGAGTCCATGAGCGGCGCGCCCGCTTCCTTTCAACACTTCCAGATTGCGCTCGCCTCCGCCGCATCGCGTCACATGCACGAGGCCGCGTTTCTACCAGAAAGCCTGCCTTCGTGCATAGTGTTCGCCGCGAGCGTTTCCCAGTGAACATTATGGTTACATACGCCGCAGTTATCGAGAAGCGTGAGAAGCAGTCAGGGATCTTTCAATGCTATCGCGTTCCACTCTTAAAGGCGAAGCTTAGGCGTTCTCCAAATTTTTTTGTCAACATCGCGGACGCATTTTTTTTTCCAGATGCTAGCCATAGACAGCTTCGTTGGAAAAAAAATTTTAATCCACACAGCACATAACGCACTCTCTGATATGTCTGCACAAGGTCGCGTGTGAGAATTGCTCGCAAATAAGACAGGTTGGTTCGCAATGTTCGTGCCCGGTTAGCTATCCCACCCGTGGGAAAAGGACAAAGGGTAGATAAGGAGGAAGAATGGCAGTTTTTGCAAGCGCACCCGCGGGTGGCTCTTCACTAAGCTTTGCGCGCGCTGCCTTTGCTGTGCATAGAGCGGACAAGTTTACAGCGAGTGCGAGCCGTCCTCATCTGGTTCGCCACAAGCGCATGATCAGGCGTCAGCGCTTTCGATTTTTCATTTGATGTGATTGGAAAGAGCTTAGGAATTTCGTTTAGCTGATTGGCGGGGACACTGCAAGTGCGTACTCGTATAGAGTCAGCAGACAAGGACTACGAAAACAAGGCGAGAGGAGTCGTTAGCGCTAAGCCTCGTCTCTTCCTCGTTCTCGTACGGGTCTGCTCACACTGTGTCTACTTGCGCCAGTGGACAGAGGCTGCATCCAATTCCATCGACACCATAAAGTTTTCATGTATCTCGGTAAGTTAAAAGGCAGTCTGAATTTTAGGTCGGTCTCCATAAAAAATCGCTCTCCTTGCAGCGAGGTCGAAGCATGTCGCCGAGTACAATACCGTAGAAAGCTACTTCAAGGTGAGGTGTCATGACCGATGGAAGAATGATGCACAAGTAGCCAATGTTCGTACGGTTCCGTTTCATCTGCTTGGTGATTTCCCGAAAAGCCAGCGTTACCAGTTGTCCCACCGAATTTCGAGCTGCGCAGATGTGCCATGACAGAAAGAATGATGTCATAGGCACGAGGACTTATTCAGGACGTCGCCCGTAACTCTAGCGTTGACCCCCATTGCGAGGAGGGACACCCAGTTTTCACGTGCTACCCTTTTTGGGAAATGAGCTTCCTTCCCTCCTCTATCGCTCATAAATTGGCTGTCGTGGATGACGTCGAGCGGGAAATCTCGAATAGACGCTCCTCACTTTAGGCTCACATCTGCCCACGCTACAGCACGGATAGGCAAGTACTGTGTACCTCGCTAGAGAGACTCGAAAGGCGGTCGCTATCAGTCAAGAAAAGATAGTCACGGTGGCCAAAACCCACACTTGCACTAAAGGCAGCTAGAGCGCTCGTTTGCATCCTGTGGTATATAGGGGCCTGGGATTTACCATTGTGTGGACACTTTCTAATTTATGTGCTAACTATCACGATTGGGTTGCGAATGTTCTTCCAAACCGTTCCGCACTAGTTTACAAACTGCTTTATTTATTTTAATTTGGGTTAATTTTATTTTCTGCACCGCATCACTCTTCACAACGTACCCCTTTACCTTTCATTCCCTATGCATTGCTTTTTCCTTGCCCGTGTGCAGCCGTACGCTTGTTTCCCTGTCCTTCTTTGCTCTCCATCTCTGAGCCATCTTGATTACAATGCCTACCTGTGAAAGTGTGCTTGCGGCCGGCAATTTCTCCTGAAGTTGTTTTAGGAAAGGCTGGGCCGCAAGCCAGGAACGAACTTCGCCTTTTGTTTTATTCCTACGAAAGTTAGAGAAGATGACGCATTTACGGGTTGCGCTGTTTGTTCCTTGTGGAAGGCACACAAGAAATGAAAGCACCAAAAGCATTGAAAAACACCAAATACTGTCTACTACGTCAAGAATATGGATCAGGAGGGATCGATTTTTCGTTGGTTACGACCGCATCAAGAAACAGACAGTGAAGCCGAAGAAAGCACACGGGAAAATAGTTCTCATATTTATTGAAATATAGAAATAATAAGAAAAGGGGAATTAAAGTGGATGAAACGATAACTTGCCACAGGTGGGAGCCTAACCCCAAACTTCCACATTACGCGTGCGGTGCTATACCAACTAAGCAACCAGCCACGGCCATCATTCCAACCCCATTCGTGGTTGTTTGCGTATGTGTACGAGATAAGCGCCAAGGAAGTTAACATTTATAATCTCCTTGTTTAGCCCTGGGAGTGTTGGCCAGCGCTAACTAATTACGTAATGACTAATCCTTTACATGTTCATTTCGCCATCGGAGAAACGAAGAAATTTGGCAGACAAGTAGACTGGCGTCGCCATCTGTCGGCAAAAAATAAAGGCAGGCGCGGATAGCGGCGCCAACAAGGCTCTGGAAACTGAGTGGTCGTTGCGAAAATGCTGCTTCGCACCTCTGCTTGCAGAAATTTCGCAGCTCTCTCGAAACATTTTTGTCAGCGCCGTATATAGCCGCAGTGCCACTGGGTCTTCGTGACGTGACGCCACCCGACGCGGTAGCCTTGGCCACGGCATGTTACGTTGCTGAGATCGTGGTCGCGGGTTTGATTCCTGCCGTGGTGGTCGCACTTCCATGTGTGCAAAATGCAAAAAAAAAAAAATAAGCTCCCGCGCACTTATGTTTAGGCGCAAGTTAAAGAAGCCCAGGTGGCCAAGTTAATCCGGGATCCCCCACAACGACGTGACCTCCTATTCATGTCGTGCGTTTGGCAAGTACCACCCCAGAATTCAGCTTTTACAGTTGTAAGTGATACCACGATAGGGAGCTTGTCTGCAGACAGCCGCAGCTAAGAGGCGGAGTAATCCCGTTATTAGCTCAAACCCGTCAAAGTATGCTGAAAGGAACACCACCACAGCCTCGCTACGAGAGAAGCGAACTTCGAAGTGGACTAACATCGCCATCTGTCGACGCAGAAGGCACCAAGACGGTTCTTAAGGCTGGCGGCAGTTTTGAAAACGACGTTTCTCCTTTCTGCCATGCTTTCGCATATATCACAACAAAAGTTTCGCGGGACTGCATGAAAGAGCTGAGCCAGAAAACACGTCGGGTGGGAGGCCGGTACACTATAGCGCCTGGCGCCGAGAAGTCTATTAACACACAGTACTGTCAGAAAACTCAGCAAAATAGTGCTGAAACAGAACTGTTTGTCGCCATGGTTGGTGCTTGCTGGAAGACGTGTTCTTTTTTTGCCGCAATTTAGAACACACATTAAAGGAAGACAGATATACGGTCCCGTCGTGTATGTGTCCTCTTTTTGTGTGTATTTTAAATTGCGGCAAAGAATGGTGTTGAGCAGCAGCAGTAGAGAGGGCCTTACATTTTCTAACCTCTAACATAAACGTCATTGTCTTCTTGCTGACATATGCCCCATCTCTTCTCACAGCGTCGCCAAATTACCTCAGTGTTTTGTTTCAGATCTTCACCGCAGTAAACACGCAGGCAACTGTAGGAACTGCTTTGACTATAATGAGCTGGTGTGTATGAAAGGGGAAAACTAAAATTGGAGGTGTACCTTTGAAGGTTCTTTACGATTGTGAAATCCAGCAGGAACCACTTCTGTAGTATTTCCCAGTCCGGCTTTTGTGCACAAACATGTTTCACTGAAACAAGAAACTTGTCACACCATTCTTCCTTTTTTTTTTCGGTAGTACAGAGGGGCACTTATAGTGCAAGTTGCTTATATGGTTATATCTTAGACGGTATCCTGAAACTAGATAGTTTCGCTACGAAGAGCTGTGGCTTTAGGAAGCAAGTATTGAGTCGACAAAGCAACCTGCGCAATAGGTATAGCTTAGAGAAACGTTTGGCTTGGTTGGAAACATTAGGGAAGAAAAGTCCCGGTCACGACGTTTAGCTGTAATGGTGAACTTCGGCACGCTGGGGCTAAACGACGCTTCCCATCGGGGAACAATTTCACCCGCCTCCCCTGACGTCTGCAGACGCTCGTGACAGGCCTGTTTGGGACCGTGCGCAGAGCGTGATGGGAATCCTGTTGCAATGAGGCTGCGTGTGACGCAAGCCGATCGCGCTTTCTCGTTCCAAGTCTTGTTCCCTCAATGCTTTGCCTGTCAGCGAAGGTTTCCGTCAAGTTCTGAGCGGACGCCTGCGAGCAGAGTTTGACGTCACAAACGACCACTTTCGTGCCCTGCTGAACCCCAACCCGTGCTGACAACTTCCCGCAGCTCTCGGTGCTGTGAGCACTCAAACTCTTTGTGACAAGGACAAAACAAAAAAGCCGCCATTTTTCTTCCGTCGGTTTTTGTTTGATTCCCCTTACTGACACGGTTTTTCCACTTCTCCGGCTAGAATAACAATGGCACGCTCGACTGGAACTTCGTGGAAAGGCGGCAACTTGTAAGGCTCACGTGCCACCAAAGAGATAAATGCAGCAACTCGCCGGTGCACCCTGCGCGGCAGGCATTTGTCAAAGGTCAAATGACAAAGGTTATTATGTTCGCGGTGTAACCCGACACTGCTTCAGCAAGAGCCATAAGGTAAGTAAGAGTAATACGCGTTGGGCCTGGAAACGCTTTTGCACAAAATACAGAAAAATTATGATATCAAGTGAGAAAGAACCACAGTGCCAAAGGCAGACTATTTGAAAACGTCGCACGTTCTCTTTTTTTCTTTTCCTTCATTTCCTTTTCTGCGAAAAGCCTTCCCAATATTGTTTATGGTTTCGCTTTGCTTTGTAAACAGCACTAAATTATTTTTTTTACACACCCCAGCTTCATTTTCCTACCTCTGTTATTCTCTTTTTTTTTTTTTATCGGTTCACTCTGTTACATCAGTTTCATTCTTCCGGACGCCCTTGCACTGAGGTCACCCATTCAAAAGTCATGCAGTAAATCACCATGGCAAGAATATGATCGCCTGCTTAGTTGGACATAACAGGAGAATAGAAATGAAAGCTACGCAAGTACTTTCTGCGATATACGTATACGGCTTCCTCCAGGTTTCCTAACGGTGCCAGACTTGTATTTGTAGGCGCGTAGACATTCGCAAGCTGCAGAGCATCACAATAAGGAGAAAAATATATTTTTTACTATATATGTGCTTTTTTTTCATTTTAAGTTACCAAATATAGAAAGGTTGTTCCTCACACGAAGTAAAAACACCAAAGAGAAATCTACGGTCTCGACAATGTAATGACGCAGAATGGTCAAAACTGAGTTTCCGTATTCGCCTATCATGCAAGCTGCGGGTGCGCTACATTTTAACTGAGGTACATTATGCAATAAGACATTATGAAGAGAAAATAGAAGTGGGAAAGCAATGTAATGCGTAGGGCACATAGAAGGTGGCCTATTGGACTCACATAGAGAGAGCGGAAATTTACGGAACTGCTGCCAATAATAATAATAATATTTGGGGTTTTACGTGCCAAAACTACCTTCTCATTATGAGGCACGCCGTAGTGGAGGACTCCGGAAATTTTGACCACCCGGGGTTCTTTAACGTGCACCTAAATCTAAGCACACGGGTGTTTTCGCATTTCGCCCCCATCGAAATGCGGCCGCCGTGGCCGGGATTCGATCCCGCGACCTCGTGCTCAGCAGCCCAACACCATAGCCACTGAGCAACCACGGCGGGTGAAACTGCTGCCAAAGCAAGGTTGGAGGACGCCAGAGAATTAGGGGGTGTGAATGAATTAGGAAGTTTGCAAGCGTAACTTGAAATCAGATAATGCAGACGATATGCAAAACCTGCAAGTGCACTTCTCCACACGCCTGAAATCACGCAACCAAGATGGCGGACCTCAGGCGGTAATCGCCATTGAGTTATCGGCTTGCGGGTACTGACAGTGACACCACCCCTACCACCCCAAACGTGTTTCTCAGCCTAAACTTCGCTGCTAGCAGGAACGCGGCCATCTTGTTTAGGGAAAGTTAGCTCTGTGGGAAAACCAGCTTACGGCCTTTTGCGTATCATCTAGTGGAGATCACTGGGAGAAGCCTTCATTTCACAGTGGACAATAAGATAGACTGATGATGATAATGATGATTGCATTATGCATGGCAATTCATTGGTTGCGTCAGAAGAGTATTTCCTTTTTGTTTGTTTTCTTGTGCACTTCATTTAAAACAAGTGGAGTTCTTAAACTCTTTCAAGCGTTTTCATTGTCGGTGGCTGGCGGTTAGTAGTGGTCCGACTGTCACCGCTGGTACACAGGCGTCGATGAAAACAGCGCGTCACCTCCCACAACCGAGTTGCGAGACGCGAGAATTTTGGGACGTCTTGAGGTTTGCAGGTATATATATATATATATATATATATATATATATATATATATATATATATATATATATATATATATATATATATATATATATATATACAGTTTAATTGGTAGAGCATCGCACGGGTAATGTAAAGACGTAAGATCGTTCTCCACCTGCGGCAAGTCCTTTCATCCACTTCCAATTCCATTAATTGATAATTTCTTTATTTCAATTAGTAAGTACAAGTAATTTGCCCTCTCTTGTCCTTGGTGTCTTTGTTCGTGTGCGCGTGCGTGTATGTGTGTGTGTGTGTGTGTGTGTGTGTGTGTGTGTGTGTGTGTGTGTGTGTGTGTGTGTGTGTGTGTGTGTGTGTGTGTGTGTGTGTGTGTGTGTGTGTGTGTGTGTGTGTGTGTGTGTGTGTGTGTGTGTGTGTGTGTGTGTGTGTGTGTGTGTGTGTGTGTGTGTAACCGAGGGCACGATTTTCATTGGCCATATCATAAGAAGCCCACAAAGAAAAGCACCAAGGAAAGCATAGGTAAACTAGTCGTAATTATCAATTGAATCAAATAAATGATAAATTAATGGATATTAAAGTGGTTGAAAAACAACGCCGCAGGTGGGGAACAAACCCACGTCATAGCATCACGCGTGCGTTGCTCTTACCAATTGAAATACCGCGGCGAGGTTCTCCCCTCCCCTTTGTGTGTGTGTATATATATATATATATATATATATATATATATATATATAATGCTGACAAACATCGTCGATGCTTTTTTGCCATTTTTCGTTTTCTTTTTTTTTTTTTTCATGATGAGGTATCGGTGTTTGGCACGAGCAAAGATGCTTGCCCTCGATCTTGCACTGCTATAAACTAGTGACGCTTGTGAAGCGATTGATACGATAATCTGCCAATTCTAAAATGAAACACGCTGCAGGCCATCACAACACGCTTTCAATAATTTTCCAATTCGTAGCCTTAGACTAAGGCTCAGCAGTGAGCACCAAGGCTCTGTGCCCTCTAACCTTCTATCAACATAAATTAAAGATAAAGTATTGCTTATTTAAGCTTTTTCAAGAAGACTTGTCGTTCTTTGAGCTGTTGGTGTTTCGTAAAATATTACTTAAAGAAGAAGAGGATCACGCGGCTTTAGGCGACGTATTTCGGTCCGTTCGTTCCCGGCCCCCTTCCCTCAACGTCGTCCTCTTGCACTCCTCCCATCTTCTGCGTTTACCTCCTTCTAATAAGGCGGCCTTCCTCCGTGAAACTAAAACCAGGCGGGCTGTGAAGATGCTTCGCTACGCGGAAATAATGAACCGGAACAATTATAGCGTTTTGCTTCCTTTACGTCCTTTCTCGGTGCGGGCGACGCGAACCTATAGACAGGAAGCTCTCAAACGCTGAAGGCATTGTGTGTCCGGAATAGAAAAGCAACAGCGCGTCGCTAGCGGGCGAAGAAAGATTGAGCTTGCGGACGGAACCCGGGCGAGCGGATCTCGAGAGGCGGTTCGAGCGAACGGCAAGCGCAGCCAGACATGGGCGAGCGCCATTAGCGACACTAACGGCGGCGTTAAGCTCTCCTAAGACCCCGAGAACTACGGGAGCTTTGCGCGCTCATCCGTGGGCCCTCGGCAGAAACTGAGCCCAGCGTGTCCCGCCGCGTTCAGGTGTTACGCGTAGCGAGCGGTGTGGCGTCGGCCTTGTTAGGACATCCGGTCACGCGCTTGAGGAAGCGCGGGAGGAATTGAATGCGGTAACGTTCGCTAAGCACCCGCGGTGGGTCCGTTCGAGTTGTTACGCAGGGGGCAAACAAAGTCGGCGGACAGAGATAGTGAGCGCGCGCAGATCACGTGGCACAATTGTTATCGATGAGTAGCGCTTTCGTGGAGGACGAATCTTTGGGTACCGCTGATAGGGACTTAGGGACAGCGTAAGGAAGAGTGCGAAGACGAGCGCTACTTTCGCGGATAATTGCAAGGCAGTCTGTCGTTTCGTAAACGCCGGTCATCCCAGCTGGACCGCATAAGAGCAAATCGGGACGAGATAGCGAAGGAGAAAAAGCGCGAGACTCACGAAGGTGATAAATGATATGCACAAATGCTGTCCGCACGTGTCAGCGAACACGGGCAGCAAAGATTAACTTCAGTTACAGCTTACGCGCACGGCCTTCAGGAACGGCGATTTATTTAATGCGTATCATTATATGGCGAGTCGGTCGAAAAACTCGGTGTGAAACGAGAAAACCCATTTCTCCAAACACGGACGGAATGCGCAGTTTAAGCGGCGTAAGCCCACTGTCTGCACGGTTGATAGCTGCCATTCGGAGTACGGGTGACAAACGACTCACTGTCCGCGACAACAATAGGCGCACCGAAGCCCGTCCGCTTTCACCGTTCCCTATACGCCACAGGTAGAAAGGAGGTGGTAAACCTAGGCCAGAAATGCTTAGGCTTTATACTGAAAGGGGGATAGCAAGCAGTATAGGACGTCCTGGACATCCTGACTAAAGGGACCCAAACGAGAGGATGCGCCACTCTTGCATTAATCACGCATGCACGCGCAGCCGTACCCCTCCCTCTGCTGCCTGCGACGACATTAACGCGTTGTTTGTGCCACGATGGGCGTCGCTCAAGCAAATCAAGAGGAACCTCACTGAATGGGAACTGTCGAAGCTATGCGTAACATTATATGGCGGTCGGCGTGGTGCGGAATGTATATATTCGGCAAAGTAAATATGTGCGTCTCTCTGCTCGTACTCCTCAAGCATAATGCCGCATGTTACATCAGCATAATCACCGCACATATAATAATCAAGCATAATACATTCCGCACCACCCCAGCCACCCCATAATGCTACGCATATCTAGAAGCTTGTTCCCGATCAGCGAAGTCCCGCTTAATTTATTTTTCAGTTATACTGGAGGCGAGCTAACGGCTACGAAATCCCCGTGGTTTGTCTCATCAGTTTTAACTGTCGCACTTGTGTACTGGCGTGAATGACATACAACATAAGAGGTCGGCACTTTTCGTGCATTGTTATCACGCTTTCTTAACACATCGTGCAATTTTTTCTTGGTGCACTCGGCCACAGAGATAACAAGACAAATAAATGAATATCAATTTCATTGCTTTACATCGCTGCGATATTGTTCGTTAGGGAACAGCAGTATACTCCAGTATGCCGAATGATAGCGGCTTATTTGTCATATTCGTATTTACTCACGTATACCTGGTAACTCAACGTTATCCGTTGAACACTGGAAGACTTTCAAACGCGATATTGTCGATATGACTTTTTTATATTTTGATATGGTATAGGGCACATCGCATCAATTTTCCGCAATTGATTCTCCGTAGATAAAGCATTCAGCAACGAGTCTTGAAATGGCGCTCTACATTTCTTTCGTCTCCGTGGGGCCCGATCTTTATTAATCATATCATAAGAATCCAACGAACAAAGACACCATGGACAACATAGGGGAAATTACTTGTACTTACTTATTAAAATAAATTATTAAATAAATTAATGGAACTGAAAGTGGATGAAAAAACTACTTGCCGCGGGTGGGGAATGATCCCACAATTTTCACATTACGCGTACGATGCTCTACTAATTGAGCTACCGCGGCGCCGTCTTCCGATCCACTTTCTGGGGTATTTATGTGTTACTACGAGAACTAACCCTGTGAGTGTTAGCCAGCGCCACCACTCACAAACCTTGGCGGCGGATGTGGATGCGTGACGCGAAGGTTGTGGGACCGTCCACGACAGCCGTAACTGCACAATGCAACTGCACAAAGTTCGCACAAAGTAATGCAACTGCACAAAGTTTAACGCAAACTTCGTTCTGCTTATGCCATTTAGTTAACATAAGTGTGCAAATGGCATGATAGCTGCTTTGTTAAAAGTTAATCGTGACACAAGGCAGACTACAAAGTTCGCCAATCTTTTTACAAACATATCAAAGCTTTCGTGTTTTTCGAAGTTATAATATCGTTCATTAAGCCAGAGTTAGACAAAATACCAGCACGTAAATATTTACATTATGTACGATCCGAGTTGAATTACGGACATTGGTTTTACTAGCTGTTGTCTAATGAAATCTACCACTATGCTGGCGCGTTAACAATTACTTCAAACATGAAAAGCCAGCGAGACGCGCAAACTACGCCTGCACAACAGCTGAGAATGTTCCGCAACGCTGTCCGAAAATTATCGAGCAATCGAATAGAAGCAACTAAATGCACTTTACTAACGCAACCGTTGCGAGCTTTTTATATAACGTGCATGACACATACCTCGAAGAAATCTTGTTAAGTCTATCACACGACATGTAACAACCTGTTTGTAATCATCTCAGCACGGCTCTAACTAGCAGGATCTTGTTTCGAATAGGCTACCGCATTTGTTATTAACGTGCAGTCATGCGGCAACTGCCTGCTTCGCCATTCTCTTTTCGGTTGGGATGGTACGGTGGCTTCCGCTCGATTACTGTGCTCTTGCGTGTTGGAAATCGTTAGCGCTTGGCTGACAAAAGGGTGCAGTATTCACTTTCTGGTTGTTTTTTTGCATCAATTTCCGGATGACGCCTGCACATTAAGAGATAACAAATGGCAACCGTGTCTAATGGGATTGCGTTCTTTCCTCATACAGGCGTGCATGCATAAAGTAACTGCAAAACGCGCTTTGCATTTTTACGTGTTCCGCTACTGAATGATTTCACGTGATATAACATTAGTACTCACAGTATAACTGTATGCATTCTGACTCTCTCACAATGCCTTCTCTTATTATTCCTTTCTTTTTTTTCTAATGCTGTTGTGACTCGCGACAACAGTGACTAAGCGAGGCTACAAGTCGAGTCAAATACAGCGCGCTAGATGTGAAATCAGCGTCAGAAATTTAGCGCGGCTATTAGAAAAAAGAACATGTATTGGGTTGAATGTCGTGCCTCTGAAGACCTCGGTTTTTTTTAAGGTGAACATCCGGTAGAACACATCTCACAATGAATGTCAACGTCGATCCGATTAGCATTGAGGCAATTTACCGACGCGTCAAGTTGCCACCGCCCAATAACGTAATTTATGACGCGTGTATGCACCGGGCTCCTGCCTAGAGCTTTCCTCTGGACAAGCTGCGCCATCTAGTGCCGCCGCAGCGAAGTCCCCGCATGGCGCTCGCGCGAATATATATTCAGAGAAGATTGTTTATTAAAGCACCTGCGCGCGCGCACGTACTAAATGACCCTCGCTCTGCCATTACCGTTCCAACACCGGCTGTAATAAACCGGTTCACAGTTTAATTTCGGCGCCTCTTCCAGTCAATGTGCCTCATGCCGCAACGGTGCAAAATGATTTGCTCCTGTCCCGTGACCTTAACGCTCATCCCTGTTGTTAGAACGGAGTATGTTGTTAGAACGGAGTACCCTTTCGGCGCTGTTTAAATTTCTGAAGGTCGACCCATATTTTGAAATATACTATCCTAAATATTGTGGCCATTCAGTTACGCTAGAAGTTCAATAGAAGGCTGAAGGGGCAGGGAGGAAATTGCTGGAAATTTTTACCTCATGTAAATAGACAGTTTATCCACGCGATTTCTTTTGTTTTTCTTTGTTTTTTTACCAAGCCATCGGTAATTTTTTTTCCCAAGTGGCGTTTTACCGATTTCACATTGAACGTCATCTATATTACACTGGGGCGATGAGTGTTGGCTAAGCGAAAAATTACTGCTTGCTACTGGGCCCAACATCCTCAATTAGATCATACTTTCACATTAAGCGAGCTTCAATGTCGCCAAAATGCGAGACGTCTTTCTTGTAACCGCAGGTTGGTGTTTCCTCTCGCGCTGGTTTTAAACATGTGTTTGCTGCCGCTGCTGCCACCCTGATATTCCTGCTGTGTGTGCTCTTTTTAAGTACTTTGTTCCTGTAGCCATAGTATATTCCTGCTGTGTGTGTGCTTTTAAGTAATTTATTCGTGCAATCAAAGTGTGCGATGACCACAGATGTCTGCTTTTCCTGTAAGGATACGTTCGCGTCAGGTGAAAGTTTTGTATTATGTGATGACTGTGACCACCCATACCATTTTGGAACGTGTGCTGCGCTCACAGAGAAACAATACAAAAAGTCAGCGAAACAGAAATGGGTTTGCGCAACGTGCAAAACTATGAAGCGCAAAGGAGAGAACCTGCATGAAAAGATGGCTAATGAGGAGGCAGCCGACATAAGGTCAATCCTAGTTAGCATAAACGAAAAACTTGATGAATTGATGCCACTAAAAGAGACTGTGCCAAACATAGAAAGATCAGTTCAGCTGATGTCAGAAAAATATGACGAAGTTCTACAGCGACTCGTCACTCAAGAAAAGGACGCGAAAGAAATGCGAAAGAGACTGGAAGCCCTTCAACTAAAAGCACAGAAAACAGAAGCCGAAAATGAAAAACTACGAAGTGAAATTAACGACCTTGAGTGGCGAGGCAGAAGGCTAAACCTTGAATTTCACGGAATTCAGGTATCCACTGATGAAAATCTGTTAAGCAAAGTGAACTCTGTGGCCGACGTGATCGGTGTGTCCAGGCTTGACGATTCAGACATTGATGCTATTCACAGATTGCCGTCCAAACTTGATAAAATTCCCGGAATTATCGTCAGATACGCAAGGCAAGCAGTGAGGGATCTGTGGTTTGAAAGAAGGCATAAACTGAAGGAGAGCAAATGTAGCGCTTCCATTCTAGAAAACTTGACAAACCATAACCGTCAATTGCTACAGCAAACAAAACACTGGGCGAAGCAAAATGCGCACCAGTACGTCTGGCACAGAAATGGTAAAATTTTGGTGCGGAAAGCCAATGGTGATTCAGTGATTGTAGTGCGCAGTGCACGTGATCTTCCTACATAATTCTTCTTATTACGTTATAGCCATGTGTATGAAAGTTTGCCATGGCTACTCGCACTTACTTTCTTCCTGATGAGGTAAGCACAGTTGTAGCAAGTTATAACAAAACTTCCCTCAAATGTCTTCACTTAAACACCCGTTCACTGTGTAACAAGGAAACCGAAGTTGATGCTTTTATTGCTAGCTTTTCTTTTTTGTTTGATGTCGTCATGTTGACGGAAACTTGGTGTAAAGACGGCCAAAATAACTACACATTCTCCTCTTATCAGTCATTTTCGTTAAATCGAGCCACGCGCCGTGGTGGTGGTGTTATGTTGCTGATAAAACCGGGTGTCAATTGTGAACTGCTTGATTCGTTTTGCGTTGTTTGCAATGACTTTGAAATACTCTCGGCACGTGTGAACAAACACGTATTTTCTGTTTGCTATCGGCCTCCTGATGGAAATGCTCCGAATTTCTTTAACTTTTATGAGCAATTCCTGGATTTCATTTCTAACAATGGTTACTATGTGATTTCTGGCGGTGATTTTAATATTGATATGCTGGCAAATACTAATCTGCAAAAAGCAATGGAAACGCTCATTATCTCAAATGGGTGTGAGAATACAATTACATTACCCACAAGAGTAACAAAAGACTGTGAAACATTACTTGACCTTTTCATAACAAACATTGACAAAACGAACATCACGACGGCAGTTGTATCATCCGATCTTAGTGATCACCTCCCGATAATTCTCATGGTACAGAAACACAATATGGAAGCCCGTAAAATCCGACAGCGCGTTGTTTGTCAACCCATTACGAAGGCTGGTCTAGACAGTTTTAGAAACGAATTACTGCAGTCTGACTTTGAATGGCTTCTAGAAATAGAAAATGCTGATGACGCATACAACAGGTTTATTAATAAAATAACGGAGATTTATAAGAAACATTTCCCGCTAAAAACGTTTCCCCTGGGTAGAAATATTCGTAAGCCCTGGATTACACCCGCACTGCGCAGCAAAATTAACTACAAAAACTCGCTTTACCATAGCTTCGTTAAAACAAAAGATCCGAATCTTCTCAAGAAATATAAAACATATCGAAATAAGCTAAACAAGGAGATTAGAACGAGCAGATCCCGTTACCTTTACTCTGAATTCGAGAGTTGTCTATACAAAAGTGATCAACTGTGGAAAAAACTTAATACCTTTATAAGGCCTAGAAAATCGACACCAGGTATCTGGAAATTGTCATTGGATGGCAGAGAAGTAAGCGGCAATGCACTTGCCAATTCTTTTAATGATCACTTCCTTGATTATTCTGATTGTGGAGTACTCAATGAGTTCATCGACTTCATGCCTGCTCACAACCAACGTTGCGCTTTTCTCAGTCCAGTAACCGGATCCGAGGTGATGTCAGATTTTCCTCTCTTAAAAATAGTCCAAGCTGTGACGCAGAATTTATGCAAATTCGCCCAATTAAATATGTTCTTGACATTCTGTGTCCCTATATAACTTACATTTTTAACATCTGCTTATCGAGTGCGTTATTTCCGAAAAGAATGCAAATTGCAAAAGTGACTGTACTGTTCAAAAAGGGTGATGCGAATGACATGGGTAATTATCGACCAATTTCAGTACTACCCATATTCTCTAAGGGATTGGAGAAGGTTATTCATATTCGAATGTCCAGCTTCCTTGATAAACACAATTTAATCTCACCTGCACAGTTTGGATTCAGCAAAAACAAATCTACGGAAATGGCGTTACTTGAACAGAAAGAATTTATTTTATCACATTTTGAAAAACAAATGTTAGTACTGGGTATTTATGTGGATTTCTCTAAAGCCTTCGACTGTATTCATCACTGTACACTACTTAAAAAACTTGAAATATATGGAATCCGTGGACATTTCCTGCAACTAATTCAGTCATACCTTAGTCACCGGCAACAGTTTGTAAAAATTGAATCATATCAATCTGACTTGAAATCTATTATTAGAGGTGTTCCCCAAGGGAGCATTCTGGGTCCACTGCTCTTTAATATTTACATCAACGACCTTACAAATATCTGTACAAAATCAAAATATATTTTATATGCGGATGACGCCAGTATTTTTATAACAGCTCCCGATTGTTATCGACTGGTAAGTGCAGCAAACTCCCTCCTTATACACCTGAAAAAATGGTCAATAGCAAATCAGCTGAAAATCAATGTTAATAAAACAAAAGCTGTTATATTTAGGCCGAAATCGAAACAATTCAATGCTCCAGCAAACTTAACGTATGGGGGCGAACCACTACAAATAACTGATCAGATTAAAATCCTTGGCGTAATATTTTCCGATAATATGCTTTGGGATAACCACATTGACACTCTTTTGACCAAGTTAACTCGTGTAGTTGGCGCCTTATCTCGCCTAAGGACATGCCTGCCATTCAAGGTCAAACTACTTCTCTATAATTCGCTTTTTTACTCTAATCTAAATTACTGTTTATTGGTTTGGGGCACAACTACTCAAACTAACTTACAGAAACTTTTTGTCCTCCAGAAAAAAATGGTCAGACTGCTTTATGACTTACCATATAACAGCCATACACACAGTTTTTTTCAAAAAACAAACATTATACCAGTCAAAAATCTTTATGACTATAAGCTAACACTAGCCTTCAAACGCGAAGTATTTGATAATAGAACGTTTCTACGCGACTTATCATCACTAAAAGAGAACATTTCCATACACATTACCCGGCACAAAGAAAAATGGAATGTTATAACCCCTCGCGCTGACTACTCTACAGAAAAACTGTCCTTCACCCTGCCCACTCTCCTGAATAATTACAACAAAACTACCACTGATATTTTAAAAGTAACTAATGCTGCAATACGACAACACTATGTATAAGGTAGCTAATCTTTCTCATTGAATAATTTTTGTGTTCATTCCCGGTGTCCATTTCGGTGCCTATGTATGTTTTTCGATGTTCTTTTCTGTAACCCTTTTACTGCCGCCTTGTAGAGGGGGCTGCGGGCTCCTGTCAAGCTGCCGTTCGTTCGTGCAGCTTTTACCTGCAGCCTCCTCCATCTTGCTTGATGGGAAATAAACATTATTATTATTATTATTATTATTATTATTATTATTATTATTATTATTATTATTATTATTATTATTATTATTATTATTATTATTATTATTATTATTATTATTATCATGTCGCCAAAAGTCCGCTGCTGGACCGGACGGCATTACGTACAATATGCTAAGAAACCTCGGACCGACAGGTACAAATGCTCCCTTAGACATCTATAATAACTTATGCATGGATAGAGGAAACTCTACCTGACTCTTGGAAAGTCGCTCGAATCATACCAATTTTAAAACCTGGTAAGACGTCCTTGTGCCTTGAATCCTTCCGCCCAGTTAGTTTGACAAGTTGTTTATGAAAAGTAATGGAGAAAATGATTGACGCGCGACTTCAATGGTGGTGTAATGAAACGAATTTGTTGTCCAACTACTTAGTAGGTTTTAGAAAACATAGATGCACAACGGGTGCAATATTATATATAGTGTGTAGCACGAGCGTGCGCGTGGAAACATGACTATTGCAGTATTCCTAGACATCAAGAGGGCATTTGACACTGTTGGTCACGTTCTGCTAAGCATGTTGGAACTTGGTCTGTCTGACAGGTCCTTGCGATGGATTTCTGAATTTCTATCAGGTCGCAAAATATTTGTTCAGACGGGTGAAGGAAAGAGTGCTGAACATGTTGTCAAACAAGGAGTACCACAGGGAAGCGTACTCAGCCCCTTCCTTTTCAACTGCGTCATGGCTGATTTAACTAGGCTGCCATCGCAGTTCAAGTTTTCACTGTATGCAGATGGTGTGTGTATTTGGACATCTAGTTTCAAGCTCAAGTTTATTGTTATTGCATGTACGAGAAACGGGCTTACATATTATGTACAGCATCAGGAGGTCCCAGTGTGAGAAACTGCCAGGGGGACCTCCTATCATTAGTAGGTGCATAAGAGTATTACAGCAGCAAGTAGAGGGCGAACAAACAAATAAAACCAAAAAACGCGTCAATAAATACAATTCGTAGGAAACAAGTTCAAATAAATCGAAAACAAGTAGATATATATTAAAAACAGCGTTATACAGTAATATCACGATAAATAATCATAAGCAGGAATATCTAGTAATCAGTAACAAAAATTTGGCTCTTGTACATATTACGAACAAAGAAAAATACAAAGTGTTTTACAGAAATATGAAGCCTAACTATAACCCGCCACGATTGCTCAGTGGCTATGGTGTTGGGCTACTGAGCACGACGTCGCGGGATCGAATCCCGGCCATGGCGGCCGCATTTCGATGGAGGCGAAATGCGAAAACACCCGTGTACTTAGATTTAGGTGCGCGTTAAAGATCCCCAGGTGGTCGAAATTTCCGGAGGCCTCCACTACGACGTGCCTCATAATCAGAAAGTGGTTTTGGCACGTAAAACCCCATAATGTAATTTAGTTTTTTTGAAGCCTAACTATACAATAATAGAGGGTAATGGAAAGGAAATGTAATAAATATGAAAATGTATTTATGACAAATGAAAAGATGGTTCTGCTAACAGTATTCTTTTCATATTGTGTTTAAAAACTGCAAAGAAAGAGATGACTTAATATTAACAGGGATGCGATACCAAAGTGAAATAGTATAGAAACTGATATGAAGTGCTGCGCCACACGTGTAAAACATGATTCGTTCTTTTTATGTTACGTCATAGGCAAGTAGCCTATATATACAGTTCGCTGTCACTGAAATAAAACAGTGCGGCGCGTGCTCTTGGATCGTCTCCGTCACTCTGCCACCCGCTACAACAGAACCGAAGTGTAAATTTTCCATAGTTAGATATGATTTTAGGTAATAGAAAATTATTGCGTTCTGAAAACCTAGTATTATTTTTGTTCATGAGGTTATCAAAAGGAAGACTGTCTAGGGTTACTTCACTATGAAAGAGACGAAATGTAATGAGTGACAACTTATAATAGAACAGCTGTTGAATGGGTAAAACATTAAGATGTTGATAGATAGGTAAAGAATGGAAGCGGAATGAGCTAAAGGTCATTCATTTTATTGCCTTATTTTGAAGATTTGAAGTGGTTTGAGATGAATGGCATATGTATTACCCCACGAAGATAAACAGTATGATAGATGATTGTTAATATAAGCATGATACAACGATCTAATAACATGAGGGTGGAAGAATGCGCGTGTTTTAATGATAATGCGGATGCCAAATTAAACCTTCTTTTATTAGCGAGTTGGCATGGCTATTGAACTTAAGGTGTTTGTCTAGAATAGTACCCAGAAATTTAACAGTATCAGATGTCGGTGTAACATAAGTATTTAACGAGACAATTATGGGAGAATAAATCGCCGTTTGTCGATTATGAAATAGTACAAAGGTTGTTTTTAAAGGATTGATTTGAAGTTTATTATCAGTGCACCAGGAATACACATTGTTAAGATCAGTGTTAACTGTCTTGAAGCGCGGTAAGCGATTTCTGTGATGAGTAAATGGTCATGTCATCAGCATATAACAGATAGTTACAATTGGTAAGTACATTAGGTAGATCATTTATAAATAATACGAACAACAATGGGCCTAGTATAGAGCCTTGCGGAACGCCACAGTTAATTACTTAAGTAGAAGAGAATTGGCCATTAAGATACACTACTTGAGGCCTGTTAGACAAGTAGCTTCGAATAAGATTTAAAGGTGGGCCAGTAATACCGAAAGATTCGAGCTTGTACAGAAGAAGAGAATGATCTAGAGTGTCAAAGGCTTTTGTTAGATCGATGAATATGGCTCCTGCAACAAACGCTTCAATAAATCGTTGAATGTTATCCGTGAAGTTAATGCCAATTCCGTCGAATAAGTCTGCCTAAAACCAAATTGGAATGGAGAAAGAAGATTAAGTTTATTGAGATAGTGCATTAGATGAGTGTAATTATGTTTTTCAATGGCCTTACTAAAAAACGGCAAAATGCAAATTGGGCGGTAGTTATTATTGTTTTCACGAGCACCCTTTTTGAACACAGGGATTACTTTACCATGTTTCATCAAATCAGGAAATATGCCTGTGCTAAAAATTTTGTTAACGACATCTGGAAAAACAAATGATATGTCTGCCGCAACCAGTCTTATTCTAGAAGGCTGAATAGAATCTAGGCCCGGTCCAGTAATATTAAGAGAAGAAATTACCTTTAAAACTTCTTCGGAAGAAACCGGTGGAAGTAAAAATGACTGAGGGCAACGTGGGAGATGGCGTAAAATACTAGGCGATAGCGTGTTCTGGCAAGTGGCAAAATGATCACTAAAAGCATTTGATATGTCAGCCTCGATTGTGCATTCCTCGTTGTCGTAAGTTATTTGTTGAATGCCCATGTTAGACTTTGTAATATTAAGAAATTCTTTAATAGGCTCCCAGTTAAGCCTGGTATTCATTCCGTTCTGAATTATCCGTCTTTCATAATAGTCCCGTTTTGCGCGTTTAAGGATACCAGAAAAGATATTGCTATAATTCTTAAATTTAGTTCACAAAGCTGTGTTGAACGGCTGCAGTCTCGCGTTTTTTCGAAGATTATTCTTTTTTGTCATAGAGCGCAGCAACGCATTTGTAATCCATGGATTTCTGGGAGACGAGAATCTTTGCTGAAAGGACACATGAGTTGAGTACTCATTGATATAGCTTGTTATTGTTGATAAAAATATCGAGTACAGCCTGTCAGGACAGTTCACCTGAAAAACGCTCTCCCAACAAGTGGCTTGTACCTTCTGTATAAATAACGTTTTATTGAAAGAATTTTTGGAATATTGGTGACACTGCGTACGTCTTGCGACACCCAGAAGGAAGAACAGAGGATAGTGGTCAGTAATGGAATAATCTATTGCTCCAGTGGTATAGTCAGACGATGACGAGGAAAATATATGATCAATCAATGTGCAAGAACCAGAAGTGTCGCACCTGGTTGGAACATTGATTAACGAAGAGAAACCGTAGCTAAATAAGCAGTTGGTATAATCATAGGATGACTGACAGTTGGGATTAAGTATGTTTATGTTAATGTCACCACAAATGATGATGTTCTTGTTTTCATTGGTTAAGACGCTGAGTATTTCTTCTAGCTGCAAACAAAAGTCCGAATACGACGATGACGAGGAACGATAAACGGACGCCAGGACTGTATTCCGGTTATTGAGGGACAGGACATTCCGGTCGAACTCCAGCCAGACAGACTCGCACAACAAATTGCGGAACGAAAGATCATGACGACGAGTGTATGAAATCGACGAATTCACAAAAATGGCAGATCCACCACTTCGCTGAACCCCACGGTAACTATATTCACTGGTATATCCTGGCAGACCAATTAGATTGTCACCTACCGGTGTTAGCCATGTTTCAGGCAGGCATATTAACGAAAAATTATGGTTAAGTAAGGAAGTTGAAAAGGTCATCATGATGTTCGCGCAGACTTCGAATATTGCAGTGAATGAACGAAAATTTGGGCGATTCGTCGTGTAATAACGTTTTCACCTGATCACATGAAAACATGCCTCTGTTCATGGTGAGGATTTACTTCGGAAAAACGGGAGTGCAGGCGCACTGATTATGTAAAGATAGTCAGGTCGCTTACGCCTGAGATGCGATAAACGCGGCTATTCTCAGTCTTTCTAGCTTTGATTGCGCAGTTTTCAGTCCAGAGGAATCGCCATCCTTTAGTCTTCTTCAATGAGAGAGCTTGCACGAAAAGTCGCTTGTACTCTGGCGTGAGGTGATCATTCACGAAAAACGGGGAATCATTGTTTCGCGAAAATCCAAAGGCTGATGTGGTGAGCTTAGCCTTTTTAGCTTTACTAATGAATTCAGCTCGCTTCGACCTGGAACAGAATCGTGCGATAATGTCCTTGTCTTTTTTTGCGGGGACACGATGAGCAATGTCAATGTCGGAGGCGACGATAGAACCGCCAATCTTTTCACCAATGGTTTGTATTACAGCCAGGCAGTTTTCACCTTCCGTGACGGAAATGCCTTTTACTTCAACGTTGTTCAGTCGGGAAAACTGCTCTAGATACATGAGACGTTGAGACAGCTTAGCGTTTTCATCCGTTAACAGCTTATTTTCCTTCAAAATGGTCTCATTCTGTACTTTCAGGAGTTCATACAGTCCATTAAACATGCTAAGACTTTGTTGCATTGATTTCATTTCGGCATCTAGTGTTTCTATTTCTTTCGCTAGCTCAGCACACGACGGCATCTTCAAACAAACACAACAGACACTTGTGGCAACAAGGCAGCGGCAAAGATGAATTAGGAAATGCACAAGTTTGTAGGAGACAAACCTGTACGAAGTATGGGGACGGAATTAGTTGCGTGCTCGCTGCCGCAACCCTTGCTGCCAAGTGACGGGCTGGCTCACGGACACCCCCTTTTGTAGGCGCTCCGGTAGATACGGTCACTCCGGTAGATGTCGCTTGACTTCACGAGTATGCAGATAACAGCGGGCGTGAGTTGTGACGTGAATCGGCAGATGACGTCACTCCAGCAGATGCCGCTTGATTCCACCAGGCCGTCGATAACTGCAGGCGTGAATTGCAACCTGTACGAAGTATGGGGACGGAATTAGTTGCGTGCTCGCTGCCGAAACCCTTGCTGCCAAGTCTGGGTGTAATGCTCAACTACTTGGCATTGCAAGACGGCATAAATATCATCAACCAATTTTTGAGAGAGAGAGAGAGAGAGAGAGAGAGAGAGAGAGAGAGAGAGAGAGAGAGGAATGGTACTTCACACACAAAGACAGCTGTATTGCCCTTCACTCAGAGGCAGTTAAAAAATTTCACGCTTAATCTGGAAGGACACCCTCTAATGATTGTCACACAGCAACGATTTCTTGGCATATTACTTGAAAGGCAGCTATCCTGGGCACCCCACATAAAAAAAAACTCGGAAATGAGGTAAATTCCACAGTGAGTGTACTTCTCAGACCTGCAGGCACATCATGGGGCGGATCAGTATCGTCCATGCTGACTGTTTACACTGCATTAAAATGACAAAAAATTGCGTATTCCGGGCCCATCTTACACGGACTTTCCCACACGTCAGAAGAGCGACTTCAAAGACTTTTAGCTAGAGGACTACGCCTATGTCTAGGAATTCCACGAGAGACTTCTAGTTCTCTTGTAATATCTGAGGCTCGCCAATCACCATTTCCAGTTATGCGAACTACAGAAACCTGCCAGCATTATTTCCGTCTTCAAACCCAGCATAAAAACCAACCATTGGCTCTAGACATAATGAAATGAGATTGAAGTTATGTTCATATATAAATTCAAGAAAATTTTCACATATTGCCAAGAAATGAGTTTTGGAACTCAGACATCGAATATCCTCCATGGCTGCTTACAGTTCCAAAAATCGAATTGTCAGTAGATGGGATATTCAGAAAAGACATTCA
Organism: Dermacentor variabilis; assembly: GCF_050947875.1. Lineage (NCBI taxonomy): Eukaryota > Metazoa > Arthropoda > Arachnida > Ixodida > Ixodidae > Dermacentor > Dermacentor variabilis. The sequence goes on along the minus strand of NC_134569.1, from coordinate 154,238,664 downwards.
AGCTGCTGAACAACTAGCACTCTACCAGATATACATGTGGTATTCAGGATACACACACGTCTATACAGACGGCTTCAGTACAGCAACCTTTTCAACTTCATCATTCATTATACCGCACCTCAACAAACAAGAATCATTTAAGTTATCTCGTGCGACTTCGTCCAGAACGGCTGAACTGTTCGCAATCCTATGTGCGATAAAATTTAGATTGTCAGTAAGAGATGCGCAAAAATGGATAATTTTCAGCGATTCACAGGCGGCTCTAATATCACTCTGCAGCACAAAGGGGAAAACATTCAGTGGCAGTATATTATATGAAACACTTAAAACCTCACAAAGGCAAGCGAAGCGAAAGATGCAATAGCATTCCAGTGGATACCAGGGCATTGCAACATTCCTGGCAACACAGCAGCCGATGAAGCAGCACGACAAGCGCACCTCAAAGATGATACGGTAATACGAAATATCAAAGAATGAATTACGCTGCATTATAAGGACAACGTCTTTCAAAATGTCTAGAAACACTTGGTTTGACCAGAATTTTAAGAGCTCGGACTTATACCATATTGATCCATTTATTGAATTCAAATTTTCATTGTCATTAGATAGAACTATGGAAACCCTTATTCATCGATTAAGGCTAGGCACTGCCTACACAAAGCATTTCTTACACAGAATTGGCCGAGCGGAAACCCCCGAATGTGATTGTGGATTTGTAGACAAAGATATATATCACCTCCTTCTAGCTTGCCCACATCACGACACACCAAGATGCCGACTTAAATCAGCGCTAATTAAATTAGACCGCAGATCTTTCAGTATAAGGAAACTTTTGGGCCCTTGGCCAACAACGGCCTTGCAGAAGAGCGCTTTAAAAGCACTAAAGACTTTTCTTGAAGACAGCGGCATTGCTGGACGTTATTAGCGCCTTCATTGTTCCCTTCATTTCAATGTCACTGTATATATGCATCTGTTTGTGAATTAAGTTATGTTGACTGTTCTGTTGTCACTGTATCTAATAATGCATTTATACGATGTATGTAGCACACGCTGACTAGACAATGTGTTATAAAGCGACAGTATCATTTGTACTTTTGAGACTTTCATCTACATAAGTGTGGAGACATTTACCTTGTATATTGTATGTACCATGTGTTCCTTACGTCATAGTCTTCCTGTGGAAACGTTGCGTGATAAGTGCTGGTGCTTGTGTGAAAAAGATTATTTGATATGTAATCTTGAACCCAGTATATATATATATGATGTATGACGGAACCACTCAAGAGATAAGGAGTAGTCGGCGCCTTAAATTGTGCGCCAACATCTCCTTATATCATATCAATAAAAGAAAAGCTCATGGCTTTGTGCCGCAACGCAGCCTTTGTGAGAGCCGTCACTGCATGGTTGACAAAACGCGAGGTAATTTGTAAAGAGTGCGTTATAAACGTTATATCATTGTATAACGCTGCATATAACTGTATATGATTGTATATCTTGGGCAAAACGTCGCACGCAATTAGGAGCATCTAAATTTTAAGTACGTTGTGAAATGCAATAAGCTTCCCCTTCACAGCCAGGAGGCTTTCGAGCTGCGCCAGAGCTCCCGTATACCACTTCGCCTTGTTTGATGCATCAGTTACTGAGATTGGCACACATCTACGTAGAATTTCTTCTTTCTTTCAACGCTGAAGTTTTCGCATTCTCTCTATTCTTGAGCGAGGAACAATAGCCGTCATCAGTGTAGCGTTAATTAAGTATCAGTGCATCCCAAGATATTCATGCAATTTTCGTAATTATTTTCACTCGTTCGCATTCGAGAGAGCAGCTTCACTTTTCCCCCACCGCACACCACGTCCGCGCAACGTTAGAGCTAGCTATATCCAAACCTCTTTGAAGCAATCGTTTGAAATCGTCGAGGAATAGCATACGCACGGAACGGACACGACATGACCTGATGGGAAACTCGCATTTAGTGCTGACGCAGCAAAAGGAGATGCAGTTGTACTGCACACCCTCACCCAGTGCTGATTTTCTGGACTTCAACTTTTCAGTGTAGGCAATGATCAATCAGTAGCTTATTGATATAGCGGATAGCGATTAAGTACGACAGAATAAAACCTGAAAGGTCCGGAATCACAATGCTTTAGGTTTCACTCTTAGAAACCTCAAGACCCGTTGATAATCTTTTTCCCTTCCACGATTGGCAGGACTCCGTTCTTGCAAGCAGTTCGCGAGTACTAAGGCTGTACATGAAGTCAGACGCAAGTATTAGTTTTGCGGTTCTGCACATATTCACAAGACTCTTACGCTAGAATTTGTCCATTAAGAGAATTTCCTAGCCAATCCTCATGCTTGACATAACATTAAAGCAGGCGGCCAGCCAATGGCAGACAGCACTTACCAACGACAAGCTTCATGAATTCGTCCCCTGAACTCTACAGAAATGTAGCCTTGATCATGCCTTTTGACGTGAAAATGCTCCTTTATCTATTACGTACTCAAACGTTCTAGGTTCAGACAAAGTAAACCTGAGGACTTACGGAACAAGCGCCACCCGATTGACATAAGGCAGGCATGTGCATACTGCGGTCGGCCCAGTTTGTCGCTGAAAGCCAACGCGGGAAATGTATCTCTAGGCAGATTTCAAAAACAGTCGTACCATTTCGTATCACTTCTGACAAACCTGGTGTCAAGTGCTCTTGGTGTAGAGTCGATCTCGGTTATATCGAACTTGAATGGGATCGCGAACTGGTTCGATGCACCAATAATTCCAAATACAAAATACAATCAAACATAGTTATAACGCAGTTATCGGTACCTCCAAAATTCATTGCTATGCAGGTAACGTTATTGTAAATGTCGCGCACCGCGCCCACGTTCTACGAAAGAAAATCTTTATTTAGTATCAATTCGAAAGAGATTTACTGAAGTAAATCGCTATTTTTTTAAATTTTTGTGCAAACTTTGTCTGACAGAATATACGACTGTAGCCAACTTAATGTACCGAAGTTCACGACACGCTCGGCAGTGTTAGATTTCCGAGGTTGGAAGTTTCCTCCGGAACGCCCTGTAGTTCCCTCCGCGAAATCGGTGTCCGGAAACCTCCAGCGCTATCCGGTCAGAGATGATGTAGCGTGCTGAAGAGTGATGACGCCTGGTGAAGGAACAAATAACTTGGCTTATTTCGCATTTTTGCCGTCGATGGGTCAAGGAAGATAAATATGGAAATTTCATTTATTTCATTTATTGAACCCTCAGGGCCAAAGGCATTAAAGAGGGGAGTGGTTACAAAACAAAAATACATAAATAGATACAATGCATATTACAGAACAAGTATTATCATCCTCCTGTTATACAATGTTAGCTAGTGCAGGACGAAAATGCTGGTTATCAATTATGTTGACGACATCTGCGGGAAGGCGGTTCCATTCACCTGATGTACGAGGCAAGAACGACTGAAAAGCAGTTTTAGTGTTACATGTTTCAATGCCAACTTTGGGACGATGATCAATGCGATTTGACACGTATCTGGGAAACGAAATGAGATAATCGCGCAGCATGGGGTGATAGTATAGTTTATGAAAAAGGCTCAAACGAATTGTCTGGCGGCAGGGTGCTAAAAGAGGTAAAGAAAGATTAGCTTTCATGCTTTGTACACTTGCGGTACGGTTAAAGTTGGACAGGATAAAACGAGTAGCGTTATTTTGAACCAGCTCAAGTAAAGTAATCAGTTTTTCATGATGCGGATCCCATATCGCGGCGGTATATTCCATATTAGAACGTATTAGTCTTTTATAAAGCAATAATTTCAAAGAATATGGAGTTTTGGAAATGTTACGGCGCACGTAGCCCAACATGCGGTTAGCTTTGCTAGTAATGTACTCAATATGGTGCGTCCAGTTAAGGTCAGCAGAAATATGAACACCCAGATATTTATATAAAGTAACCGCTTCTAACGTAACGTTATTTAGGTAGTACACAGGCGCTTGTGATATTAGTACACAAGCGCTTGTGTTGGCGCTTCTTGATATTCGCATAATTTTGCATTTATTAGTATTAAGTTCCATAAGCCATTCATTACTCCAAAGAGAAATGGTCACGCTGAAGAATGTTAGCATCGTCGGGGGATTTTATTTCGCGGAAAACAACACAGTCGTTAGCAAACAAAAGAATGTTAGATGATACAATGGAAGAGAGATCCATTGATGTAAATAAGAAATAAAAGGGGTCCAAGCACTGACCCTTGTGGCACGCCCGAGTAAACTTCGCTGAAAGGTGAGTTAAAATTATTAGCGTAAGCGAACTGCGATCGGTTAAGAAGAAAGTATTCAATTCATTTCAAAACATTCTTGTCGATATTCAGTTGGGTTAGCTTTAAAAATAATAAGCGGTGACATACCTTGTCCAATGATTTCGAGTAATCTAGGAAAATGCAGTCAGCTTCTGATGCGTGATCTAAAATATGGTGAAGTTTGATAGTGAAGCTGGCAAGTTGTGTTTCGCAAGAAAATGACCTACGAAAATCCATGCTGTGCGGGTGTAAAAAATGAATTAGACTGGAGAAAGTTCACAAGTTTAGTGAAGATGACATGTTCTAATAGTTTGCAACAAGTACTAGTGAGCGAAATGGGGCGATAATTTGTAGGGGATGTTCTATTTCCTGATTTGAATAATGGAACCACCTTCCCGACTTTCCATTGTGTTGGCAGAATGGAACTATTTAGAGTGTGCTGAAATGTCTTTGTTAGTATTAAGGAACTGTAGACAAATGTATTTTTTTTTTAAATTTAGGATGAATGCGATCAAAACCGGGCGATGAATCAAATTTTAGGGCATGAATAAGTCTAGCAACGCCAGATAAATCGATAAAAATTAGAGGCATAGTTGGGAAATTACACTGGAGGGTAACGGGATCTTTTTTTTAACGGGATCTTTTTTTTAAGTTCTGATGGCATAAATGAGCCCCTGTCGCAATAGCCCCTGATGAGCCCCTGATGCGCAATAGGAACCCCTGACGCGTCAGTTAAGTTAATAGATTCTTCGGTATGCGGGTTGATGACGCGCCAAAATTTTTTAATGTTGGTAGATAACATCGATGGTAAAGTGTTAGAAAGGAAGTTATCTTTTGCTTGCTTAAGCGCAGTTATATAGGCATCAGCGGCAGTCTTTTATGCGTCCCAGTGTGCGTCACGTTGTGATAGCCTGGCTGTACGATATCGGCGCTTTCTTCTGTTAGGTAGGCGTCTTGTATGGGCGGTATACCATGGAGCTTGAGGATTAGAAGTGATGGTGCGTCTTGGAACATATTTTTGAGTTAGTTCGTGAACTTCGGCCGTGAACATATCCCGGTTAGTTTGCACAGAGCGTTGGTCAAAGTTTCTGAAGAAATTTTGAGTAAAAACTGATAATTCATTGTTAGTGGCATCGAAGTCTGCTCTAATATAATCTAGTATGGACTTTTTCTTTCTCGCAGGTTTAGGACAGGCAGTGTTAATGTTGAAAATGAGCAAACACTTATGTTAGGTAAATAGGTTATGGCTGAAGCAAAGTAGGCTCGATTGGTAAGGATAAATCTCAAGTCTTGGCTACGTTGACAGAGATTCTGGTAGCGTTAGTGACTAATTGGGTAAATGAAAAAAACAGAGCATAAATCAAGAAAATCACTGGCATCGGATGAAAATTGAAATAGGGTGGGAGGCTGGGTAACCCAAGAAATATTCGGAAAGTTAAAATCACCTAGTAAAAACAAGGAAGCCGATGGAAATCTGGTGTGTATTATGTTAAGTTCGTCATGAAGGTCGTTAATAAACAAGTGTAGAGAAGAAGGAGGACGATAGCATGCGCCGAATATTATTATTTTTAGAGTAACTGATGCCCAGACAGTTTCCAAGACGCTATTAGTGTATATGCATGGTGACGGTGTGTCTTTCCAAATAGCAAGGAGTACGCCGCCTCCCCGCTGATTAGTTCGGTCATTGAGGCATACTGCAAAGCGGTGTGCATTGTGAAATACTTCGTTATCGTTAATTTGAGATGATAGCCAAGTTTCAGTAAATGTGATGATATGCGCATAACAGGTGTCGATTGCCGATGAAAGAGAAGTTTTCTTATTCGAGATACTTCTGATGTTAGTATACAGAATCATAACATCAGATGGTGATGAATGACCACTGCCCTTCTCGCGCACCTAGGACGTCCCATGTGGCGAAGCGTCTGATCTTTGGGGCGCGTGCTCGGATGGCTGCTCGAATTCATCGATTGTGTCGTTGAAATAAACACGAGACAACAGGAAAACGTGCGCTGGCTTGAAAAGTCTAAGGAATCGATTCCTCACACATCCGCGCTGCAGTTTTTCATGCAGTTATTTTCCCTCTTTCGCTCGACGATGGAATTCAATGTCCTCCTCTCGGCCAATTGCAATTGCAGCACGGTCTGCAAGATCTAACCCATGGTGTCGAGCAACCTCGCCGGACTCGGCCTCTGGCATCTAAACTACGACGCGCCCTCGATTCAATGAATATGAAGTTTCAGGTTAAACCGGGATCGACGCTGTTCCACGGAAATTGTCAGCGTTGGCTCTTTGTGAGCTTCAGTGTTGCCATCGTTTCCAAAGACTGCGGCTTTTGTCGTCACCCTGTCAATAGTGTGCGCCGGGGCCCGTAGGCCACATGTGGGCGCTGGTGCGTCGAGTGAAGCACACAACGATGGGCGTTGCCGTTTAGACACGCGCATGGCCGTTGACCCATTGCAGTTTGAAGTCCAAGAACTTGTCTCGTTCGTTATTTCTGGGTCGTCCAACAGACGAAGAGGCGACATATTGTCAATTATATTAAGGTTATTCTGGTTTCGACGCCAGCAATTTGGCTTCGAAAAGACGATGAAGTCTGGATGGCATTCCATAGCTGCACAACGGCCGGTGAAGCACCCTTTGTCCAGAAGGACCACCGGGCATAACAGCACCAAGCAGAGGCAGCAGGCGTTCGGCAGGCCTTATCTAACAGCCGCAAAACGCGGGAGCTAAGCAATCGAAAGCTGCAAATCGTCGTGTGCCGCTATCGTCTCCCTTGCCGTGGAAATCCTTGGTTCGTTTATAGGATGTTCATCACTGTTTTCTTCGTTGACATTCGCGTAGTTCCCGCTTTAACTGCCTTCGAAGACGTTACGATGAAATCATTACGTTGTCATCAACTGCAACGTATTCATCAGCCGTCGCACCTGCTGATGCGCTACAGTAAGCAGTACGAGTTGAGAGATTCCTGAAGCTGTGCAGTAGGACATCGGCACACTCCAGTGTGTCGCTAGCGGGGCTATTAGCGCTAGCGCAACGCGTGCCTTAGAGACTTTTGCGAAAGGCAGTGGTGGCCTCGCTGCGTGGCATTCTTTGTAAAGCAACAAATTAGTGGTCGGGGACGCCTAAATTTGTTCGTTCCACAGGTGAATTCGTTGTGGATGTCTTCGTTGTAGAGGCGTCCACAATACATATGACTGACAGAAATTCAGCTGAGACATAATCAATCCTTCGTTATATAGGCTATTTCGCTGTAGAAGTGTTCGTTGTTCGACTGGTGCCTATTGGAAAGTTATCTGAAAACTTGGCACGACTAGGACAGTTTCCCGAGATCGTGAAAGGCGGAAATTCATATATTTGTTTCTCCAAGGTTGTGTCGAACACACAAATGGTAACTTAATTTCTTTCTTTTTCTCCCTTTTCCTTATCTCTTTTTTTTTTTTTTCCCACGAACGTCGTAAGTCATTCTCACTGCCGATTGGTTCTCAGACAGACCGCAACACTGACCCTAAAATCCCACGACCCCCGGCCGCGAGACCACAGTGCGCTTCGCGCGTGTTGAGCGTTTTTATTCGGGATAAAGAAGAAATGAGGGCCAAGCGAAAGGGCAAATGAGACTGCATGGATATGTGTTTTGTTTACATTTTTGTTTTAGTTTTTACATTCTGATTAAATAAGTAAGTGCAACACAGCATCGGTGCTCCGTCTCACCTACATTGCCAGCTACTTCATAATTGTTCCTTTCTGAATTCCCTAGCGCATAGTGTCAAAGCAGCCCGACCCTTGCCCTGTCCTCCGTAGTGGGCATTTGCCATATATGTTGGAAACAACGAGAACACAAGCTCTAGCAACTAATAATTTCATTTCAGTTACTATTTTTAATTAATTCCTTTTCTTTAGTTTCCCTCGCTTACATTTTTTCGTCTTAACGCCTGCTTCATAGCCAATCCCACGCAGTGGGTAAGTACTGTTCATCTGGAACAAGCGCGAGAACAGCCATGCACTGGGTATGTTACATCTACTCCCTCAGCTGCCTCTTTATTGAAGCTGTCGGCGTGACAGAGCTACACACTTCGACGATTCACCTCCTAGAGGGCCTGGTGACGGAAAGCCTCGCCTTCGAAGATCTGTCTCGCTTCCTGCTGTCACAAGAGCTGCGCCTCAAGAAGCACATTGCCGAGTTCGAAGCTGCCATCTCCGTGCCGCCGTGGCATAACGACCCACTGACAAAATTCTTCTTCGCCAGCCGGCTTGACGGCTACCGAGAGAAGCTCACCGAGGCCGCCGTCGGTGGCGAATCCGACGAGATGCTACGTACGCTTCTCGATTCCGAGACCTTCTGGACGTGGTGGCCGATGGGAAGCGACCTGATAGGAGCGTCCGAGGGCCTCTGCAAGCTGCAACAGGTCTACGATGTCCCCGTGCAGCAGATGATCTCGATGCGCTCCGACCTGCTGCCTCCGCCTACGCCCGATGACCTCAAGGATGTGGCCAGAGGTTGTTTCGCAGAAGGACCGTTCGGAAACACGAGCAGCTGGTCGACTGCCGCCCTCCAAAGAATGAGGCAGTGGACGAACGAACTGCCACCGCAAAGACGAAAGTTTCAAATGGGAATTGCGTCCCTGCTCGCGAACGACATCCGCCGAGTGGCCCTCCAAGCAAACGAAGGTGTAACTACGTATCCCTTACCACCCAGCAACGACATGATGCTGCACAAGTCAGCCTGCGTACGGTTCGGTGAAGTGTGGCCGCAGCAGAGCGACCTAGTCTGCGAGTACTCCGTCAATGGCGGCCATCCTCATCTCCTACTGCAACCACTCAAGGTCGAGTTCCTCTCGTACGACCCCCGAATCGTCGTTATACACGACTTCCTGGGGCCGTCAGAGAGCGAAGTCATCCGAAATATGGGCGCGAAGAACCTCGTTCGCGGCACTGTTTACAGCGAAGAGAAACCTTCCGGAGTCCCCAGCCCGCTTCGCGTTAGCAAGGTACGAAGTGTGTCACATTTTGTACACCAGCTGACTCTTACTACATGTATACGGTGGCGTTTATGTTTAGAAACTCTAAAAATGGGGCTTTATTGTGGTGTACCGATTTTGCTTCTAAAAGGTGCTTCAGCGAGTGGGTGGTCCCAAAATGTATTTAAATGGCGCATGTGAGGTATATGAGCGTTTATACTTGCCTTGATTTCACATCGCGGACAAGCGCTACAGGATGTAGAGATATAAACCACTCTGCAAGTGCGCCCCTTGTAACTAGTTAACATGCAAATCAAAGTGCTGAAGTGGTATTTTTTTTCCTAATTCGACACTTGATACCTCTTAAATTGAACTCCAGAAAACAGTCTTTGTATTGAGTTTTAAAAAAAGGCGCGGTGCATATATGTCGGTTTTGGGGCTCGATTAAATTCGGCTTAGTTGGCACGCGAAACCAAGAAGTAAGCGGACTGGTTAAGTTCGTAACTTCATGAGCTAAAGAGGCGCTCTTCGGACACCTGTCTGTCTGGAACAACTGTTGGCCGGCTCGCCTGCACTCTAATGAAACGTGGGGCGTCGAAGGCACTAGCATGTCGGCTAATGCGATGGCGCGGTTTAGGCTATGGCTGCCAGGATAGAGCGACGGGGTATCGCTGGAAGACATGTACAATCTTGGGTGTTCTCTTTAACGAGGTATTCTCGCACTTTACTCGCGAAAAAAATCTATTTTTTGGGATCCACTATAAGTCATCATTGCTAACGCCAACAAAAAAGTAGCAGTTATAAAATCAAATGAATTATTGTATAATTGTGGGGTTTAACGTAACGAAGCTAGATGCACCCCACGGGGCTATAAGAGAAGCCGCACTGCAGGGATCGTTTAACGTGCACCCTAGGACTTGTCGACTCAAATTAAGCGTTTACGGCATGTCTGTGAGGAACCCGAATACATACCGAACGCCAGTTATTCGTTTTTGGTATGCTAGCTCTTGCGGACTACATCCTTTCTGCGTGTTGTTTTGCGTCAACGGGAGATGTAACAGCAACAATAGAGACATTTAGCATGTCCGCTATTCCGGCAAACGGGGGCGGTTTGAGCGGATTGCCGGATTTGCGGAGGCGTAAACGTGAGCGGCCGGAGCGGTGCAGCCGCCTGGTGACGTAGAGTTCAACCAGACAAACACAGAGCTACAACTGCAGTAACCCACTAAATCATGCTTCGCTGCTGGTGCAAATTTTTGGCAGCTGTGTAATTGTGAACACGATTGCACCACTGTCGAAAATTTACACCAGCAGCTAAGAAGAGTATGGTAATTGGCTGTGTGTTTATATGGTTGAGCTTTGCGCCACCAGCTGGCGCCATCAATCTAGCCGCTCACGTTTACGCCCCCGCTAAACCGGCAAACCGCCCGCGCTTGCCGGAATACCAGACGCACTAAAATTCTCTATTATTTTGACTGACCCATCTTACGCCATTACCAACATTAGCGTGAAACCTTGAGGGGAAGCTTTAGTACGGCCCCAACTCTGACGCCACCTATTCAAATAGGTGTAAAACGCAGAAATCCTTTTCAGAGATAACCCCTGGAGCAATTTTAATGAAATTTGCGGCATTTCACAGAAAAGGAGAAATCGGCTTTCTCGGCAACAACTGCACCAAATTTGATGAGGTTTGTTGCATTTCAAAGAAAAAGGTAAGATCTAATGACTTATGGTGGCGAATTTTTTATTTAGGCCGTCAATACTTTTATAAAAATTGTTACAAACGCAAATTTTTCGAGAACGAAACTATAACGTTTACAACTCTGTAACTCAGCAATGGAAAACTATATCACAATTCTGTAAATTGTCTCAATAGTACATCCAAAGCTTAAAAATGATGCATTATATATGGCTCTCAAGTAGACCACTAGTATGTGAGTAGGACTTTGCGAAACCCTTGCAAACAATGTAACAAATTCACGTAAGATGCAAAGTGATCAATCAAATTTGTCCGCTTTAGATGCTCTAACAGATGCAGTTGACAGAACTGCGATATTTGTTTATTAGTGCAGAGCTACGAATTTGTAAACTTCGTGCTTCCATTTTTTTCAAGTTTCCCAATTCTTGCAAGCTCCTTATAAAAATGCGGAGCGGATCTGGAATAAAAATTCCCCATCCAAAGAGTCACTAGAATTCAACATTCTCTCTGAAATGTAAGCAATGTTATTAAAATCGGCCAGTGGTTTTCTCAGAAAAGCGTTTCTGCATTTAACATGTATTTGAATAGGCGGCATCGGAGTTGGGCCCGAACTTTCGTAACTCCCAACTCTCCACTCCCAGGCTCCCAACTTTCGTAAGTAATAAAGAGGTTATTTGCGAACTCTTGCTAATAAATCTTCTGAAACTCACGTTATTACTGGCAAGGTATGCGCCTCAGCTAGGAACTGTTCTGTAAAAACGCCATGCTTACTACGCCCCTAGATTTTTTTGAAGAGTTGTTATTATAGAAGGCATGAAAAAAGACCCCGCGTATTGCTAATAAAGTAGTGTATACTTTTACGTATGTCCTTGCGCGATAAAAAATAAGATAAAACTATCCGTAACGTTGCATTCATAGCAGGTTATGCTCAAGTGTTTTGTGCTACACGTACACTTTAGAGAACGCGCATTATTTACTATGCACGCACGCGTTGAGAAACCTCTGAGCGCGGATAAGGACCAGAAGCTCTCCCGTGAGAACTATTAGTACATACATCTGGCCATCCTCCGTATTCCCGAGAGAGTCATTAGATTACGAGCCCGAGAGCTGTTCGCTACACAGCGTAGTCTTTACGAGCGCGCCTTTAGAAGTGTGGTGCGGGAAGTAAATTAAAGCGAGGGTATAAAATTTACAGAGGCGCGTGGCCCTATATTCCTCCAAGCCACCGAGCACGAGGTTTTCTTTCTGTTGCCGTAGCCCCTATCCAGGAACGTCTGAAAAACGTACACGTCACGCCTTCTATAGTTCGCGTGTGGTTGCAAGAAGCACAAAGGTCATGGAGAGAGTCGCACGTATACCTTATGCGCTCCCTCTCTCCGACACCTACTTAATATAGGCAGTCGTTACGGCCTCAACGTACGCAGTGTTCACGACAGGCAATTAGTTGGGAATGACATGTGCTGCCATGCGTGTGCCACCTGTAGTGCATGTGTTCGGTAGTGCCTACTGGTGAGATTGGTTGTGGACTTCCAAAAATGTTTCATTTTTCTCGCGTGAAACAAGATTTACTCCAGTTGAAATTTCTAGAACCCAGGCGTAAAGGTTGGTGCGTATAATGAGCCATTTTTGTCTGCAGAACCTTGAAGCTTAAGTTAGATCTCAATCTCGTGAGAAAGTCATTTTCTACCAAACCCGAAAGTAAATTTTCTTCAAGAGCAGTATTTTCATAATGAAAAAAAAAATGGGGGGATGTTCTATTGCAACAGGGAAAAAAGGGGGAAACAAATATTGTGGCTTTAACAATAACGACGTTTCTAAAAATTTTCGCCTGAGAACCTGCATTTTTTTTGCATCTTCACTGAATCGTTTAAACATGGAAATTTTTTACACGGTTTCACCTATGACGCCCATGAAAGAACAAAGCAAGCGGGTTATACTAAGATAGAATTTCTCATTGTACCTATATTTTCACACTTGATTTTAAAAAATTACCACCACGTACATTTGCTTCTTCACAGAAATCTCAAAGCGCGCTTACGTGACCACAGAAATTTTTTTCGACAAACATTCTTTGGTGATACCTGATTCACACAATCACAAACCAGCCCAATTTCTTTCAAGAGAATCAGCGATAATGGCTTTTGGAATCCTAACCAACTACTAGAAACCATTCGTGCTGCCTACTGCTCGCCGCGTAACGCTACTGTCGTCGCCGCGTCAGTGATGGCAACTATATATAGTGAAGATATAATTAATCAGAATCACGTTAAGGGTCATTGCGATATGTGACGGTTTCTTACTGGCAGTAACTGCCTAAGGATGCAAGTATTTCTGTCAGACACTTTCTTGCTCACCAAGATGTAATGGCCTTGCGACTATCTGTACAGGGTTCCCAACTATCGTGCACCAAAATTAAAAAGTTCGCGAATGCCACGCAGCTGGACAGAACCAGGGTAATATTGTTTTCCGTCGCTTGGAGATACTCGGAGCATTTTTTGCACTCCGACTGATTACATTAGTCTTAATTCGTCACTCTCTCAAATATTATGACTAGATGAAAAGTCTCAATGAGAAAATTCTAGAACATGGAAAACTCCCGATACAGATTTCTGTTGCTCAATACGTGCTACATGAAAGTGTTTTTTCCGAGCATGAAAGAAGCCCGCAAATACATTTATAATTGCAGCGCAACTGGCCGCTCGAGGCACTTTGCGTGTACTCGCGGGCTTCTTTCACGCACCGAAAAACACTTTTATGTAGCACGTATGCAGTAACATAAAGCTCTATTGGGAGTTTTTTTCATGTTGGTCTACAATTTTCTCATTCGCACTTTCCATCCAGTTATAATATTTGAGACGTTCATTAATTAATTAAGAATTCGAATTAGGCTGAATAAAAGAAATCTGAATATCTCGAAGTGACGGCAAATAACATTATCTTGGTTCTGTCCAGCTACGCGGAATGTGCATATTTTGAAGTTTGGTGCATGGTAATTGGGGTAGGCCTGTATATATATATATATATATATATATATATATATATATATATATATATATATATATATATATATATATATGTGTGTGTGTGTGTGTGTGTGTGTGTGTGTGTGTGTGTGTGTGTGTGTGTGTGAGCGCGCGTACGTGTACGTGTATGCGTATACAACGCACCAAGCTGAAAAGCGTGCCATCTGCCAACGTAACCGTACCGTGGTTTTCTTGACAGGTCTCTTGGCTCAGCGACGGCGAGCATCCGCTTCTCGCCAAGCTCACCACGCGCATTGCTGCTGCCACGGGGCTCTCGCTGGAATCGGCCGAGCCGTACCAAGTCGCAAACTACGGCCTCGGCGGCCACTACACGCCTCACCCGGACGCCAAAGCTTTGGGCGACCTCGCGGACGACGCGTTAGTCGAGCTGGTGGACGGCAACCGTCTGGCCACCGTGCTTCTCTTCCTATCGGACGTGCCGGCAGGGGGCGCCACGGCCTTTGTGGATCCGCCGCTGGCGGTCAAGCCCCGAGAGGGCGACGCGCTGTTCTGGTTCAACCTGAGGCCGTACGCGGGTAACGGCTGGCCGCTGTACTTTGACTTCTGGCACGAAAAGAAGGTCCTGGACGAACGCACGTGGCACACCGGTTGCCCGGTGCTGCACGGCTCCAAGTGGATCGCCACCAAGTGGATCCACGAGAGGGACAATGTCCACGTCGATTACGACGTGCCCGCATGAGCGTCGACGGACTTGGTGGCAGTTCCGCGCGATGCCTGTTGCGAACACAGCTGGTGTATTGTGTGGCCCCAGTAACTCGTCTTAAATATGCCCACAGAGTCCTCTGCTGCGGGACGAGTGTCTCGATGAGCCATTTTTCTGACAAAACGGGACGTTCTCAACAGCCTTGATGATGGATTGCCGATAAAAAAGCACGCAAACGAGTGCTTACCACGTGAAAGATTTCCCATTTCCGCCGCGAAACTGTGACGATGTCACATATTTCAGTGTTCATTCTTCCACGATGCTTAACTGATTGTTTTCCCATGTTGCCTGTTAACAGCAGTAAAATTCTTGATTGGCAAAATATTCACGTTCCGCTTGTAAAAGAAGGTTGTCAGTACTTTAAAGTTATTTCAAGTTCAAAAATACACACGACTCCATATACATGCTAGTTCCTGTGGAATAGTCCGCGGCGGTACCGGTAAGTGATAGAAACATGGCAAAGTCCATGGAGCTTGGAGCTGCGCCGAACCATCTTCATCAACCTATCTTTATGTTCACCGTAAGGTTGAGGCCTCTCCCAACGAACTCCGATTACCCCGTCTCGCGCTTGCTGTTGCAAGTTTCCTAATTTTCTCATTCCACCTAGTTTTCTGGCGTCCTCAACTGCGCTTCCCTTCCGAAGGTGCCCATTCTGTAACTCTAATGGTACGCCTCTTATCCGCCGTGCACATTATATTGCCTACCGAGCTCCATTTTTTCTCGCGATGTCTACTAGAATATCGGCTATCGCTGTTTGATCTCTGGTCCACACCACTCTCTTCCTGTTTCTTAACGTTACGCCTAACATTTCTCGTTGCATCGCTTTTTGCGCGATCCTTAGCTTGTTCTCGAGCTTCTTTGTTAACCTCCAAGATTATGACCCATATGTCAGCACCAGTAGAATGCAATGATTGTGTACTTTTCTTTCAAACAAAAGTGGTAAGCTTCCCGCCAGGATTTGTTAATGACTGCCGTATTTACTCAAACCCATTTTTATTCTGTAAATTTCCTTCGACGGAACACTTCCTGAGCCGTCAAATGAGGCCTCATTGACTTAGAATGAGGGCAGTTTCCGCGAGGTTCTGCGCTTTCGAGTACCTTCTCGGCACATCATCCCGAGCCACGTGCGTCAGGAACTAGATTCAGAACGAATTGATCAAGTGCTGGGGAGATGCGATTCTTGCAAGACTTAGTCAATGGGTGCACGAGTCAGGCCTCTACAGTATTATGTTTGATGAAACAACCCACGTACCTCACACGTCGCACTTAAGTCTTGTCCTGCGGTACGTGCACAAGTACAAGACTTCGTCCAATTCGTGGATCCGCGATGTGACAGCGACGCTAGCGACACCAACGTAACTGAGCCCATCCATGACAAGGAGAGTACTCGCTGAGCGGGTTCTCAAAATCCTGAAAGGCTTGAAACAAGACCTGGGCAGGTGCGTTGGCATAGCGACAGATGGCTGCAGCATCATGGTGGCAAAGCTACGTGCTGCCGAGTCCGAAATTAAGAGGTGTGCCTCGAACACAGTTCACTCCCCGTGCTTTAACCATGCAGTCAACTTATCTTTAGCCAAGTCATCGCACGTTTAAGCCGTCAGGAACTCAGTAGGGTCTATGAAGGAAATAACTTTGTTCTTCACCGCGTCACCAAAACGAAATATTATGCTGAAAAATAAACCTGGCCACCCACTTAAGGGCCTTTGCGAGACGAGATAGAGGTTAAATAACACGATAGTGTCATCCTGTTTCGAGACACTTGGCTCCGTCGCTAAAGCTCTCGACGCCGCCACCAACTCGATAAAAACTGCAAAGCGGTGCAACAGCGAGGACGCTCCTCGTCGCTGTGTGCGGTGGCGACCTTATAATGGCGATAGTTTGCCTTTCGGTCCTGCTGGCGCACACGCTCCCATTTAGTCACCTCTACCAGAAGGAGTCCGCCGATGTGCGCACAGCAAGGAACACGTTGAAAAACACCGTAGCTGATCTAACTGCTCAGAGGAAAAACAGCGAGTAGGTAGTAAACGCCTCTATACGAGCAAGCCGTCGCGCTGGCATATGAGCTTGATAAAGAGCTTCGGCCATGTAGCTTACGCAAACGCACGGAGCCGTGGCATGCGACTAGCTCCACACGTAACGCACAACCCGAAGAGGTCGAATAAGCTTTCGTCGCTTTAGCCTACGCAACGACTACGGCCTCTTGCATCATTAGCGACTGCAAGACGGCTATCCGCAACTTCACCAAAGGCCTCATCTCACCACAAGCAAACCGCATACTCGCGAGCGCATCGCCATGCCGCCGCCGCCACTGTGTTCGGTTAATCTGGGCTCCGGGCCGTTCGGGATGTGCCAGGAACTTGGCCGCCCACGACGCTGCCGGAGAAGTCATCCACCGGGAGCGTGACCCGTCACCGGAGCAGCGACACCCCATCCTCCCATCGACTCCACATCGACTACATCGTCTTCAGCACAGCAGGCTGAGGACGAGGCAGTCGTCTCCTGGCGTGGCCACGCGCAAGACAGAATGGTTCATCATCATCATCAGCCTGGTTATGCCCACTGCAGGGCAAAGGCCTCTCCCATACTTCTCCAACTACCCCGGTCATGTACTAATTGTGGCCATGTCGTCCCTGCAAACTTCTTAATCTCATCCGCCCACCTAACTTTCTGCCGCCCCCTGTTACGCTTCCCTTCCCTTGGAATCCGGTCCGTAACCCTTAATGACCATCGGTTATGTAACCATACATATGTAACCATATGCACGGTTACATATGGTGAAACCCTCATGCATTACCATAAGGCAAGAATGGAGTACCCACGTCCTGACAAATCGTTCAATAAGCCCCAGTCGACAACACCGCGATTATTAGAGACAAGCACATTTCCCACACCCTCGCTGTACAGTCACATCTACTTAGATATTAACACACCACAATGCAAAGCTTTGTTGTCTAATTATTTTCGCATGCCCTCTTTGATTGTCAATTTCGAGAAAGGTCATGAATATATATTTTTGGCATACTTCAACGATTATTTCCACTGTTTTCGTGATCTTCGGGCACTCTAAATTTAAATGAGATTCTATATACACATCAAATTGCTGCCGGAGAGTGGGGTGGCGTGGCTACAGTTACACGTGCTTTTCGCTCCCCGAGCTGTGGTTAGTGCTATGTATAATTACTATTTTAATTACGTTCTCGAGCTTTCGGGCATTTTCTCGTGTTTCATCTTGATTTTGTGGCGTTTGTAGCAAGTACTAAAGTTGGATGAAACTGCAAATATGCCGCTGCTAAATGCTGTGCTTCGAATTTGAGATCTTGAATTGATCTTGGCTTTGCAACTTTTTTTTTTTACATAAAAATGTTACTACGGTTTTTTGTGCGCAGTAGGCTTCATTTAACGGACATGATTTGAATAATGTCATTTTGTAACTGTGTAATATTATGTATAAATGTATAATATACTATAATATATAACTGTATAATGTATAATATAACAGGATAGCGATGTTAGCGTGCTTTAGTTCGTCTTCAGGCTTTAGAATGACATTCTCCCATGCACGGGTAACTTTTGCCGTCATTATTATTTCTTATAGTACAGTAAATGTAGGATTATGATTACTTGAATGAAATTGCGTGAAGTTCATTTGTTGTGAAAAAATGAAATAATCTTTATAAGAGCATCAATCTATGTCTGTCATGTAACGATTTCGCACTCCACCCAGCGCAATAATCAGTTTAATATCACATCTAAAAAGGCACCAAGATGTGTGCATTCTAACAACGGCATTGTGTTTGTTTCCCCCATAGTAGGTCGAGAACCAATATTCGTGATTTAGACACTTAGCGCACTAAATTAAACTAAAAGCGCTCGTAAAAGAATTCCCAGAATTCTTTACGAAAAGCAAGACCCATTATAACAAATTAGTGAGATGGCTGTTCACAAAAATGAACAGTATTTATATTATGGTTGAAGTTCTGTCATACCAATAACTCCATAAAACAAAAAAAGGAGCCACTCCTCCCCCTCCCACTACATTGAGAGGCTGGATCCGCCAATGCTCCCAGCACACTAACATCGCGCACAACTGCCGAATGCGCTGACAGGACGGCAGAAGATTCGTCGCGTCACCGACCGATGTCAGGGACAACAGTGAGCCGTGACGTCAGAGCGGCGGCACTCCACGGTGGAACTAACGCCGGAAGAGGCCATTTATATACGCTCCTGGGCGCGCCAGCCGCCGTTCATTTTCAGCCAGGGCTGCGCGGAATTCTGCGCGATGCGGATACATTTCATGCAGCCGAAAGAAAAGGGTAGGAAGGAGCACACGGCGAATGCTCCCAACGCAGCAGCCGCGAGCATTTCATTAGAGCGCCCGGCCAGCGGGGAAATTATCGGGCCCCGTCCGCGCTAGATTTAGGCGCACACCACGATGCGATCGCGTGCACAAACATCGGCGCAGCCGCTCCGGCGAGCCATCACACTTGATCGCCCCTAATTAGGGAGCTCGCGAATGAAGCGCTCTCGAATGCGCCGCATCTTCGCCCATCGCTCATCACGCGGGCCATTAGAGTTTGCACAAACACGTTCGAGTGTTCAGGCCCGTGGGAGTAGCGCGGTACACGGCATGACATCAAATTCGCTTTGTGCGCGCGAACGCAACCTAACGAGGCGTAGCCACTTTCTTGAGGCTTCGAGACTGGCACGTGTAGAGCGCTACACGAGGCCATTCACGCATGTCAGGATGAGCGCAGCCCACACGTTGCATGGCTACATTACGCGTGCGCTATAAGTGATCTTAGCTTCTCACGCCCATATCACTTCTCGCTTTCCTCCAGAGAACACTTTGGTCAATATCATCTATAAATATTGTTGCAGGTAAACGTAAGCTGACTAAGTCAACACGGTGGTATGGCGCGCGCAGACAGATGAACCGGGAAAGCTCGATGATCGCGAGCAGCATCGGTTAGAACTGCAGGCTCTTTCTTCTCAGCGTTGCCGCCGTTTGTCAACCTCGCATTCCTCGTACTGCAGCATGCTCATGGCGTGCACGACGTGTGCGGTCGCTTTCGCGCTTTTCAACTACGGGGTTTCGTAAACCTTGTCCCTTATCCTCGACCTCCTGTTCCCGCAGCGCCACCTCTGGGCGCCTCTGACGTTGAGCTAGAGCGTGCGCCGCACACACAACAGAACCTGCATTTCTGCATCTGAACAACCGGAGCGGTCTTAGCGCGTTGCGGGCCAGCCTTGCTTCACTGCCATCAGCGTATCGCGGAAGCTTCTTGGCCGGCGTTCTGACAACACCTGGGGGCATCTTTGCCCCATGTGAGAGACCCGGTGCTTTGCTGCGGAAAGCACGGGCGGACAGGTACTATACTAGCTACCGTACGTTGGCTACTACGTGTGAGACGAAGATGTCACAAGCCGACTGGGTCTGTGTGGTCTGCGTAGTCTGCGCAGGATGTTTTACAATTCGTTCCAGAAAGCAAAGTTGTCGAACATGAGTTATTTGAATACAGCTCTTTCTGTGCACCAGTCTCTGCGATTGGAACACAAACGCGCCTAGACCGCTTTCGACACCTGGCGGTAAAATTCTGACGCAAAAGTAAATCGTACAGTTCGTGGGAGTAATGTTCATCAGAAGATGCACTAAAACTAAAGGAATCAGTATTTTTATGCCTAATTATTGATGGCGGTGAAAAATCGCGCTGAGTATTCGTCAAACGCGCCAATCGGCCCATGGAGCTGGCTTGCGCCCGCTGGCTTGCACTTAGGGATGGTATATTCTGTTTACTGAGGCGTGCGTCCGTGGCCTTAGAGGATAGAAGATCGAGCTGTTGTGCTGGGGGTCCTCTGTTCGAATCTTATTATCGGAGAATTTCACATATGTTTATTAATAAAAGAGATTTTTGTCAGCGACTTTAGCACCATTTTCCGTATCGGATATGTTTCAAACCTCTTTCGCGGGCCGAACCCGGAGATAGTGCAGCCTGCTGTGCAAGTAAAATCAAATTACTTTCGGGTTTGAGCCTTGATATTGCTTCGCGCGTATAAGTTTTAATAGCATGAGAAGATTCAGATAAAAGGCACGTGCTATCAATGTTATTTTTTGACATCTGTGTGTGGGCTGCCATGCTCAATATTTTGAGGAATTATGTTGCCAAGGATGTAAGACCTCGTATGAACAATTTTAGGGATAAAATAATTTAGCAATACAACCCTCATATACAACATGTCACATGGCATATAGTATACATGGATGGATGGATACAACTTTCTTGTACCTCCGGCAAGGTTTAACACGACCCGGGCTCAGGTCTCCCACGGGGTAACGTCAAGGCCCTGCCTCAACGCCGCCTCACGAGCTTGCTGTACTGCCCACGTCTGGATTCCGAGGTCTGAGCTGCGCAGAGCGGCGGCCCACCTTGACAACAGGGTCTCCAGAGTAACTGCCATCCCTCCTATAACTACATTGCACTCCCACAGCATGTGTTTGAGTGTTGCTGGTCCTTCCTGGCACAATTTGCACGTGTCGTCCTGATGCTTATCTGGGAAGATACGTTTCAGACGGAATGGATTAGGGAAGGTGTTCTTCTGGAGTTGTCTGGTCCCTCACGGCGGCGCCGACGATTGCAAAAATTCTCTTGGAGTACCCATATAATTGCTATCGCAATAAAAAAAATATCGCTCCGAAACGCTCTTCGCGTTCGGTTATACGGCACAAATATCCTGCTGGAATTCCACGCGAACTTTAATTAAAAATATTTAACACAGTGGAAGCATACTAATCTAGAGGCATACGGGAATGCTTGAAGACGCATGCGTAGCAGCGCTCTCGATGTCTTGTGAATCTACAAATGCTCCACCTGCACTTACTGCACCAACCAACTGTATTAAAGTCACCTTTCGGCAAGGTAGTGCGCGCAGCGCTATAACCATTGCAAACATATTTCGTATATCTTTGTTTTTCGGCAATAACCATCGTGGTAGAGTGTCTGTTGCACTTCATGGTCGATGGCAGTGTCACAAACTGTAGCTGCCAGTGATTGTCTACTCCGATACGTCTTCCACTATTCCGGTATACGCCTACGATAATTTGTCTCTGTTGTATTGGAACTCTCGGTTATCTGAATATTTTCATAACCATCCGGAGGATTAAAATATGCAGAGGCGACTCAAATGAAACTCTCGTTTCCTGCTCGCTAATGGAACAGAACCGCCTGATTTTGTGCGCAGCCTCAATTATGTCCAACAAAAGATCTCCATCCAAAGCTTTCTTTAAGCGATGAATGCACAATGTGGTATGCCTCCTAGATGAACTTGAATTCCTCCGGCATAAACAGAGCACCACGCCTCTATCTTCATGATTTTCGTCCACTTGGGCCGCACTCCAACTGAGGCCTCGCGTAAGAGAAGTATATGAGAAGTATTTACTGTAAACAAGTTTACACTGTTTTACACGCACGGGCGGACTGGCGGATGAATGGTGGGACGGAAGGATGCACGGATGCAGGGACGAGCAGACGTATGAGCGGATGCATAGACGGATGCTATGAGCGTCCCCTTTGAAACAGGGCGGTGGGTTGCGCCACGAAGCTCTTTTTCTTATTTTGCCTAATGTCTTACCTACCTTTTCGGAGTCGCCCAAGCGCCTCCCTTCGGGAAAGTTCGTCACCGTTCAGAAGCGCGAAACGAGGAGGGTAATCGAGACGACGCGCGCAACGAGGCGGAACAGGACACAAGCCCGGGCAAGCATGTGAGCCATTCCACGCACAATGCCGCACCAAGTCGCAGACCCCCGACACAACGCCCTGAAAACGCAACCAATCATTGGCTAAGTCAATTAAAAACTCCTAGAGAAGTCGAGACACCTCCCTCCTGAATGTTCAGTGTCCTCTCGGAAACATCGTGTCGTTCACACAAGCGTGTGGAGCGCGTAGATGCTGCAGTAATTCAAACAAACAAAATTTGCACTATGTAACGAGTCCAGGATATTCCCACAGATAGTGTTCAACGTCACCGAAAGTCTCACAAGTCACACATAACCGCGACGCAGCGAGTCCGATCTTGTATAGCCATGCCGGAGTTCATGCGCTGACCCCGTGCGGATGCCTCGGGCGTGCTCAGCCCCTTTATTGCGCAAGGCTGGTGAGGTGAGACTATTAATGATGAAAATTACTGGCTACAGTTTTTTTTTAGAAGACGCTGAAGATCTCTATGGAGCTTTCTTTTGTTAGCCCGAATTCTATAAGTCCGCGAGCAAATCTATCAGCCACCTCCTTTCCTGATACTCTTGCATGAGACGGAAGCCACTGACACTCCACAGCAAATCCATGGCTGCGCATTTCATTGAAAAGGCGTAACTAACCTTCTATGCACTTCTCCAAAACAAACCCTTGCTTCGTCAACTTCGATGCGGGCTTGCTCTCCGACAGCACTACAACTAACTGCGCCCGAGACGACCTTAGTTTCCTTAGGGCGGCTTCAATGGCGACGTTACTTCCGCATGGTGACACAGCTGACCTCTATCCAACCTTCATTATGTTAGCTACTTGGGCCTGCTGGTATGCCGTAAGTATGCACAGTGTTGCGCATAAAGGACACGGGCACAAACAAGAAAGTGTGTCCATCGTTTTCTTGTGTCCGTGTCCTTTATGCGCAAGGATGTACATACCAACCTTCATGTTGTGTTTCGTTTGTGGCTCAAACGTTCTGTACTAGGCGTGTCGTTTAGTCAACTCACGTGACTAACGACGGATGGAGCGATAAACGCTAAGCGTCGACCGAGTCAGGAGGTCCTACAACGCGAACTATAAGCGAAACACGCTGCCAAATGACCGTGGGTAGCAGTGAGAGGTACTACTTCTGGAGGCAGTGCACTCGAGGAGGTGCGGGTGTGCCGACCCTGCGAAAGAACGTGGGCGGGTGCAACAGGCACCGAACGCAAAGCGCGTTGGCTGGCCCGCTAGTACCGCTGGCGCTCCCTGCAGCGCGCTGCACCCCTGCTACTATGTTTCATAATTATCTCTGAATTTTGTTGCAGACAACGAAGGAATCGGTTATAGTGTTATGTCGCTCCCCTCGTTTCGAGCTGAATGGGCTGTCCCAACTCGTCGTAAGCTTATACATGGCTAAGGTGAACGTTGTTGTTGTTGTTGTTGTTGTTGTTGTTGTTGTTGTTGTTGTTGTTGTTGTTGTTGTTGTTGTTGTTGTTGTTGTTGTTGTTGTTGTTGTTGTTGTTGTTGTTGTTGTTGTTGTTTGTACGTCACATCCCATCCCACATCCCGCCCTCCACATCGACCTTCAGCGAGGTCTCGTAGACAAAATAAGTCCCCCAAATGTGTGCACGACTCTAAAGAGTAGGAACGGGTAACATCAATATTCCGGCGTTGACTTAAGCGGGCACCACACGCCAACTATTTTCAACATAATTTTTGCGCGACGGCGCTTGGTATCCGCACGTCCACGTTGCCGTGCGCGAGAATCACGCGGCTATTGTGGCTAAAATTTGCATCGTTCGTGTGATAAGTGATAAGGCCCACGGTACGTGGCCTTCCAGTCCTTCCTGCCCTTCCAGTGTGGTCATCGTCCAAAAGTGTAAACAAATTGTAACGTGTATTCCTCGCACATTTCGGGGCGCAATAGCTCGTTTTTTTCCCACATGAAAAGAAAAATATTCAGAAAAACGCTGAAAGCCATAAAAATGTTGTTTGTTCGATTTCATACTTGTTTCTAAAGAAAAGTCACTTCCAGAACATCTGCAGTTATAATCAAATCGTTCAAAACTGGCCTAAAAAGATTAAAACAAATTCGATAGCCAACGTCCAACAAGCACGACTGAGTCCCACATATGCTCCTGTGCGGGCGGCAGTTTCAAGGAAAGTTTGCTAACCTGTTACAGTGCTT